>NC_091172.1:35361682-35719182 GCF_040958095.1 Procambarus clarkii
GTCAACTCACTACCTCCAATTACTCATATTAGATCTATACACTTGATTTACAACTTTAACATTCATTCCATGACCTTCCTGATGACCTTGATGACCTTCCTCATGACCTTCCCCATGACCTTCCTGATGACCTTCTTGATGACCTTCCTCATGACCTTCTTGATGACCTTTCTCGTGACCTTCTCGATGACCTTCCTGATGACCTTCCTGATGACCTTCTTGATGACCTTCTCGATGACCTTCCTGATGACCTTTCTCATGATCTTCTCGATGACCTTCCTGATGACCTTTCTCATGACCTTCTCGATGACCTTCCTGATGACCTTCCTGATGACTTTCTTGATGACCTTCTTGATGACCTTCTCGATGACCTTCCTGATGACATTCTTGATGACCTTCCTGATGACTTTCTTGATGACCTTCCTGATGACCTTGATGACCTTCCTGATGACCTTCCCCATGACGTTCCTGATGACCTTCTTGATGACTTTTCTCATGACCTTGATGACCTTCCTCATGACTTTCTTTGATGACCTCCCTTATGACCTTCTTAATGAGCTCCCTGATAACCTTCCTCATGACCTTCTTGATGACCTTCTTGATGACCTTCTTGATGACCTTCCTCATGACCTTCTCGATGACCTTCCTGATGACTTTCTTGATGACCTTTTTGTTGACCTTCTTGATGACCTTCCTCATGACCTTCCTCATGATCTTCTTGATGACCTTCCTGATGACCTTCCTGATGACCTTCTTGATGTCCTTCCTCATGACCTTCTTGATGACCTTCCTGATGACCTTCTTGATGTCCTTCCTGATGAGCTTCCTCATGACCTTCTTGATGACCTTCCTCATGACCTTCTTGATGACCTTCTCGATGACCTTCCTGATGACATTCTTGATGACCTTCCTGATGACCTTCTTGATGACCTTCCTCATGACCTTCTCGATGACCTTCCTGATGACTTTCTTGATGACCTTTTTGTTGACCTTCTTGATGACCTTCCTCATGACCTTCCTCATGATCTTCTTGATGACCTTCCTGATGACCTTCCTGATGACCTTCTTGATGTCCTTCCTCATGACCTTCCTCATGACCTTCCTCATGACCTTCTTGATGACCTTCTTGATGTCCTTCCTGATGAGCTTCCTCATGACCTTCTTGATGACCTTCCTGATGACCTTCTTGATGTCCTTCCTGATGAGCTTCCTCATGACCTTCTTGATGACCTTCCTCATGACCTTCTTGATGACCTTCCTGATGACCTTCTTGATGACATTCCTGATGACCTTCTTGATGACCTTCCTCATGACCTTCCTGATGACTTTCTTTATGACCTTCCTGATGACCTTCCTCAAGACCTTCTTGACTTTTCTCATGACCTTCCTGATGGCCTTCTTGATGACCTTCCTGATGACCTTCTTGACTTTTCTCATGACCTTCTTGATGACATTCCTGATGACCTTCCTCATGACCTTTCTGATGACCTTCCTCATGACCTCCCTCACGCCCCTCCTCATGACCTTCCTCATGACTACCTTCATGTACGTAATGAATATTACATCACAATGGAATATCAGGCCAGTCTTTAAAGAACTAATTCGTTCATACTGAGAGCAACATTGTATTAGGAAGGGCCGCACCCTGCCGCCTCCACCCTCACTCCTAACTCTCCACAACCCTTCCCTATATGTACAGGCTTTTTCCAAGATGTCAGTGGCATGTGTACCTTGCGATCCTTCTCGCACACGCTCTCTGTAAGCTGAATCCGTGTAGGTATCCGATCTGAGCACCTGCCTCCTGCAGGAACTCAGCTTCCTCAGGAACTCTACTTCTCCAGTTGCTGATCACTCTCTCTTATTGCTTCCTGTGATCTTCCCATCACTCTCCTGTCATACTGTGCACTCTACACCAAGTAGGCTGAGTAGCTATAGTTCCTGCTCTAGCTACGTTCACCTCTCATGCGACAGTGGTACAATCACAGCTCCCCTGTTCAGTCTTTTGGTAGTTCAGTATCACTACCTGGAGCAGTGCCACTACCCCTGCACTGTACCACTACTCGACACAGTACCACTACTCCGCATAGTAATACTAAATTTAAATTTCAACTCAACACACACGAAGACACAAACGAAAGCAGACACACAAACATTCATCTTTACAATTAAACAAAACAAAAATAACACATCCACGAACTAAGCAAATAAACACACGGCTTACATAATACACAAACTAAAGACACACGCACAAACACACCGTTACACGGAACTGTCCAAGACCACCCCCCCCCCCGTCCCACCAGCACACTGACCACACATCCCAAGGTCTCCGGAGAGGACTCGAAGTACTGTCGCCTTTGTCATCGTATTGACGTGTTGGTGTCGAAGTGAACCAATCTGGATGTGATGAATGACGGAGGAGCTTCGCTCCACTGTCACATGCCTGGCTAATTGGGGTCGACGGAATTTATGATAATGAGGCCTTCTGACGTCAACTTAATAAGCATGCGACAGAAGTAAACTAGTTACTTTTTCACATCCGTGCGATCGCCTCTTGCGGCCTCCTCCTCTATTATGCATGAGCTACTGATGAACACATTAATGGTATTTTTTAGCTCGGGGGATGGGTCACTTTGAAACGGACAGTAGGAGGATCAGGAGGAGAGATAGGGTGCTTACCTGTCAGTCCTTATCTATCAATGATTTCGGGGAGGTGAGATCTTGCTGTTTTGGTGCGCTGTGGTGACGAGCGTACCGAATGCTGCGTGTTAGGAAATGTTCCGGTTAATTCACGTGTTTTATGTACCTCTTCGTTAGGTTAAATGGGTGGCTTGGGTTCGTGCGTTTCTGGTTAGGTTTGAGCATTGGATTTTGTACACTGTGTCTAAGGGAGAGGAGAGGGCACCCATGGCCAGTCTAATGAGAGCCAGGTGCGGGCCGGTGACGGGGCGCCTTCCAGGCACCTGAGATCAGGACGCTCTCACACCGCCAGACCTGGCCTTCCACCTGCCTTAAGAAACTTACTACGAAGCTAGACAAACTGCACTGACTTACCACAGTTGTTTCTTTCCTGAGAGGAATAAACTTCGAGGAAATGCTGATGGAATTCGACCTGACATGGGAGGTGGGGAGACAGGCAAGACGTACGAAATTCTCAGGGGGATTGAAACTATACATTGGAACAAGATATTTAGATAACTGAACAACATAGAGCCCAAAAATGATGATTACAGATCTGGAATGAAAAGTGACTGTGATACGAAGGCAAATAAACTAGACACATTACCAGAAATAGTCTGAAACATGGCTACTTGACGTTAACTCAGAGAAAGGCAATGTTTTTAGGAAATGACTAAAAGTGGGAAGACAGTCAGAACAATACTGAATTGACGGGTGATAGTTCCCACTACAGAAAAAGGGAAAGACTCTGGAGAAGATATAGCATCATACCTATCACCAGAGGAACGTGTTCGGAGAATACCGACGCCAGCATACACCACATTGACCAGCATCAGGACAGCCTTCAGCAGTTTGGGGGAAAAGAACGTTTCCGTAGTTATAAATACACGCTGTGTGAGTCATTCTTGGGTGTGAAGCTCCCGTCTGAAGGTACACAAGACAAAGGTCTAAAGATGTGCAACAAGGATCGTTCCCCAGCTGAGGGGACTGAGCTATGAACAAAGACTAAGGCAACTGGACCTCACCCACACTGGGGAATGAAGATATAGGGCAGCTATGATAACGACATACAAGATTATCAGGGACACTGACCAGGTTGACAGAGAAGTAATGATCGAAGCGAAGCACAGTAGAACGAGGGGAACGTCTTCGGAACAATGATGGCATGATGATGAAGTTGTCAACCCTTTGCACAGTTTATTATTTTAATATAATAAGAAAAAACATGTAAAGAATAATTGCCTTCAACTGGAGGTGCTCAACTCTGCTAGCACATCTAGGTGAACACACACACACACTCACACAATGTGGACAAAGACAAACTATTTAGCACTGCCGGAACACGAACTAGGTGACACTGGTGGAAATTTAGAACCCAAATGAGCCACAGGGTTGTTAGAAAGAACTTTTTCAGTGTCAGGGTAGTTAACAAATGGAATGCATTGGGAGGTAATGTGGTGAGGCAGACTCCATACACAGTTTCAAGTGTAGATATGATTGAACCCAGTAGGCTCAGGAATCTGTACACCAGGTGATTGACAGTTGAGAGGCGGGAGGAAAGAGAGAGAGCTCAATCCCCACAAGCACAACTAAGTGAGTACACAACACACACACACGATCACTTTCTAGTGACGTGGATAAAAACCAGGAATAAGAAGGGGGGTTAGAAAGAGTCCATAAGTAGAGTGGACGGACAACTATAAAGGAACGAATGAACTACAAGTAGGGATTGTATGGGTCAAGGAGCTCACGAGGGTTGACCACATGACGTGGTGGCTAACTTCACAAAGGAAGTTCCGAGAAGTGACAAACATATTCAGACGATGAGTCTGATAATGGTTTATCTCTACACGAATTTACACAATAATGGTTCACGACGGACCGAGACGTCGTCCTTTCTTCACTTACTGATGTGCGGTTTTGTCATCACAAACATATTGGTCGCTCTCAAGAGCAGCGAGAGGTGCACAGCTAGCTTTTGGTTCACCTCGCAGTGCTACGCTACCATAAAATAATAACGACAATACTACTACTACTACTAATAATAATCGTAGAGAAAATGACAAAAGCAGTGTATAAGGAGCGACAGAAAGGAGGGAGGGTCAGGGAAAATTATCTTCAAATATACAATACATCATACATTTGTAAAGTCACTGTAGCCAAACCAAAGACTAAGATATGGCCACATCAAAAGGAATACAACACCACGGTGAAGGATAAGGCGACGATTCTGACACAAGACGAGGATCTCCTCACATAAGACACTCATAAACACAACTCATCATAATCCATCCTGGAGCCTTGTCAAGCCAGCAGGAGTGAGAGAGGGAGTGTGAGGCATGAGGGAACAACCCATTCTCGCACTTTCTTACAGCCAATATTGACTTATTAAATACGTGCATATGTGACATACTAAACATACTAGTTTACCTTGAAAAGCTTCATAGAAAACACCAACCTTACCTAACCTTCTTAGTATGTTAAGATAAGCATCTTATTGCTTCGTAATTACAATTATTACTTAACCTATACCTATAATAGGTTAAGTAATAATTGTAATTATTACTTAACCTATACCTATAATAGGTTAAGTAATAATTGTAATTATTACTTAACCTATACCTATAATAGGTTAAGTAATAACTGTAATTATTACTGAACCTATACCTATAATAGGTTAAGTAATAATTGTAATTATTACTGAACCTATACCTATAATAGGTTAAGTAATAATTGTAATTACGAAGCAATAAGATGCTTATCTTAACATACTAAGAAGGTTAGGTAAGGTTGGTGTTTTCTATGAAGCTTTTCAAGGTAAACTAGTATGTTTAGTATGTCACATATGCACGTATTTAATAAGTCAATATTGACTATACGAAAGTGGGAGAACGGGTTGGAGGGAAGGTGAGGCGAAGATGGGTGTTGTGTTTCATCCACATTATTGTCACATTCTCTACAATGACAGAGTTTGAGAGAAACTCAAGAAAATCTTCAAGAACAGGTTCACGGCCCAAGTGTCATTAGCAGAAGATCGGGACGTATAGAGTTGGAGCAAATTGAAACGACTATTAAGGAAGTAATGAGGTTGCTGTGGGAGCTTGACGCTTCAGAGAACACGGACCCGACCAGTTATTATCTCAGGTGCTGAAAGACAGAGCTGAATTATTAAGTGAACCACACAGATATCTAGAAAGTCACTTGAGACAGGAGAAATGCCAAACAGCTGGAAGACGGCTAAAATATTACCAGTTATCAAGAGAGGTAAGAGACAGGAGGCCATAAACAAAGAGTGACTGAGTGAACTTGACAGTAGCACCAGCTAAGGCTAACAAATTATGAACCTTGTATAAAGACCCTGTATTTTGTATACTCCAAAATATAAATCCAACTGAGAGTGAACAAGGCGCTTCATGGAATAAAGAAGAGACATTTGAAAAAAGAATCATGGTGAGGAATTTCTACCTGAGGAAGACGATGGCAGGTCACATTTAAACAGGGAATACACAGGCGACGACGATGTCTACAGAGCATGATAGAGCATCTAGGACGAGCATACAGGTCTATGGAACACATTAGTTGACTTCTTGGGAGATGATGTTAGACTGTTAATGACCATAAAGAGCCACGTGAAGGCAATGCGCCAAGAAACTTACATTCTTAAGGCGCATCTCATATCTTCTAGACAGCAGTGGTTTCAAAACCTTATATGAATCACAAGTTAACTTTCCTCTTGACTATGCACTACTCTCCTGGATTACATGCCCCCTTCCCCCGCCCTCCTTAATTCTTTATCAGATTTCTGGATAAGGCAGTGAACCGTGCACGAAGACTTGGCTCTAGTTTTGACTCAACAACAGTGATGTATCAGTGACCATACTGTTATGTTATGGTAAGGTCGATATTCTCAAGGTTCTCCACCTGGCCCAACTTTGTGGACAACTAGTACTTGGAAAACACAACACAAGGCTCTCAACCATCAACAGCATCGTGCTGACTGTGTCATTCTCAAGACATCATTCCACCAGCGATCAACCATTCGTAGGCTGTCTGTCACTTCCAACATGCTCTCTCACAATACAGATACCCGTGAGATCCAACCAACCGACTACGTCAAAGCTCTGCTACACACTTGACTTCAGCTTCATTCTGTACCAGAAATTATTAAAACTTAAAAGTTTACACAAAATTAAAAACCAATAACAAGCTCCCTACAAAAAATAGTTACAAGAGACAAGTTTCATAAAGAGATATAACAAAGTTCTAGCTAGCAGTTTTACTTTATTCAAGTTCTGGCCGGGAAGGATTGACTGGGAACCAATCCATTACTGTTTGCCACTGTTCACCCAGCAATAAATGGGTACCTGGTTGTTAACCGATTGGCGGGTCGAGTTCCAGGGAAAACTAGTAGGTAGGCTTACCATAAGCTGAGGGAAGGGAAAGTTGTCATCCTGCTAATAGGAGTCAAAAGTTGCACAGTTCATTATTTTAATATAATAAGAAAAAACGTGTAAAGAATAATTGAGAGAGAGAGAGAGAGAGAGAGAGAGAGAGAGAGAGAGAGAGAGAGAGAGAGAGAGAGAGAGAGAGAGAGAGAGAGAGAGAGAGAGAGAGAGAGAGAGAGAGAGAGAGAGAGAGAGAGTGAGAGAGAGAGAGAGAGAGAGAGAGAGAGAGAGAGAGAGAGAGAGAGAGAGAGAGAGAGAGAGAGAGAGAGAGAGAGAGAGAGAGAGAGAGAGAGAGAGAGAGAGAGAGAGAGAGAGAGAGAGAGAGACAGAGACAGAGACAGAGAGAGAGAGAGAAAGAAAACAAACAAACATTTCTCTCTACCGTCAACCCTAAGGCGCATGTCGACATAAACATGGAGCTACAATTAAGAAGAAAATGTCAAATTCATTTATAAAACCGGATTCTATTGAAGCTTCTCTAATCTGGTGACGGATGTCCCAGTTGGGATGTGCACATTTACCAGAGGGACTTGCTCGCCTCACCATTATCTCACAAACATTTTCGTATTATGGAGAAAATTGGCTTCATTTATTATTGGGGTGAAATTTGAAAGACTTCATTGGTTTTCGTTCAGAGAAATGCGCGTTGCTGTCATTAGAATCTTTGCATATATTATCGTGGCATATATAAGATATTTTCAACCTGGTCCTGAGCGCTGAAAAAAAAAAAAAAAACAGGATTTACTCTGCATTAAAATTCATCCCATCGTTTAGAAACAAGCTTTTTCCTCGTACTTATTACCACGGAACATTGTATGACAGACCGAGGAACATTGCACGAGAGACGGAGGAACATTGCACGAGGACAAGGAACATTGCACGAAAGACGGAAAAAACATTGCAGGAGAGAGCAAGGTGCACTGACCGAGAGACTCTGGAAGGAGTAACTGACCTTCTCCGTAAGGACGGTGTCACACACACACAATAAACTGGTACACTTTAGGTCTGGCCAAGCTGGATGAAGGTACCATTCAGCGGTTCGTTTCTTTTTATGGTCCCAGTTCGAGTGAGTTGTGTGTAGTTTCACCCGTCTCCTTAGAGTGGTCTGGTAGTGGCGCCGAGGCTCTCTTGAACAGGTTCCCGCCGGCAGATACCGCTCCATGTTTACAAAAGGAACTGATATAAACTTTATTTTTTGTCTGTAGTTACATTTAGATACGAGGCGGATAAGTCTACGAAGCCAGGGAATGTTTACAAGACATATGGGGCCTGGCTACACCAACACCAGGGTGGCTACTAGTGGCTGGCCGCTGGAGGAGCACACTGCAGCGCACTTCGGAGTCTATACCTTCTGGGCCTCTGACGACCAGTTGACATCCTCGATCTCATTTAGATAAGGAGGAAGGGAGGTGTATACCGCGAGGAACACCACGATTATCAGTGTTTATAGGTTGAGAGTGTACTCTAGTGGTGGGTCATAGTGGCTGGTTGGTCAGTATAATGTGGTGACACTAATTACCCTCCCGTGGATGATAACCCCATCACCACAGCTAACACTGAATGTTTCTTTATAGCTCTCTCGCCTCGTGCACTCACTCACAACACACAAACTCGTGCACCCACCTGTCAACCACACACACACACACCCTGGTGCACCACCTGTCCTCCACACACACACCCTCGTGCACCCACCTGTCATCCACACACACACACACCCTGGTGCACCACCTGTCATCCACACACACACCCTCGTGCACCCACCTGTCATCCACACACACACACACACCCTGGTGCCCCCACCTGTCATCCACACACACACACACACACCCTCGTGCACCCACCTGTCATCCACATACACCCTGGAGCACCCACCTGTCATCCACACACACACACACACCCTGGTGCACCCACCTGCCATCCACACACACACACACACCCTCGTGCACCCACCTGTCATCCACATACACCCTGGAGCACCCACCTGTCATCCACACACACACACACACCCTGGTGCACCCACCTGCCATCCACACACACACACACACCCTGGAGCACCCACCTGTCATCCACACACACACACACACACACCCTGGTGCACCCACCTGCCATCCACCACTAGAGAGCGCCTGGGAGTGGAACACTTCACCGCCGCCCTGCTGTACAACACATAGCGGGAGAGGCAGTAAAGATAGTGCACTGTATGGTGGCAGGAAACATCTGCTCTCATCTGGGACGGATAATTTATGTTGCTACTGTGTTTTATTGCCGCAATTTAAATATATGAGAGGCGTGGGAGATGATGTTGTGTCAGATATGGAGCCGGTGTGTGATAGTGCCAGCTTATGTGTCTGTATTTACTATTGGTCCCGGCAAGATTGAGCTGTTAGCTCTTGGACCCTGCCTTTCTGACCCTCGCTTGTCTAATTTACTGACCCCCGGCCGGTTTTCTTCAATCATATCTACTACAAATATTTCTCTCACTCACACACTCACACACACATATTCCTAGGAAGCAGCCTGACTCTCAGGTATCTATTTACTGCTTGGTGAAGAGAGGCATCTGATGAAAGAAACTCTCCATATTTCTTTCTGTCTCGGCCGAGAATTGAACCCGGGCTCTCAGGATTACGACCCCCGAGCGTTGTCCACTCAGCCGCGCACGTGTGCGTGTGCATGTGCGTGTTTGTGAGTGTATGTACTTAACTAGATGTCACCTATTTGTGCGTGCAAGGTTGAGCATCGGCTCCTAAGCCCCGCCTTTCGACTATGAGTAGTTCAAAGCAGTGAATCTTTTTCACTCGTTTTATTAAATATTTACATTTAAAACTGTGTAATAAATTGGTTTCATCATCTTCGCTCCACTCATTTGTGACTCGTAGACTGAACAAGTTCCCTCTGGCACATCTACTATTCCTCAAGTTGAACATTACCTCCATATCTACTTTGTAAAGTCCTCTTAGTATCCTGTATGTCGTTATCATGTCTGCCCAGTTCCTTCTTTTCCTCAGTAAAATAAGGTCCTGTTCCACAGGTCTCTCTCGTAGCTCTTGTCCCTTAGTTCAGGTACAAGCCTTGATGCATATTTTTCTTGACCTTTTCTAGTTTTGTGTTTCTTACGAGAAGGCGTTCCATGCCATCCTCGAGTCCCCTGGAGGATGTGATCCACCATGTGTCCCCTGGAGGATGTGATCCACCATGTGTCCCCTGGAGGATGTGATCCACCATGTGTCCCCTGGAGGATGTGATCCACCATGTGTCTCCTGGAGGATGTGATGCACCATGTGTCTCCTGGAGGGTGTGATCCACCATGGAAAAAGTTCAGAGGTATGCCACTAGGCTAGTCCCAGAACTAAGAGGCATGAGTTACGAGGAAACGCTGCGAGAAATGCACCTTACTACACTGGAAGACAGAAGAGTAAGGGGAGACATGATTACTACCTACAAAATCCTCAGGGGAATTGACAGGGTAGACAAGGATAAACTATTCAACACTGGTGGTACGCGAACAAGGGGACACAGGTGGAAACTGAGTACCCAAATGAGCCACAGGGACATTAGAAAGAATTTTTTCAGTGTCAGAGTAGTTAACAGGTAGAATGCATTTGGCAGTGATGTGGTGGAGGCTGACTCCATACACAGTTTCAAATGTAGATATGATAGAGCCCAGTAGGCTCAGGAACCTGTACACCAGTTGATTGACAGTTGAGAGGCGGGACCAAAGAGCCAAAGCTCAACCCCCGCAAGCAGAATTAGATGAGTACAATTAGGTGAGTACACAGAGACCAAAGAGCGGGACCAAAGGCGAGACCGAAGAGCCAGAGTTCAACCCCCGCAAGCACAAATAGGTGAGTATACACACACACACACGCACACAATAATAATAATAATAATAATAATAATAATAATTTTATTATTATTATTATTATTATTATTATTATTATTATTATTATTATTATTAATTACAAAAAATAAAAGAATAATTACGAAAATGAGATGGCAAACGACAGGAGCAAAACGAATCATTAGAAGATAATTTGATCGACTGAGGAATTTATCAATTTAAAGTGGGCGGCCTTATAAGGTGTACAAAAGGAGGTGTACATCAAGGCGAGAATGTCGAGAGTGGCGTGCTTGGAGTGCCTCGAGGGGCACGCCTTGTCTACTGGACACTTTGTCCAGAGTTTGACGAGTTGTTTGTGGTTTGTTTGGGCGAATTATCTGTGGTTCAATCTATGTTTTCAAGATCTAATCGGATAATTTTTGCTATTATCGATTCAACCAATTTTCTGACAGTTGACGTTAAGCTAGTAGACCGATAGTTCGACGCCAGTGATCTATCTCTCTAAAAACCGACACTACGTTAACAACCCTCCACGATTCTGGTACTCGGTTCAACTAATTATTTAATAAATATAGCAGGTAAGGGCTCACTGAGCTCTTCTTTACATTCTTTAAGCACCTTGGAAAACACTACCTGATTCTGAGCAGTTGTTGGACCCTAAGGAGAGACAAGGAAATTTATATATAATTGTATATTAATATATTAAAGGTCAATGAGAATCGGAGCTAAATGTATAAGAATATGTAAGAGTGTGTGACGGGTCGCCGAGATGATGCTAAGCTCTCCATACCTTTAATATTTAACATGCTAAACGTCTCATGCAGCATCTAACTGCGCTCCCTCTTCAAGGTCTTACTTAAAGTATTAGATGAACTTTATGGTGTTCATGCGGACTCTACAGCATACAAGAATGTGTATGTACAGAGTGTGTGTATGAATGTGTATCTGTACATACACACACTCACGGCTGGTGACTGTATGTATGTACAAATCTAAATGATAGGAGGCTTTAGGGGTATCCCAGGTTGCATTGCTTTTACAATGTCGTGGCGTGGTGGCGCTAGGGCGCCGAGTGAACGGGGTTCGAATCCTCCTCATGGCTCCTACTGATTCAATGTTAATGATCACGTTAATGTGATTTCATTGTGTACTAATAATAATAAGAAAGGCAGGAAGTACGAGGCATATTATAATGAAGATCCATTATAACCAGGATCCGAACCTTGCCAGGCCTGCTCGACTCCCCGCCCCCAGACGTACCCCAAGAAGCCAAGGCTCTAGCATTAGCATAGATCCCTATAATTACTCGCGACTTTCCTCTATAATTACCAACATTCCACTCTGAGATGGCACTCGGAAAGACTTGAAACAATCTGCTTTATAAGCTAACGCGAATAATGAGCAGAACTGGACCTTAGCTGCAGTGAGAAACATGGTAATTTGCATGGTAATCAAACCTGTAGTTAATGACAGAGAAGCTGTCAGCCCGCTGTAGCTGGGAGAGGCAGGTGTGTAGCTGGGAGAGGCAGGTGTGTAGCTGGGAGAGGTAGGTGTGTAGCTGGGAGAGGCAGGTGTGTAGCTGGGAGAGGCAGGTGTGTAGCTGGGTGAGGTAGGTGTGTAGCTGGGAGAGGCAGGTGTGTAGCTGGGAGAGGTAGGTGTGTAGCTGGGAGAGGCAGGTGTAACTTAGAGAGACAGGTGTAACTTGGAGAGACAGGTGTAACTTGGAGAGGCAGGTGTAACTTGGAGAGGCAGGTGTAACTTGGACATACACAATCGAATATTGGACAATATATTTTTGCTCCATGACTCTGTATCACGTTATCTATATAAATAAAAATGGAAATGTTCGTTTGTTCAAAATCGCTAATCTCCGAAAGTTCTTTACTGATTGCTTTGAAATTTTGACACAACGTTGCATTCGAATAGGCAAGTGTTTTTATATACCTACTATATACATGACTCACCTGTGACAGGAAAAAAAAGCTTTTTAAAAAAAAAGCGCCATCTGTTGAACATAAGAGCAATATACGCTGTAATCTCCGAAAGTTCTTCACCGATTGCTTTGAAATTTTGACATAACGTTCCATTTGAATATGTGCAAGTTTTTATCTACCTATTATATAGATGACACACCCGTGACAGGTAAAAACATGCGTTTTTTGAAAAACAGCGCCATATGTTGCACGTAAGAGCAACACACGCTATACTAAATATGTTACGATTCTGTTTCAATGTTTCCGATTGCATTGATAAATTGTATTTTCATAAATTTCGATTTATTTTCACTTTGATTTAATTATTTTGTGTAACATTGCGCTGGAATTGTGCTGTGTTGTTTACCTTACCGTTCATTTCATGAGAATAGTTTATTTTTTTATTTTTCATTGTTTTTCATTTCGTTTTTTTAATTGTTCTTATTTTTCAGTGATGGGAACATCAGATCATTTGATGTTCCCAATTTTCTGTGGGAACATTAGATCATTTGGGAATGCATTGGACGAGGGAGTGGGGAATGGTGGGGAGGACGAGGGAAAGGGATGGTGGGGAGAATGAAGGGACAGGGGTGGGGGTAATGATGGCTAGGACGAAGGGACAGGGGAGTTGGGGATGGTGGGGACGAGGGGACGGGGGAGGCAGGGAATGGTGGGGAGGACGAGGGCAAGGGAATGGTTGAAAGGACGAGGAGACGGGAGAGGGGGTAATGGCGGGGAGGACTGGGGAGGGGAAAGATTGGTGTGGCTCATCAACGCACATGAGTTGCTGAGCCACAGCAACGCGTGGCCAGGTACGGCTAGTAATATATAACGAGGTTGATGACAGATGGTGATGGTGATGATGGTGAGGATGCAACCTGTTCTCTTAAAAAGAACGTCGCTTTTGGCCGTTTGCCCGTATGGCCGAATATGGACGTAATTTGAAAATGAAAAACAAATGAAAATAATTTTTTTTTTTTTCAACAACAGTAAGTTAAGGGTCCTCTGATAGGTTAGGTGGGCAGGAAATTCTCATAAAGTTTCAAAACGGTATGAAAAATGTTAATGAAAAGTTTCCTCTTCTGAGCATGCCGAGTAAGCCGGACGACTCAAACAGAAAACGGAACAGTACGTCACTTTTGTGAGTCGATTTCATTTCAAATTACGACCAAATTTGGCCATAGTGCCGCGCATACCAGCCAAAAGTGACGTTATTTTTAAGAGGACGGTTTGCTATCGATGATGATAATGATGGTGATGATGGTAATGGTGATGATAATGGTGATATCTTGAGGGTTATCTTGAGATGATTTCGGGGCTTTAACGTCACCGCGGCCCGGTCCTCGCCCAGGCCTCCTTTTTGTTAAACACACCACAGGAAGCAGCCCGTAGCAGCTGTCTAACTCCCATGTACCTATTTACTGCTAGGTAACAGTGGTATCAGGGTGAAAGAAACATTTTTGCTCATTTGTCTCCGCTGGGGATCGAACCCGGAACCTCAGGACTACGAATCCGAAGCGCTGTCCACCCAGCTGTCAGGCGTCCTATGCGCCATGATGATGATGATGATTGTGATGATGTTGGTGATGATGATGATGGTGGTGATGATGATTGTGGTGATGATGATGATGATGATGGTGATAATGGTGATGATTGTGATGGTGGTGATGATGATGATGATGGTGATTGTGATGATGGTGATGATGATGGTGATGATTATGGTGATGATGCTGGTAATGATGATGATGATGATAATAATTCTGACGATGACAACATAAAGGAAGACACGAGGACAAAAGCAAGAGGAGGTGGTGCCCGCGGGCAGCCTGGCAGCGGCAGTGTGGCAGGAGGAGCGCGGGCGCCCTCACGGACACCAGAGGGTCTCAATGTACCTGAAGACGCTTCAGTAATCCATGAAGCACGCTGGTGGTGGTGGTGGTGGAGGTGGTATGTGTGTGTGTAGGGGGGAGGGTGGGGCTGTGAGAGGGGGGTGGTGGCCGGTGGTGTAGTGAAGGAGGGAGGGAGGTAATTATCAGGACAGATCCATCTGCATCTGTCTGTGATTACACACTCGGCACCACTCAACTACTGACTGCAGAAGGAGGCTAACGACAGACGCCCAAACATAGCACTATGAACAACACCTCCTGCACCACCAGTAAGTTGGTCAGGCCGCTGTGTATTTCATCTCCAACATTTACGAGCTGTTTTTTCTGCTGCTGCTGCTACTACTGCTGCTGGTGCTGCTACTGCTGTTGCTGCTACTGCTGCTGCTGATGCTGGTGCTGCTACTGCTGTTGCTGCTACTGCTGCTGCTGATGCTGGTGCTGCTACTGCTGTTGCTGCTACTGCTGCTGCTGATGCTGGTGCTGCTACTGCTGTTGCTGCTACTGCTGCTGCTGATGCTGGTGCTGCTACTGCTGTTGCTGCTACTGCTGCTGCTGATGCTGGTGCTGCTACTGCTGTTGCTGCTGCTGCTACTACTGCTGCTGGTGCTGCTACTGCTGTTGCTGCTGTTGCTGCTGCTGATGCTGGTGCTGCTACTGCTGTTGCTGCTACTGCTGCTGCTGATGCTGGTGCTGCTACTGCTGTTGCTGCTGCTGCTACTACTGCTGCTGGTGCTGCTACTGCTGTTGCTGCTGTTGCTGCTGCTGCTGCTGAAGTTTGCGGCAAGTCCTTGATTGAGATTTTGAGATTAAGCTTAGAATAAGTTTTATGTGGTTTTCAGAGCATCACCTTCTGTGTCCCCCCCCCGTGCTTGGTTGCTGCCTGGCCACGGTAAGCCTTACAGCCTTACTGTAAATGTGCGCTGGTGTTATACAGTTAAATTCAGTAAAAACAGCACACAAATGTACAATGGAAGGAACAAAAGTACAAAAAAAAGTAATGGCAAAAATACAAGCAATGAAACCCTCATACATGATACAATTCAAAACACCATATTATGACCATAAAGTATATTAATGAAAGAAAAAGACAAATCCCGACTGCACACTAGGCAGTCCAGCAAGGCTTCCCCCGAGACCGGACGACCAAAACAAAATCGCCTTGAACTAGCATGACATAAAAAGTATAATGTTCCTACTGGAACAGAAAAATACAAGAAACTGAAAATAATATAATGCCAAAATACAAGCTATGATGCAATCCTACATAATACAACCCTGAGTTACATTACATGATAATGAAGAATACTATGAAACAATTGTCGGAAAATCCGACACCATTTAATAATAATATCATACAGACAGATAAGAGCTGTGTTGTATAAACAAGTTACCCATAGAAAACGTAACTTGTAGTGGAATTACCGTCTATAGAAAACGGGATATCATCACCACATACTATTATAATTCACCAGCTATTCTGCTGGGAATTGTTCTTAAATACATTAGTGTTTGGACTTTACCATCATAAAAACATCTTATATAAATTAACTTAATTATCAATATTAAAGTAGAGTAAATGTGACCCTTCTATCACTTTCTGACATGTGGACAATGTAAGCCAGGCGTCAGAGGGAGGAGGAGGGCAGCCATTGTTGTTTATACTGAGACCAGAGGCTCACACGGGAGCAAATGCGGCTCCTGTTAATTTTACTTGGACGTAGTGTTATGGAAACCAAAGGTGTACCATTTTCAACACGCTGTCTACAAATTCAAGTTAAGTGTCTATCCGAAACCCGTTTATCATTCATTTATGGCCATTAATGTCAGGATATAGGGTGATCCAGTTAGATCACGTGGAAGCCTCAAACTAAAGGTAATTAAGCCAGGTCTTCAATGTTCCATGTACAGTTTTCTCTGATATAACTTGTCATATATAGGATTCTGGCTTCACAGTTAGCGCCCTTTTGACAGGTCAAGACGAGGAAGATTTTGTGCACCAGTTACTGGGTGATGGAAGCTACCTCAAAGAGGATAATTTGGTGTCTACACCCTAGTTATACCTGGTGGACTAACCTGCTGTACTATAAGATAAGGAACCTCTTCAATGTATGTAGTTAATTCTGTAGTTTGATTGGCTGCATATATATAAATATAAACCCCCCCTAATGTGTAGAGGATCGATTTGTGAGATTAAGAGATTATTGCAGAAATACAGTCCACTTATCATTATACAAATTGCAATCGAAGTATATAAATTAACGTAAATATAAATTCATATAAATTAAATAAATATAAATCTCACAGGTCGGTTCCCACAACAATGACATAATCTGTCTGCACACTAGGCACCCTAGCAACACTTCCTCAGAAGATTTGAAGAACAAAACATACAAAAAAATGGCCAACAACATGATAAAAATATATAATATTCGTACTCTAACATTTAAATCTAATTTAAAATACCAGGTAACATTATACCTTAGTGGGACATACCCCAACATCTGCTGGGTACCGCATGACCCACAGCCACTCTTATGAGTTATACAAAATATAAAACCTGGTAAAAATATAAAAACAATTGACATGAAAACTCCGCAACAGAACCAAGTTTGCATAATACTTGTGGAGAAATCCATATACCGCACAAGGCAATGCCAGGGACCATCTCCATGACCCCTGCATATATTGAATAGAAAGGGCACCTCTTACCACAAAACGGAAAAATTACTTAACATTACAATATTTTTTTAGACCCAGGCTAGAGACCCAAGTCATCTAGCTAAGATGACTGTCTAGGACCACCTTTTCTAGGCCTAGTTACTTTACATCCCCATAAATGTTACACTTTCAACCCGAATTAGAAATAATCATTTGACACTGTTAATAATTGAGTCATTTCTCTTAACCAGCATTCGTAAACCTTGTCACTAAATGTTCATGTTGACATACGCGGTTTCTATCGTACATCCGTTGTACTCTCGCATGGTGGCCTGATGTTGGTCCAGCTTCTGTCCGTCGACGTTGCCTGCACATCCCCCGAGATCCTCTTGCAACAGCTCTGGGGTACGTCTGGTGACAGAGTGAGTCTACTGGTAACAGGCGTGGCGGCAGGCCAGGTGGCTCCTGACTTCGGCTCCTGGGACCCATCACTGTACAGGCGTTGCTTGTGTCACATTCTACTGAGCCGGTACGCCTTATCGCGCATGAACTAATGTGTCTGACCTTGGGCCGATGGTGCGAAACGTGCACTCAATTGGCGAGTCAAGCACACTCAGTAGGGAGGTGCCGTTGGAATGTGCCGTCACATTTTTAATCACTTGTTTATTTTCGTGATTTACACACACACACACACACACACATATATATATATATATATATATATATATATATATATATATATATATATATATATATATATATATATATATATATATATATATATATGTGTGTGTGTGTGTGTGTGTGTGTGTAATTACCTAAGTGTAGTTACAGGATGAGAGCTACACTCGTGGTGTCCCGTCTTCCCAGCACTCTTTGTCATATAATGCTTTGAAACTACTGACGGTCTTGGCCTCCACCACCTTCTCACCTAACTTGTTCCAACCGTCTACCACTCTGTTTGCGAAAGTGAATTTTCTTATATTTCTTCGGCATCTGTGTTTAGCTAGTTTAAATCTATGACCTCTTGTTCTTAAAGTTCCAGGTCTCAGGAAATATTCCTTATCGATTTTATCAATTCCTGTTACTATTTTGTATGTAGTGATCATATCACCTCTTTTTCTTCTGTTTTCTAGTTTTGGCATATTTAATGCCTCTAACCTTTCCTTGTAGCTCTTGCCCTTCAGTTCTGGGAGCCACTTAGTAGCGTGTCTTTGCACCTTTTCCAGTTTGTTGATGTGCTTCTTAAGATATGAGCACCACACAGCCGCTGCATATTCTAGCTTTGGCCTTTGTGGCCTAACAAAACCAATGGCCTAACAAAAGTCGTGAACAATTTCTTTAGTATATCGCCATCCATGTATTTAAAAGCAATTCTGAAGTTAGAAAACGTGGCATAGGCTCCTCGCACAATATTCTTTATGTGGTCCTCAGGTGATAGTTTTCTATCTAGAACCACCCCTAGATCTCTTTCTTTATCAGAATTCTTTAAAGAGTTCTCACATAATATATAGGTTGTGTGGGGTCTGTGTTCTCCTATTCCACATTCCATAACATGACATTTATTAACATTAAATTTCATTTGTCAAGTGGTGCTCCATATACTTATTTTGTCCAGGTCATCTTGAAGGGCATGACAATCATCTAAGTTTCTTATCCTTCCTATTATCTTAGCATCGTCAGCAAACATGTTCATATAATTCTGTATACCAACTGGTAGATCATTTATGTAGACAATAAACATCACTGATGCAAGAACTGAACCCTGTGGTACTCCACTTGTGACATTTCTCCAGTCCGATACATTGCCTCTGATCACTGCCCTCATTTTTCTATCAGTCAGAAAATTTTTCATCCATGTTAGAAGCTTACCTGTCACCCCTCCAATATTTTCCAGTTTCCAGAACATCCTCTTATGTGGAACTCTGTCGAAAGCCTTTTTTAGGTCCAGATAGTTGCAGTCAACCCAACCATCTCTTTCCTGTAATATCTCTGTTGCTCGATCATAGAAACTGAGTAAATTCGATACACAGGACCTTCCAGATCGAAAACCATACTATCTGTCTGATATTATATAATTTCTCTCCAGGTGTACTACCCATTTAGTTTTAATTATTTTTTCCAATATTTTGACTATTACACTTGTCAATGATACAGGTCTATAATTAAGGGGTCTTCCCTGCTTCCACTTTTGTAGATTGGAACTATGTTAGCCTTTTCCCACACATCAGCTACAACTCCTGTAAACAGGGATGCCTGAAAAATCAGTTGAAGAGGAATGCTGAGCTCAGGTGCACATTCTCTCAGAACCCATGGTGAAACTCCATCTGGACTAACTGCTTTGTTCTTATTTAGCTCCTTGAGCATTTTTTCCACTTTGTCTCTAGATACCTCTATGTGCTCTATGTTGTTCTCTGGAATTCTTATTGTGTCTGGTTCCCTGAAGATTTAATTTTGTACAAACACACTTTGGAACTTTTCGTTTAATGTTTCACACATTTCCTTTTCATTTTCCGTGAATCTATTTCCCATTTTCAACCTCTGAATATTATCCTTTACCTGCAATTTGTTGTTTATGAATTTATAGAATAGACATGGTTCTGTTTCACATTTGTCTGCAATCCCTCTTTCAAAATTTCTTTCTGCCTCTCTCCTCACTGCCGTGTAGTTGTTTCTCGCATCTTTGTATCGCTGGTATGTTTGGGGGTTTGGCCTCTTCCTGTATTGATTCCATTTTTGTGTCTTTTGGTCTCTAGCCCTCTCGCAATTTCTGTTGAACCAATCCTGTTTCCTAGTTCTGTATCTCTGTTTTGGTATAAATATTTTTGTGCCTTTATCATATATTTCACAAAACTTGACATACATCTCATTCACTTTCTTGCCTAGCAACAAGTCTGTCCAATTATACTCACTAAAAAAATTTCTAAGGTTGCCATAATGTCCTCTCCTAAAGTCAGGTTTTTCAATTGTATCAACCTTCTTATTTTCTTCCAGATTATAACGCATTGCATACTTTATTCCCAAAAAGACATGGCCACTTTTACCCAAGGGAGGAAGGTACTGAATGTCAAATATTTCTTCCTCCTTCCTGGTAAATATCAAATCTAGCATGGAGGGAACGTCCCCTTCCCTCATCCTCGTAGTTTGTTTAACATGTTGATACAAGAATGTTTCCAGGATGAGGTCTACAAATTTACAGGTCCAAAAATCTTCTGTTTTAGCTTCATATACTTCCCAGTCTATGGATTTCAAGTTGAAGTCGCCGACTATCAACAGTCGTGATCTATCGTTATCCGCTCTCGCTATGATCTCTCTCATTATTGTTATAAGACCTTCACGTTTACTATCTAGCTCCTCCTTTGACCATGTGCTGCTTGGCGGTGGACTATATGCATTTATCATCATTAGTTTATCATCCTCATGGCAGATCTCTTAGTGCTATTATGTCAACTTTTTGTGGATTGGCAGTCATTATTTCGTTCACCTTTAGGTGTTCTTTCACCAGCACAGCAACGCCACTGCCTTTCCTAATTTTTCTGTCCTGTCTCCAAATTGAGTAGCCCCTTGGGAATATGACCTCTTTTAAAATAACATCTTCAAGTTTTGTCTCCGTGAGTGCAACAATGTCTGGTGTCTGCAGCTGTATTACATCACTTAACTCCAGTATCTTCGATCTTACTCCATCTATGTTGGTGTATGCAATCTTCAGGAACTTGTTCCCCTTCTTCTTATTCTTCACTCCCCCTCTCTCCAATGATTTTGTTGGTTTGCCTTTATGTACCACTTTACTGGTTTGCCTACTCCTATCACTTTGTAGAAAAAGAATTTATTTCTTCTTCATTCCAGCTCTCATTTAAACGTTTTGCCTCGGCGAGGTTCAGTTTCAGCTTCTCCCTATCTTCTTTTGAAAGATCTCGTCTTAACGACCACACTTTCCCATCCTCATCACTTTGTAATTTTCTAGCATTCCTTAGTACTTCTTCCATCTGTTTGGCACCATTTAGGGTGATCCTTAAAGGTCGATCTTTCCCCTTTTACGTACCTGCCTATTCTCCTGTAGTCGCACACATTCTCTATGGTTGTAAGACCTTCCACGAGGCCAACAATTTTATCTACTACTTTTGCTTCTTCTACAGCTCTTTCTGACCTAGATGTTATCTCCTTTTCTTTACAGCCAAAAATTATCAGGGACTTACTCCGATCAACTGTGTTTTGCACCAACTTCGGGTTAGATGCCAATTCTTTTCTCACTTCCAGCCTAATGTTTGTTTTGTGTTGGTTGCTGCGGTGTTTGGCTTCCTTTACTGCTTCTTCAATTTTTTCCTTCTCCTTGGCCACTTGTGCATAGGTGAGTTGCATATTTTTCTTGCACTGTTCTATTCCCTGTGTAACTTCCTCCATCTGTGCTGACAAAAGCTGTTTCTCCTGTTGAATTTCCTTACCTAACCTATTGTAGTCATTTATGTTTAAATTTACTTTAACTTCTTCCATGGCTTTGCAATTTGTCTCCAATTGATTCTTATCCTTGCGCAAGTCTTTCACTAAACCCTCAAGACATACAACTTTGCTATTTAAATGGTCATTACTTTCTTTCAATTTACTAATTATTTCTACATGAGAGGTCACTATAGTATCTAATTTTACCAACTTGTTGTATAGACTGGTTATATCAATGCTTTCTTCATTTAATCCAACAATATCAAGGTCTGTTTTGTATTTCCTCTTGCCGGCGGCCATCTTGAATGTTCTCTGCACTGGAAACACTAGGGGCAACTTTTTCTCATCCAATTTTTCACTTCCCTTGACACATTCCTGTTATCTCACCTATTTTTCAAAAGCACTATACCTATATGTTCTCTTGGACACCACTCACTATCATCATCCTGTACTACAATACTTAGGATTGTTGAAATATGCTGGAGCTCCTCTTGTCTGCCTCTTGGGATAAGACTTCCCAAGATAAGATAAGAAGATAAGACGTGTGTATGTGTGTGTGTGTGTGTGTATGAGTGTAATTTTCTTGAGACCGGTTATAATTAATGTTGCCATCATTGCCTCTCCCCACCCCCCACCACACGCGACCATCCCCCCCCCCCACCACACGTGACCATCCCCCCCCCCCCCACTAACCGGGAAGTAGTGCCAGAAAAAGAAAAATTGCCTTTGCTGTGAATCTGGATTCTATTTTTCCATGTATTTTGTCGGTAAATGTATATTTGGTAGGTTTAATAAAATACATAATATAGAATCTAGACATATCACTTTATAATATAGATAATAATAGTAATAAGAGCAGCAGTAATCATAATAGGAGTACTAGTAAGGAGGGAGCACAGTGGGGGTCCGTAAACAAGTTAAGGTGGCCGACCAGCGGGAAGCCTCCTGCACACGGCCGCCACACACTCTAATTCATATTATTACGCCAGCTGTCATATCTCTACCACCAGCACCACCACCCACCTACAACCCTCTGGCTCCATGTATAGTCTACGCCACTGCCAGCCACGCAGCGCTACGTGAAGAAGTAGAAGTAGCAGAAGAAGAAAAAGAAGAGGAACAGCCTGAAGGAATATGATAAGGAGAGTGGGGGAAAAAAATATGACAGATGTATTGTTCGGGGAATATTTTGTTGGTCAGCAAACATATATGTGGAGCCCGGACGGCGTGTGTTACTTGCTCACGACACCCACTCATTACCGCCCGCTCATCATAATGTTTCGTATCGCGCAAGTGAAGTAATTGCACATAATTAAGCGTTGTTTTACGACGCTTGGTGAACGATTACACGACATTTGCATAGGAAATCATAGGATAAGAGGGATGGCTTTCTTGTCATCTTTTTTTCGTTTTAGTTTAAATCTTTTCTGCTAGCGCAACGCTCAGTGATGCCTAACAGATACCAGCGAGCCATTGTTTCCAAATGTTTTCGACTGATGCTGGAGATTAAGTATCCTCGCGCATAACTCCAGAACCTGCTTATTGGCTAATGTACTACCAAAAAAAAAAAGATGAAAGCAAAAAAAACACAAAATGCCATGGGGTCGAGTCTAGAATTAAAAATAATATATATATATATATATATATATATATATATATATATATATATATATATATATATATATATATATATATATATATATATATATATGCAATATAATATATATGTATATATATATATATATATATATATATATATATATATATATATATATATATATATATATATATATATATATATATATATATGTCGTACCTAGTAGCCAGAACACACTTCTCAGCCTACTATGCATAGCCTGATTTGCCTAATAAGCCAAGTTTTCATGAATTAATTGTTTTTCGACTACCTAACCTACCTAACCTTACCTAACCTAACTTTTTCTGCCACCTAACCTAACCTAACCTATAGAGATAGGTTAGGTTAGGTTAGGTAGGGTTGGTTAGGTTCGGTCATATATCTACGTTAATTTTAACTCCAATAAAAAAAATTGACCTCATACATAATGAAATGGGTAGCTTTATCATTTCATTAGAAAAAAAATTGAGAAAATATATAATTCGGGAAAACTTGGCTTATTAGGCAAATCGGGCCTTGCATAGTAGGTTGAGAAGTGCGTTCTGGCTACTAGGTACGACATATATATATATATATATATATATATATATATATATATATATATATATATATATATATATATATATATATATATATATATATATAAGAAAAAGAGCAATAAGAGAAGAGACATTGGGTGATTAAAGACTGGTGTAGTAACGGTCACTTGGAAGGAGAGTTATGGAAGTGGTTGGCAGCAACTGGTGTGGGGCATAAAGTCGCTTCTTGTCCTCACTGGTGGCCGGCCGCCTCGCCTCGCAGGCTCCATCATGTGTTTAATTGTTGCTCGTCAGCTGAGTTTATTGAGGTAATATAAGGTTACTGCTTGATTAGACGTGGCCTTTACTCGGCCCGTAGCCGGTGCTTCCTCCGCTGTGGACCGTCAGCTTGGCCGGGGTGAAGCCTCCCGTGTGGACCGTCAGCTTGGCCGGGGTGAAGCCTCCCGTGTGGACCGCCAGCTTGGCGGGGTGAAGCCTCCCGTGTGGACCGTCAGCTTGGCCGGGGTGAAGCCTCCCGTGTGGACCGTCAGCTTGGCCGGGGTGAAGCCTCCCGTGTGGACCGTCAGCTTGGCCGGGGTGAAGCCTCCCGTGTGGACCGTCAGCTTGGCCGGGGTGAAGCCTCCCGCGTGGACCGTCAGCTTGGCCGGGGTGAAGCCTCCCGCGTGGACCGTCAGCTTGGCCGGGGTGAAGCTTCCCGTGTGGACCGTCAGCTTGACCGGGGTGAAGCCTCCCGCGTGGACCGTCAGCTTGGCCGGGGTGAAGCTTCCCGCGTGGACCGTCAGCTTGGCCGGGGTGAAGCCTCCCGTGTGGACCGTCAGCTTGGCCGGGGTGAAGCCTCCCGCGTGGAAACTTTAATCATTCTCCTAGTTAATTCATCATAAAAGATGACAACTTTAACCCCAGAGGTTCTTGCGGAGAAAATATCACGCGGAGTTAGCCAATAACTCGTGGCTAACAAGTAGTCATTTCACCTAATTATAACCAGCGACCACTGCCTCTCCTATTGAGGGCCTGGCCGCTACGGGCCAGATATACACTGCCAGGTCACTTTTACATGACAAAATATGATCAAATCACTCCGGGTGTTTATATTTGGCGAATTTATTATTGGCATTAAAGAGCCATCTATCTGTCGCAAGCCTCAACAGGTTTATTAAGGTCGTCAATTACATGCAAGAGTAACCGCGAGTCATCACTCATGACGTTGGCCGGAGCCACTTGTCGATTATTGGACCAGTCCCTCCTCTCAAACTGCCACTACGAACAGAAAATGGTGTACTAAAACACCCGAACCTAACCGATGGACCCACGTATGGAAAACGGGAATATTTGTGAGTCGCTATGATATATAGTACATCATATTTTGTTCTTTGGGGACTTTTTGACGTTAAAATGCGATGCATTGTTCGAGAGGCTGAGTTGACGGCTCACAGGACAACTTCTTTATAGGGTTTTAATAGGAATGTAATGTTATTACTAATTACAAGTGGTATCTATATCTATAAACTAGATGGGGTGTACGGCTGCATGGGGGTATCTTCTCCCTTCCCTTCGTCCCCTTTTCTCATCCACTATTCCTTGCCCACATCCCCCTCTCCACCTTTCTCCATGCCTCTCCTCCACATCCTCTCATTTCACTTCTCAAGCCTCTCCGCCCTCACTCCTAGTCTCCCTCTCTCCTTCCTTCTCCGCCCTCACTCCTAATGCCCCCCCCCTTTCGCTTACACCCTTCTTCCCCCCATCTACAGCTTTCTTCCCCAACATTCCCCCTCTCCATCTTTCTCCCTACTCTCCTTTCCTCTCCACCCCCTCTCCCATTCTCCTCTTTCTTTCTCCCTCTCGTTCCCTCTTCCAACATTCGCGTCTCTCCCTCTTCTTCTTTTCTGCCTCTCTCTCGAAAATTATATTTACTAAATATTGAAACAAATAAATAAGTCTAAAGAAAAACTATTTCAGACTTGTCTACTTGAAAATCGTAGGGAGAGGGAGCGGTTATTGATGCCGATATTTCTTAAAGTGTAGCACTAGGGCCAACCCTGTCTTTGACACTCCCATACCCCCAGGTATCATCTTGCCAAGTTGGATGAGGAAACCTCATCTTCGTAATGATGAGTGAGTTTCCTCATCATCGGAAAGGAAACTTTTTTCCTAATGATGAGTGAGTTTCCAATTGTAATTAAGAAGCAATAAAATGCTTATCTTCAAACACTAAAAAGGTTAGGTTAGGCATTGGGTTTTCTATTCAGCTTTTCAGGTAAACTCAAATAGTCACAATATATTTGACAGTACGGTTTAATCCTAAGTGAAAATAAGTACAATTCCTGATTGCTATGAATAGTACATAATTGCACTTACTTGTGCGGTTACATTTACCTCCCCATTTTTGGAGGACGGGCTGTGTCTCATCGTAAGTGTTGGATGCTGGAAGGTTGCAAGTCAGACCTCAAATATCTGGTTTACAACCTAGTCATTCTCTTTTATAGATATAGATGGAAATGTCTGTCTCTGTTCAAGGTTCATAGCCTGATGCTTAGGGTTGGCTTCAATCAGTTTTTTTGACAGCAATTGTTGTATGGTACTTGCCCAACATGGGTGGGTCAGAATAGGTATCAACGAAAACGAAGCCACGTAAAACTGTGCCAGTGCTATATCTATGATAAATCTTGTAATATCATACCAAGTGGACCAGGGGCCGGATTCACGAAGCAGTTACTCAAGTACTTACGAACGTGTACATCTGTTCTCAATCTTTGAGGGCTTTGGTTACATTTATTAAGCAATTTACAAGCATGAAAACTTCCCAATCTACTGTTCTTATTGTTATAAACGGTCTTCTGGTGATTCGGAGCTCATTAACTGTTTAAAAATTGTAAACAAAGTCGCCAAAGATTGAGAAAAGATGTTCAGATTCGTAAGTGCTTGCATAACTGCTTTTTGAATCCGGGACCAGGAATGATTAATTTTGTCATTTTTTTATTGTAAAACATTATGCACAAATGTCAACAAAATTAAAAAAAAAAATCTATCATGTTTTGCCAGTAATTATCTGTAATACGGTGTTGGGCTGTGATCAGCAGGGGCGGAGGAGGGAGAGGGGAGAGGAGGAGTAATACACAACCTGCCATCACACCAAAAGGCCACATCCTCCTTCGCTTCCACCCACACACTGTGCACTACACTTCAGTCTTTAATGGCGTTTCTATCTCTCCATCACCCCCAAAAGTGAGTTTTTTTATGTATATTGTTAAACATTATGCACTCATCCTCACCAGGGTTGTGGTCCTCACCAGAGTAGAGAGGGTTCTCTCCAAAGTTGGGCATCCTCACCAGGATTGGGGGATCCTCGCCAGGGTTACATAATCCAGGATGAACGTTAAGTATGTAATGCACAAGATATTACAGCAGTTAAAAGTCAAACTGAAAAAAAAACAATCAGAACAAAGAGGGTGGGCCTTTGGGACGTAGCTGGCTTCCTGTCCCCGTGAAGGTCACTAGTGAGAGGCTGGATCTCAGGTATAATTCCTGGAGCTCCTTAAAGCTACTCCTGTGTGTCAGCAGTGGGCATGATTATGTTATTCTGTTCGGTGATGTGTTCCTCCTGTACCTTGCTTGGGGAACGTTGATTCTAAGCTCCTTATTAGCTTTGTCTTGTGGAGGATCTCCTTCGTATTTCATGTTACCTTGTTATTGTCTCCATTGAAGCCCACTAAGCTATTTATTCGACTATCTGTGTCGCTTACCCGGCATCTTGTTTCAGTTGTCATGCCTTCAAACTCTTTATCATGAGTAATGAGCAAGTATTAGTATGAATGTTTCTACTTCGTTACTTCACTGATGTATACCAAGAGTAGCATGGTTCATGCACTTGTGGTACTCCACTTGGTACCTCTCTCTCCATTTTCATGTCTCATCGTAACTGTTTCCAATCCAAGAGATACTCTCTTATCCACTTTGCAATCTTTCCAGTTACTTTTGCTTGTTTCTGAAGTTTGTGCTAGAGTCTCTTATGCACTGGAGCGTGCATGTGTGTGTACTCACCTAGTCGTGCTTGCGAGGGTTGAACTCTGGCTCTTTGGGCCCGCCTCTCAACTGCCAGTCAATCAAGTTCCCTCCCCCTTCTCACACACACACCCAGGAAGCAGCCTGTAGTAGCTGTCTAACTCCCAGGTACCTATTTACTGCTAGGTGAACAGTACATCAGGGTTAAAGACACTGCCCATTTGTTTCAACCTGCACCGGGGATCGATTTCCGGATCCTAGGACTATGAATTCCGAGCGCTGTCCACTCAGCTGTCAGGCTTCCCTGTGTGTGTACTTACCTAGTTTTGCTTGCGTGGGTTGAGCTCTGGCTCTTTGGTCCCGCGCGCGCGTGTATGTGTGTGTACGCAAGCAAAACAAGTAATTTCAAAGGAGTTCAGTTGTCCAGCACAAAACACCATCACCAAATATTCAGTAACTGGCTCGAATTCCAAACTGTTCACATTCCATATCTCAGACATACCCCCATCCCATATCCCTGGGACATGGGGGTATGTCAGGGAAATGGAATGTCCAATATCCCAAACATTCCATATCCCTGACAGGCCCCCGCAACCCCTGAGAAGCCCCTGCGTACTAGCTAGCCCTCGTACCTAACACACTAAGCTCCCTTGATGTAATTGCATATATTTATTAAGTTCTGGTGTATAACGGAGCCTTGTACATAGCAATGGCTGGGTCTGGGAGAGAGGTTTACGGGCTCAGAGCTGATGGATAGACAGCCCGAAGCCACGGAGCTCGGCTGAGCAACCTGAGCCCTGTACTGGATGACCTATAAACGTGTCCAACAACCTTGGCTCTGCCTGCTCTTGAATATTAATATTACTCAGTAAAGTGATGTGGGCTTTATGTCAGCTAAGACAAAATTATGAAAGCAAAAAACCTAATTTACTGGAAGCTCCTGTCTGCTTTGTATTGCCAGGGTGCAGGTGAAGCCACCCGCAAGGCTGGCTGGTACTAACTTTGATCTGGGTATTCTTTCTCCCTGATAACTCAAACCTTGAAAAAAAGCTCAACAGTTGAGACGGAAGGCAAGCTTAGGACAGTGGAATCCTTGTGCAGTTGAAACCTAGCATAGTGGAAGCCTAGTGCAGTAGAAGCTTTGGTTATTTTAAATCTGACGCAGTGGTATCATAGCCGTAATACAAACCTGTCGCAGTAGAAGCTTAGCGCAACAGAAGCTTTGCGTAGTGGAAGTCTAGCGCAACAGAAGCTTGGCATAGTGGAAGCCTAGCGCAACAGAAGCTTGGCATAGTGGAAGCCTAGCGCAACAGAAGCTTGGCATAGTGGAAGCCTACCGCAACAGAAGCTTGGCATAGTGGAAGCCTAGCGCAACAGAAGCTCGGCATAGTGGAAGATTAGCTCAACAGAAGCTTGGCAAAGTGGAAGCCTAGTGCAACAGAAGCTTGGCATAGTGGAAGCCTAGCGCAACAGAAGCTTGGCATAGTGGAAGTCTAGCTCAACAGAAGCTTGGCAAAGTGGAAGCCTAGCGCAACAGAAGCTTGGCATAGTGGAAGCCTAGCGCAACAGAAGCTTGGCATAGTGGAAGCCTAGCGCAACAGAAGCTTGGCATAGTGGAAGCCTAGCGCAACAGAAGCTTGGCATAGTGGAAGCCTAGCGCAACAGAAGCTTGGCATAGTGGAAGCCTAGTGCAACAGAAGCTTGGCATAGTGGAAGCCTAGCGCAACAGAAGCTTGGCATAGTGGAAGCCTACCAAAACAGAAGCTTGGAATAATGGCAGCATAGGACAGTTAAAACTATCCAGCCGCCGTGACAGCCTACTACCGTACAACCATAGTTTATAATTCACTTGTGCTCTATATGTAAAATTACACACACACACACTCTATAAACAAACTCTCGAGTGTGCAAATAACGCGAAGAAAAAAAAATTGAGACCCAGTTCAAAGACAAATGACAATAGTTTAAGTGATATTAGAGTTTCTTAAGCTCACAGTACCATGATGGTTGGAAATTTCAGGCTGGTGGTATATAAGGATGAGCTGAAGAATGTTAGAAAGATTTTTTTGCTGGATTGTAATTGGTTGTAGATGTTACGATCCCGTTGGTGAATTGTATCGCAACTTAATAAGATTCGCAATTCATTGAAGGAATCAACAACATGTATATTGAGATTCTTCTTGTTTATATAGGAAACTTTGCTATAAAGTATAATAATAATGGTATAAAGGAAATCATACACACTAAATATATATTATTAAATATGACCGAAAAAGTAAGATTAATAATTCTAACACGAATTTTCTCAATATTTCTTATGGTTCTTTTCACTGTCGATGGTAATTGAAAAATCAGTTCTCCAAAATTCATTTTTATTTCTAGTCTGACACGACACTTGAACGCGTTTCGTAATAACTTATTACATTTTCTAAGACTTTAGTTTACACACACACAACTATAACCTGCAAACACTAAACAGAGTTCTTACTATGCTATGATTTAAATAGCTTTCATTTTATTTTATACCTGCATTTTGGGTGAGGTGATATGTTACAACAGTTTTGGATGAGGTGAACAAAAACTTTCAACACAAGACAGAACACGAAACAATGGGTATTAATTGGGTAAATTGAAGGTAAGAATGGAAGTAACTGCAGAGGGCCTATTGGCCCATATTTCTTGATGCTTCTATATTGGTGCGGAGTCTTGAAGTGGGTAGAATATAGTTGTGCATTAATTGGCTGTTGATTGCTGGTGTTGACTTCTTGATGTGTAGTGCCTCGCAGATGTCAAGCCGCCTGCTATCGCTGTATCTATCGATGATTTCTGTGTTGTTTGCTAAGATTTCTCTGGTGATGGTCTGGTTGTGGGAAGAGATTATATGTTCCTTAATGGAGCCCAGTTGCCTATGCATCATTAATCGCCTGGAAAGAGATGTTGTCTTGCCTATATACTGAGTTCTTTGAGGCTTACAGTCCCCAAGTGGGCATTTGAAGGCATTGACGACGTTGGTCTCTTTTAAAGCGTTCTGCTTTGTGTCTGGAGAGTTTCTCATGAGTAGGCTGGCCGTTTTTTTGGTTTTATAGTAAATCGTCAATTGTATTATCTTCTTCAGTTGAGAAAATCCTAAGGGACTCTTGCCCCAGGGGCCATGCGTCTCAGATGCTATGGGAACAAAGGTGTATCGACCTTCCAGTCGCCATATTTGGCTGATTTTGTTATTTCAGTGTGGTTGGCCGCCCCACCTGCTTGATCAGCTCCGAAGTGTACATAGGTGTCAGCCAGGGTGGATACACATGTGTAGTCCCACACCAACTGTCTACCATCCTTCCAGGAGTATATGGTGATGCCATCACGGCGAAGTGCGGGGAAATCCGGATTTTGGTCCCCTAGGATACGAGGGGCTTGATACGAAATTATATATATACATATAATATATTTTCCTTTAAATTTGTGTGACACAAATATTACGTTAGATATACCGTGCAAGACAGAAATATAATATTTAGATCAATATGCCTTAGGCAAGCAATTTCTACCGAGAGGTATTTTTCTCATATTATGATAGATACATTTATATTACATCCTTCGAGTCATAATGCGTATTATGAAACATATTAACTATATCAATAAATTTCGTTGCAAAATGCATGTACATAATGTTTAGAAAGCCATCTTATTAGCGAATAATAAGGTAATGTTCTCATCACCAAAATTAGCAACACCGACCAACAACGTTAAAATTATTATATACATATATTTTTAAATTATTCATAATAATGCACTTGCAAACAAATATTTTTTGATAATTTGTTGTGTGTCAATATTTTTTAGTACCAGTTTATAATTAACAACTATATATAATAATACGAATGATAATACTAATATTAATAATAATGATGAATATTTATCCTAATTCAAATATTAATATTATTGTAAACAAATAACTGGTGTTAGCTACATGTACTTACTAGATAGGCTACCCGCCGGGCCCCGAGTCGACCCGGGTGATCTGTCTGTCTGTCTGTCTGTGTATATACTTATCTAGATGTGCTTGCGGTGGTTGAGCTTCGGCTCTTTCGTCCCGCCTCTCTACCGTCAATCTTCTGCTGTACAGATTCCTGCACTTCTCTACCTCTGTTTATTTATAATTTATTTATTTTATTTCTTTATATATATATACAAGAAGGTACATTGGGATTGTGAGGATACATAGCATAGTAATAACAGTCTTGTAAAGCCACTAGTACGCGCAGCGTTTCGGGCAGAAACGTATCTATCATATTTACATTTGATACATTTCATCTATCATATTTACATTTGACATTGTGTATGGAGTCTGCCTCCACCACATCACTTCTTGTGTATTTACTATTTGTGCAGAATCGAGCTATTAGCTCTTGGCCCCGCCTTTCTAACCAATCTATTTTTCCTGTATTATGTCTACTACATATACAGTATTTCTCTCTAACACACACACACATCCCCCAGGAGCAACCCGTGGCAGCTGTCTAACTTCAATACCCTGGGGTACACTATCCTGTGGTTCACTACCCTGGGGTACACTACCCTTGGGTACACTAGCCTTGGGTACACTACCCTGGGGTATACTATCCTGTGGTTCACTACCCTGGGGTATACTATCCTGTGGTTCACTACCCTGGGGTACACTATCCTGTGGTTCACTACCCTGGGGTACACTACCCTTGGGTACACTACCCTTGGGTACACTACCCTGGGGTATACTATCCTGTGGTTCACTACCCTGGGGTATACTATCCTGTGGTTCACTACCCTGGGGTACACTACCCTTGGGTACACTACCCTGGGGTACACTATCCTTGGGTACACTACCCTGGGGGACACTACCCTGGTGTACACTACCAGTGTACCCATCCAGTTTGACTCCAATTTTTCACATGTTTTGTGGACAGTTTCTCGTCAAAATTCCGCTCCTGATGTGGTAATTGGTGGGTTGTATACAAGTGCTTTCTTGTCAAGTCTTCTGACAGTGTACACTATTGGTTGGTTGCCTTCGTAAGACAGCCATCAGCTGGGTTTTATCTGGGGCAACGATAACCTCCCAACATCATCTTTTTGTCTCTGGGAAAGTCAGTGTCCAGTTATCGGCATGAGCACCAGACTCTGGTATTAATCTCAGGATACCATCGATGTTATGTAGATTCAAATTCACAAAGATATGCATTGTCTCTTGTGCTGAAGAATATATTTATTATTATGATTATATTCCCATTTTCATCCACAATGCACTCCCTTAACATTTTCTGTTTGTCACTCGCATTTAACCCTTCCCGTCGGGACTACTGAATTGGGCACCGTTCCTTCTTTCAGTCCTCAAATCCTAGCTCGTATCATGTCCTCTCCTTGCATCACATGCATGTGCTATTCGCTCATACTAGCTTAACGCTCTATTCCTGTACCTCACACACCTCCTGCAGGCGTTGCCACTCATATGACCTGCTTCATCTCCTGCAGGTTCGTATCGCAGCTGAGTGCCTCGTACTCCTCGACGCGGATCCACTGTGAGAACATCCCTGGGCTGGTACGTCGCCAGCGTGTGCTCTGTAAGCGCCACCCGGACGCCATGCTCGCTGTCACCGAGGGCGCCATCCAGGGGGTCAGGCACTGCCAGAAGCAGTTCCAGGACGCCCGCTGGAACTGCTCCACAATTCCCCGCGACGCCTCCGTCTTCGGCAGACACGTTCTGAAGAGTACGTGCGTGGGCAGGTTGTTGGAGCAGCTGCTGGATATGCCTCTCTGTCTCTCTCCTAGCTATATATATATATATATATATATATATATATATATATATATATATATATATATATATATATATATATATATATATATATATATATGTCGTACCTAGTAGCCAGAACGCACTTTTCGGCCTACTGCACAAGGCCCGGTTTGCCTAATAAGCCAAGTTTTCCCGAATTTATATATTTTTCCAATTTTTGTCTTTTGAAATGATAAATCTGTCCATTTTATTATGTATGAGTTAATTTGTTTAAATTTGAGTTAAAACTAACATATATATATATGACCGAACCTAACCAAGCCTATCTTCAATAATGAAAATTATATTTATCAATAAAATCAGAAACATTGAAATGGAATCGTAAGATATTTAGTATATTGTGTGTTGCTCCTACATGCAACAGATGGTGCTGTTTTAAAAAAAAATGTTTTTACCTGTCACAGGTGTGGCGTTTATACTTATACTCATGAAATGAACGGTATGGTAAGCAACACAGCTCAATTCCAACACAATATCACACTAAATAATTGAATCAAAATGAAAATAATTCGAAATCTATGAAAATTCAATTTGTCAATGTATTCGGAAACACTGAAATGGAATCGTAACATATTTAGTATATCGTGTGGCGCTCTTACGTGCAACAGATGGCGCTGTTTTAACAAAAAATTAATGATTTTACCTGTCACAGGTGTGACATCCGTACTTATACTTTCAATATGAATGGTATTTTAAACAACACAGCTCAATTCCAACGCAATGTCACACAAAATAATGAAATCAAAATGAAAAAATATCGAAATCTATGAAAATTCAATTTATCAATGCAATCGGAAACATTGAAATGGAATCATAACTTATTTAGAATAGTGTGTGTTGCTATTACGTGCAACAGATGGCGCTGTTTTTCAAAAGAAGCATGTTTTAATTTGTCACCAGGTGTGGAATCTATATAGTAGGTATATAAAAGCTTGCGCATATTCGAATGGAACGTTGTGTCAAAATTTCAAAGCAATCGGTAAAGAACTTTCGAAGATTACCGATTTTGAACAAACGACCATTTACATTTTTATTTATATAGATATATCTTGCTCCCTTTATCTCCTCTTTCACTGTTTTTTTTTATCACTCTTTGGATATTTAGCTCTGTCTCTCTGTCTCTCTCCTATTATGTCTCTCAACAGTGCTCTTCTGAGAGAGAAAAGCACTTCTGCTCCTCCACACCTGAAGAACATCTTGTAATTATATATTTTGTAGTTGAAGAGCGTAATTAGTGACCCAAGGACAATAGCAGTTGCCTCTCCCTCCTCCCACACGCCTCCCTCCTCCCACACACCTCTCTCTTCCCACACACCTCTCTCTTCCCACACACCTCCCTCCTCCCACACGCCTCCCTCCTCCCACACACCTCCCTCCTCCCTCATGCCCCCCTCTCCCCTCTTTTGTGTATATATATATATATATATATATATATATATATATATATATATATATATATATATATATATATATTTCGTACCTAGTAGCCAAAACGCATTTCTTGGCCTTCTATACATGGCCCAATTTGCCTAATAGGCCGAGTGATTTTTTTTTTTTACAATAAATTGCTTCCAGTTCGTTTATTTGAATTATTATTACTATTTTATATTAAGAATATAAATTATTGATGTAGTTAAGTTTGTTTCCGTTAGGTTAAGATAGATTAGGTTAGGTTAGGTTAGGTTAAGATAGGTTAGGTTAGGTTAGGTAGGGTTGGTTAGGTTTGGTCATATATCTACGTTAATTTTAACTCAAATTTAAGAAAATTAACTCATACATAATGAAATGATACCTTCATAAGAAAAGAATAAGAAAATTAGATAAATTCAGGAAAACTTGGCTTATTAGGCAAATCGGGCCTTGCATAGCAGGCCGAGTACGACGTTCTGGCTACTAGGTACAACATATATATATATATATATATATATATATATATATATATATATATATATATATATATATATATTGAACCCACTTATATCTCTCTCTCTCTTTGCTACCTTTGCCATTCCCCATACGCCTCCCCACTCTTGCCACTTCCTCCTATATGTCTCCCCTCCATCACCCCACAATCCTCCCTACATACTCCCCCCCCCCCTCCCCACACACTCCCCACCACCTGACCAGCTGCTCGGTGTTCCAGCAGGTACCCGGGAGTCTGCGTTCGTGTACGCCATCAACAGCGCTGGGGTGGTTCACGCCATCACCCGTGCCTGCTCCAGGGGCGCCATCACTAACTGCGCTTGCGATCTCTCCAAGAAGGTGAGTCCATCTAGGTTTATTATTTCACGTGAATATGAAAAGCTTGCATAAGGTGATAATTTTCAGATGAAAGTGACGATTTTAGTTACTGGTGGGGGGTCCCCCTCACCTTCCATAACATCTAGTAACTATAACATTATAGGACATCCAGTAAGTAAGTAATTTTAAAGAAAGCTAAGCCAGGAAGACCAGGAAGCTGGAGGACTTCCAGTAACCCGGTTTATCTCTTTCCAGGGCAGTCACAGGGACCGGGCGGGACAGTTCAGCTGGGGCGGCTGCTCTGACAACATCCGCTACGGCACCGCCTTCGCCAGGAAGTTCGTGGACGCCAGAGACCGCGGCCAGAGGGACGCCAGGGCTCTTATGAACCTCCACAACAACCGCGCCGGACGCAAGGTATGGAGCTGAGGGGAAGGGGTTATGGGTGTGGGGCTGTGGTGTAGTGAAGGCTTGAGTTGGAAGTTGGTTAGGACAGAACTGAGTTGTTGAAAGTTGGAATGAAGGGAAGGATGGGAGGGGAAAGAGGGGTCGTGTGAGGAAAGAGAGGAAAGCAGTATAGGAGAGACGTGCGTCAGAGGATCAGGTGCACACATTATCTCAAGTGACACTCGTATAATTTGCATAGTGAATCACATTCTGCAACACCGTGATTCTGTAACTCTCACGCCGTGTTTAACACAATGATGTATGTCTATACATTAATGTGAAGAGGGTGTAAATGTACAGATATAAAGACCTGTATAGGAGATGCTTAGTGATGACTTGTTGGAGATGCTTAGAGGAGATGACTTCTTGGAGATCAATATAGGAGATGACTTGTTTGCAATGCTTAGAACAGATGACATGTTAGAGAGAGAATAGACGACTCTTTGGAGACTCAGTAGAGACGCGTAGATGGAACGAAGCAGCATAAAATCAAATAGATATTTATATATTAAACTGACATGCCCTCCCCCGCCCAAGGGCACCCACCACCTCCACTCAGCTCCTACCAACGTCTTAAAATCACACTTCTCCTGCAGGCGGTGCGGAAGAAGATGCGACTGGAGTGCAAATGCCACGGCGTGTCTGGTTCCTGCACCGTCAGAACCTGCTGGCAGACAATGGCGCCCTTCGGAGCCACTGCCCGCTGGCTCAAGACCCGCTACGACGGGGCCACAGAAGTCAGCGTCCTGCCCAACGGCGCCGGCCTCGTTCCTCGCCACGGCGACCACAAAAAACCCAGGAAGAAGGACTTGGTGTACCTGGAGCCCTCGCCTGACTACTGCGATGCTGACTCCTCCTCGGGTAGGTCCTGGTCTGGCGGGACCCACAGTGTGTGCGAGAGATGAAGTGAATGAGTTCGACAAAGAGAAAGCGTGACAAAAGAAGATTGTAAGAGTGTGATAGAAAATATGAAAGAACGTTTGAGAGCATGAGTGTGTGTAAGATAATCAAGAATATGCGAATGTAGGAGAAAGATACACTCTTTCTCCTCTTACAAGAGGAGAATCTATATATACATATAAAAGAGAAGGTGTGTGTGTGTGTGGTGGAGATAGGGGACCAGACGCTTGCGGGTAGCCTCGCCAAACTTTACAGGATGACTGGAAGATGGCGAAGGTAAGGAAGGTAGGTATGATAATGATTGTAGATGGGACGCCCTGCCCGGTTAGTGAAGACGGCCACAGTGATGAAGGTCGTGAGTAGTGTAGATGTGGCCTCGGGTCACCGGAGCAACGCTGGGTACCCCTGCTAGTGTGAGACAAAGCGTGAGAAATAGAATATAAGAGAGTGTGTGAGAAAAGAGTGCGAGAGAAATGTATGAACGAGAAAGATTGTGAGATAGAGAGAACGCATGTGATCTGTGGTTCACTCATCCTCCTGACGTCTTCCCTCCACAGGGTTCACCGGCACTGGAGGCCGGCAGTGTAACCGGACCTCGAAGGGCACCGACGGGTGCGACCTGCTGTGCTGCGGCCGCGGCTACGACACCCGCAGGCGGCTCATCAGCACCAAGTGTGAGTGCAAGTTTCAGTGGTGCTGCTCCGTCGACTGCAAGACCTGCGAGGCCTGGCGGGACCTTCACTTTTGTAAAGCGTGGCAGGACCCCTCACCGCGCGTCTGACCTGCCCAGGACCTGGTGGCACATGTCTGACCTGCCCAGGACCTGGTGGCACATGTCTGACCTGCCCAGGACCTGGTGGCACATGTCTGACCTGTCCAGGACCTTGTGGCACATGTCTGACCTGCCCAGGACCTGGTGGCACATGTCTGACCTGCCCAGGACCTGGAGGCACATGTCTGACCTGCCCAGGACCTGGAGGCACATGTCTGACCTGCCCAGGACCTGGTGGCACATGTCTGACCTGCCCAGGACCTGGTGGCACATGTCTGACCTGCCCAGGACCTGGTGGCACATGTCTGACCTGCCCAGGACCTGGAGGCACATGTCTGACCTGCCCAGGACCTGGAGGCACATGTATGACCTGCCCAGGACCTGGTGGCACATGTCTGACCTGCCCAGGACTTGGTGGCACATGTCTGACCTGCCCAGGACCTGGTGGCACATGTCTGACCTGCCCAGGACCTGGTGGCACATGTCAGACCTGCATAGGACCTGTTATCGCGTATCTTAGACCCAAGACCGCTTGTCTGACCTACGTAGAACTTCTTAGTACGTGATTAAATTGCGTAGGATCAGTACCGTGTGTCGTGACTTTAGGATTCGCTGGTATTAAGTCTCTCGCACACCGGATTTCTGAACCCAAAACTGACTCGCGCAGGAACTAACGTCGCCCGCATGACCTGCGCCTGCCATGTCTCTTTTGATTTGCGCAGATGTGATATCGCCTCCTGCTTCAGTAAGTTCTGTTGAAGTAACTTCAGCACAAGTTCTGCTTTAGTTATTTCAGGGTATCTTGGCCTTCCAAGCGACGAGGAAGAACTGTCGCACACAGAGGTGACCATGTGGTCTTCCCCGACCTGCTCGCTCGCCAGGGCACCCACACGCTCTATCTACCCTCCAACTGGATTTAAGAGTGAAATGAAATAAAAATATATTCCTTTTACAGAGAAAAAAGACGTGGAACTATAAGGTAGTATATAATATGAACCCTCGCGTGTCCTGGAAGAAATACACCCAGTAGCCCTTAGAAAGAGACTCTTCAATTTTAAACATAGAACGAACAATTGCTGAAACGATGGACTCAAATATTCTCTGTAACGGGAAGTGATTCTCCAATGTTCTTATTTTTCAATCGAGAAAGTTATAGAGGTTGGGTTGAAGAGACTTATTGTAGCCGTTACTGCACGCGAGCACGAGGCTCTTAAGGTAATCCCAGAAGTGTACTGACGTCACAGGTGTCGGGGGAGTCCCTAGTGTCTTCATGTGTCATCACCTCTCTCATCTCTATCTTTTGTAACTATTTATTTATTTATTTACAATTTTATCGTTAGCTGAATCTATATATATATATATATATATATATATATATATATATATATATATATATATATACATATATATATATATATATATATATATATATATATATATATATATATCTATATATATATATGACAATGTCAGACCACGGAGGAAAAATGAAACAGGAAATTTCCTTAAGTACTTTCGTATATTAAATACATCTTCAGAAGGTCCTTCTGAAGATGTATTTAATATACGAAAGTACTTAAGGAAATTTCCTGTTTCATTTTTCCTCCGTGGTCTGACATTGTCACATTCTTAATCACGTGTTTATTTTCGTGATATACACACACATATATATATATATATATATATATATATATATATATATATATATATATATATATATATATATATATATATATATATATATATATATATATATATATATATATATATATATATATATATATATATAGAGGTGTTTTTTAATTTTCCTAGTAACCTGTTATTCGATTTATCTTCCTAATAACACGGAAGTTAGGCTGTTACCTAACACCCACTATCTAACTGCTACTCTACCTCTTAACAATCACCGTCTATCAAGCACTAAACTTGGGAATGATGAGAGGCGAGCCGTGAGGTGCAGCGTGAGGGGCAGGCCGCCCGCCCGTCAACAAGGGCAGACGTGGTGGAGCAGAGACCAGGGTCTGCCCACCCATACGCCAGGCGTGCCTCCGCATCCACCACCACCTCCCTCTACCGACCTTATCTAACCTCTTAACACACCTATGCACACGCCACCCCCCCCCCCCCCCACAGATATATATATATATATATATATATATATATATATATATATATATATATATATATATATATATATATATATATATATATATATATTTTTTTTTTCAAAAAAAGGGAAGGGAGTACCACCTCTGGCTGGAATATATATATATATATATATATATATATATATATATATATATATATATATATATATATATATATATATATTATATATATATATATATATATATATATATATATATATATATATATATATATATATATATATATATATACAGAGAGAGAGAGAGAGAGAGAGAGAGAGAGAGAGAGAGAGAGAGAGAGAGAGAGAGAGAGAGAGAGAGAGAGAGAGAGAGAGAGAGAGAGAGAGAGAGAGAGAGAGTGAGAGAGAGAGAGAGAGAGAGAGAGAGAGAGAGAGAGAGAGAGAGAGAGAGAGAGAGAGAGAGAGAGAGAGAGAGAGAGAGAGAGAGAGAGAGAGAGAGAGAGAGAGAGAGAGAGAGAGAGAGAGAGAGAGAGAGAGAGAGAGAGAGAGAGAGAGAGAGAGAGAGAGAGAGAGAGAGAGAGAGAGAGAGAGAGATATTCCACGCAACATCTCCCTCTCCCCCTCTCCACACCACCCACATTTCACGCGAGTAAACGGCGGGAGTAACAAACCTGTACGGTCTACACCCGGCTCACGGGACGAGTATGGGGTACACAGTACACTAGCTGCCGACGGCGGCAACAATCTCATATTATGTAAGGCTTCATGAAAATTGAATAGGGGGGTCAATTATGACACAGATATTTCTTAAAGCAAGGCACTTGGGACGACCTCGGCTGACCTATGACAGTTACATACCCCATGTTGCAATGCTAGGTGAGGTGGCCTCCAGCGTCTGGAGACCGACCGACCTGGGACATATATATAATGTATATATAGACGACGATCTCTCGGCGGCCTGAAATTTCAATATTTTCATTGTTTTCGAAGTGTGGATATCGCAGTGATCTGGAGGTGTGAACCTTTATGAAGTCTGGATTACCTGCAGCTTTCAGCTGACTTTATCATTCAGTGTTTTATGTGTTAATTAGTCAGCTAGAGAGAATACCTTATAACCGGAGACCAGATGTGTGTACATCTCTCTCTTCTCCGTGTGTACACCATGCTCTCGTGTGTACACCTTACTCTCATGTGAACATCTATCCATGTGAACACCTTAGCCACGTATGTATATCGTGCCCCCATGTGTACACCTTGCCACTGTATGTACACCTTGCCTCTATGTGTATACCTAGCCAGTGTGTACATCTCTTTTCCTATGTACAGCTCTCTTTTCCGTGTGTGTGCATCTTATCCAAGTGTAAATATCATGCCCCTCCCCCGTGTGTACTCCATACCCTTTGTGTGCACACGTTGCTCCCTTCCCCCTGTCTTCCGTTTGTACAACCCATTCTCCGTGTACACATGTTCCGCTACCGTGATGTACTTCTAATGTCTCCATAATGTCCAAACCTCCTCAGCTCTGCCCATCTGCGCTCTCTGTGTATATATAACGCAGCTAATTTACCAGCTATGCGTATGTTTGTGACTGTATATACAGGTGGTTGAGTCAGTGCATATTGAAGCTGGTTACTGTGTACTCATCCTTACGTGGGGGATGCTCCATTGTCAGACTCTATGTTGACTGCAATTTATAATGTTTTTTTTTGTCCACATCTATTACTAAATCAATTTTTTTTAAATTTCTGCCTTGTTCGTGAATCTGGGTATGTTCCTATCGGCTTTAACATATACATATTTATGTTCATTTCACTGTTTCTACCTGTCATTTTCTCCTTTGGCATCTGGCAATCGTCATTATTTTTCTCCTACACCTTTCCATATATACTCTCTTTCTCTGTGTAAATACATATCGCCTTCTCTCTGTTTCTAATAGCTTTCCTAACGTCTCAATTTACAGATATATGTATATATATATATATATATATATATATATATATATATATATATATATATATATATATATACATATATATATATATATATATATATATATATATATATATATATGTATATATATATATATATATATATATATATATATATATAAAATTTGTATATAAACATATGTCGAATCTAGTAGCCAGAATGCACTTATCGGCCTAGTATGCAAGACCCGATTTGCCTAATAGGCAGAGTGGTTTTCTTTATTTTCAACAAATTGTTTCCAATTAGTTTGTTTGAATTATTATCATTATATTACATTTAGAACATAAATGATTAACTTAGTTATGTTTAGTTTAGGTTAAGATAGGTTAGGTTAGGTTAGGTAGGGTTGGTTAGGTTCTGTAATATATCTACGTGAGTTTTAACTGAATTTTAACAAAATGAACTCATACATAATGATATGGATATCTTTATCATTTAACAAGAAAAAAATTAGAAAAATATATATTAAGGAAAACTTGGCTTAATAAGCAAATCGGGTCTTGCATAGTAGGCCGAGTACTGCATTCTGGCTATTAGGTAAAACATATGTATATATATATATATATATATATATGTCGTACCTAGTAGCCAGAACTCACTTCTCAGCCTACTATTCAAGGCCCGATTTGCCTAATAAGCCAAGTTTTCCTGAATAAATATATTTACTATAATTTTTTTCTTATGAAATGATAAAGCAACCATTTTCTCTATGTATGAGGTCATTTTTTTTTATTGGAGTTAAAATTAACGTAGATATATGACCGAACCTAACCAACCCTACCTAACCTAACCTAACCTATATTTATAGGTAAGGTTAGGTTAGGTAGCCAAAAAAAGCTAGGTTAGGTTAGGTTAGGTAGGTTAGGTAGACGAAAAAACATTAATTCTTGAAAACTTGGCTTATTAGGCAAATCGGGCCTTGAATAGTAGGCTGAGAAGTGCGTTCTGGCTATTAGGTACGACATATATATATATATATATATATATATATATGTCGTACCTAGTAGCCAGAACGCACTTCTCAGCCTACTATGCAAGGTCCAATTTGCCTAATAAGCCAAGTTTTCCTGAATTAATATATTTTCTCTAATTTTTTTTCTTATGAAATGATAAACCTACCCATTTCCATATGTATGAGATCAATTTTATTTTATTGGAGTTAAAATTAACGTAGATATATGACCGAACCTAACCAACCCTACCTAACCTAACCTAACCTATCTCTATAGGTTAGGTTGGGTTAGGTAGCCAAAAAAGTTAGGTTAGGTTAGGTTAGGTAGGTTAGGTAGTCGAAAAATAATTAATTCATGAAAACTTGGCTTATTAGGCAAATCGGGCCGTGCATAGTAGGCTGAGAATTGCGTTCTGGCTACTAGGTACGACATATATATATATATATATATATATATATATATATATATATATATATATATATATTCATTATATATATATATATATATATATATATATATATATATATATATATATATATATATATATATATATATATATATATATATATATATATTGATTTGCTTGTAAATCGCAGAAGAGAGCATTTTGGGTTTACTTAAGTAATTTTTTGTATATGAAAAAGGTAATATTTATATTTGAAAATTATGTATAAAAAGTAATGAAGAATATTTTTAAATTTCCTATTTAGAACCTATGAGACTAGTCAGTGTGTATGTATCTATGTATGTTGAGGATATATATATATATATATATATATATATATATATATATATATATATATATATATATATATATATATGTATACATATATAGTTTAGTAACCTTTAAGTGGTTTAGCGTTCTGTGTGTATCATAATATATCAAGCACCTTCAATAGCATTGCCTCATAGACGTCTTATAGAGAAATTGTATTTTTAATGTTGTAGACATTCATGAGTGATCCGGAAAGTACTTTATTGATGAATTTATTTTATTAAAGATGACATAAATTATCCCCGGATGATTACATTAATTTGTTTAAATCTTGTGAGTGCAACAGGGCTGTTCTAGGAGGAGGCTGGACCCAATGAATGGTCTTCATTAAATTTAGTAACCATTCCAAAAGAAAGCGAGAGTTGTGATGAGAGATTCTCTGTAATGATAAGCCATATTATATATATATATATATATATATATATATATATATATATATATATATATATATATATTTATATATATATATATATATATATATAATTATATGTATAATTATATATATATATATATATATATATATATATATATATATATATATATATATATATATATATATATATATATATATGCAAACAAGCCTGAATGGTCCCCAGTACTATATGCGACTGAAAACTCACACCCCAGAAGTGACTCGAACCCATACTCCCAGGAGAAATACTCCCATACTCTCCTGGGAGTATGGGTTCGAATCACTTCTGGGGTGTGAGTTTTCAGTCATATATATATATATATATATATATATATATATATATATATATATATATATATATATATATATATATATATATATATATATATATATATATCTGTGTGTGTGTGTGTGTGTGTGTGTGTGTGTGTGTGTGTGTGTGTGTGTGTGTGTGTGTGTGTGTGTGTGTGTGTGTGTGTAAATCACGAAAATTTACACGTTATGAAAAATGTGACAGTGTCAGACTACGGAGGAAGAATTGCAACAGGAATTTCCTTAAGTACTTTCGTATATTAATACGAAATTCCTCCTGAAGATGTATAAATATACGAAAGTACTTAAGGAAATTCCTGTTTCAATTCTTCTTCCTTGGTCTGACACTGTCATATATATATATATATATATATATATATATATATATATATATATATATATATATATATATGTCGTACCTAGTAGCCAGAACGCACTTCTCAGCCTCCTATGCAAGGCCCGATTTGCCTAATAAGCCAAGTTTTCGAGAATTAATATATTTTCTCAATTTTTTTTCTTATGAAATGATAAAGCAACCCATTTCATTATGTATGAGGTCAATTTTTTTTTATTGGAGTTAAAATTAACGTAGATATACGACCGAACCTAACCAACCCTACCTAACCTAACCTAACCTATCTTTATATGTTAGGTTAGGTTAGGTAGCCGAAAAAGTTAGGTTAGGTTAGGTTAGGTAGGTTAGATAGTCGAAAAACAATTAATTCATGAAAACTTGGCTTATTAGGCAAATCGGGCCTTGCATAGTAGGCTGAGAAGTGCGTTCTGGCTACTAGGTACGACATATGTATATATATATATATATATATATATATATATATATATATATATATACATACATATATATATGTGGGTGTTTGTGTGTGTGTGTCTGTGGGTGTGTCTTTAAGGTACATATAAATATAAATATATGTTATAATAAACTAAAAGTGAAAATGTTTGTTTTATTTCCATCATTTTGCCTGTGTGTTTCATTGTCTTTACCTATCTGTCTCCTCTTCAGTCCTCTCCTCTCATTCCTACAAAATATCCACAATTATTAACGAAAAATCTTAAATGGCCAATAAAAAAACTAAAGAGCCCGACAAATTATCCAAAACTATGAACAGAGAATCGAACATGACCAATAATCAATAACTTGTATTTATTTATTTACTTATATATTGTCATGGTAAAATCTCTAGGAAGAGATTCGGCCTGCTCCATCATCACCTGTTCTAGCATTATCACGTCTATATATTCAAGTACTGCAACAACAACAACAACAACTACTTCGAGACGTCTAGACAGTACTACCAGTCTCCTCCCCTCACCCCACCTCTACCTGGGTCACTGGTAGCTCACGTCATCCGAAACAAGCAGTTTAAGAGCCGGTTAATAGTTAAAGAAGTCACCAGCGCCATCTGCCCGGCCGTCATTGTGTATATATAGGGCTGTCTAGCCCACTACGAGTTAGATTACTCCTGCGTGCTCAACTGACTAGACCTGTTAACACATCTCGGTGTGGTAACGGATTTAGTCAGCCTGGCTCACAGTATTCCTGCACCATATTTTATTTGCGCATTAGCGTAACGTAAATTTGATTGCTCATCTTGTTTGTTTTGCACACTTTGTATTAGAGCCAAGCCTGGATAATTTGTTTTATAATTTGTATAATTTCATTTTTCTATAAAAATAAAGTATTTTTAAATGTTTTTTCCTCTACTTTATCCTACAGTTTACCTCGCTGTGAAAACAACTTGCAGTTTACCTTAATTTTTTTTTGTTTTTTACTATTTTATGTGATTGGGATTCCATCTGCCTAGTGGCTGCACGAACACCTACTTTTCCCATTACAATATATACAAGAAGGTACATTGGGATTGTGAGGATACATAGCATAGTAATTACATTCTTGTAAAGCCACTAGTACATGCAGCGTTTCGGGCAGGTCCTTAATCTAAGAAACTTATAAGTAGGTAAATACTAGCAAAATTTATAAAACTCTTACTGATCGTATTGTCTGAAAATGGAATTGATATGATTAAACAAATATATGAGCGTGTATATTTTCTACATAAGAATTCCTTAACATGGCAAAGAATATTTTTTCAAAAAAGAAATTATTAGGATCACTAAGAGGAATTTTCATTCTATGATAAATCTAAGTCCACAGCAGTAAAATGGGACGCTGAAAAAATTACCCTAAAACAGGTGGCAGCATAGCTAAACCATTTTCAGGATGGGTCCTCTATAATTTTTAAGGTGGCAGCGTAGCTGAAACTGGGGCCCAAAGCCGCCAATTTCAGCTACGTTGTCATTACTGCATCTCGTGTCACAACATTGACATCCACAGCCACTTTACTATAAACCATGGTATTGCCAGTTACGGTGCCATCAGTAATGGCACCACCAGTAATAATACTACGTGCCATAGCAACACCAGCCACCTAACCACGAGCTACTGCACCATGTTCCTCTGATTATTTTGCGTATTTGATGGTGCTACATAGCCTTCCCGGTTTGGTGCCTTCTTTTGATAATTACTTACTTACTTACTGCACCATGTTTAATTTTACTATGTCAGAAATAACTATGTTCTAAATGTATAGGAAATTGATCCTTTAACAAAGTTATGAAAAACAACTGTGGAGGACTAAAAGATCTGGAGATTATGTTCTCCTTTGTTTTATTTTACTGTGCACACAATACATGTTTTTAAAACATGGGGAAACTGATCTGTTAATAGCAAAGTTCTGAGTGAACTAAGGCGGGCACAAGAGCTGGAGCTCATTAACAAACTTTTATCTCGTTTTACTACGTCAGATATGTAACGGTTTTGAATTTCATTCAAATTGACCTGATTGTGGCAATGTAATACGAGCGAACCAAGATAGAGGTCATGAGCCAGAGCTCGGTAATTTAATTATTATATATTTGGCTAAGTCCAAAATAAAGATATTTTAAATATTGGGAACTGGCACTGTTAATAAAAAAGTTAAAGACCAATATTGCTTTATTTTACAGTCTCCGTGGTGTAGTGGTAAGACACTCGCTTGGCGTTCCCCGAGCGCTTTGTTATGGGTTCGTATCCTGGCCGGGGAGGATTTACTGGGCGCAATTCCTTAACTGTAGCCTCTGTTTAACTCAACAGTAAAATGTGTACTTGGTTGTAACAACGATTCTTCGCGGCGGGGATCGTATTCCAGGGACTTGCCCGAAACCCTACGCGCACTAGTGGCTGTACAAGAATGTAACAACTCTTGTATATATCTCAAAAAAAAAAAAAAAAAGTTGAAAGTGAAAACTAAGGCAGTGGACATGAGCTGGAACTCTAAAAGACGCTTAATGAAGGCTTCAGTTAAGAGTTGACTTGTTTTTCTAAAAACTAAGTTTGGCAAACATGGAAATAAGGCCATAGCCGAGAGTTTTCCTGAAATTACTGTGTCGATTATTGAATTAAGGCAAAAAAGGTTAAATTTATTGATTTTTATTTTTACTAAGGATGAGATGTAGAACGGTAACAAGAGATTAATTAATAAGAGAGAGAGATGTGAATACATTTAAATTTTTTGCGAACGAAGCTGAGAAGGGGGTGTAAGGAGAGGTTAAGGGGAAGTTGTGAGTGCAAAAAGTGACCATAAGGCAGATAATTATATATATAGCCAGAAACGCACTTCTCAGCCTACTATGCAAGGCCCGATTTGCCTAATAAGCCAAGTTTTCATGAATGAATTGTTTTTCGGCAACCTAACCTAACTTTTTCGGCTACCTAACCTAACCTAAGCTATAAAGATAGGTTAGGTAGGGTTGATTAGGTTCGGTCATATATCTACGTTAATTTTAACTCCAATACAAAAAAATTTACCTCATACATAATGAAATGGGTAGCTTTATCATTTCATAAGAAAAAAATTATAGAAAATATATTAATTCAGGAAAACTTGGCTTATTAGGCAAATCGGGCCTTGCATAGTAGGCCGAGAAGTGCGTTCTGGCTACTAGGTACGACATATATATATATATATATATATATATATATATATATATATATATATATATATATATATATATATATATATACATATATATATATATATATATATATATACATATATTGTAGTTTATATTTTACAGGCTTTATTACAATATTGCTTTATTTTTCTAGATTACATTATTATATAGTGTTGCTGTACACAGATCCCAAAAAATTATCACCAAATGGTGAAGCAGCTACTTATTTAAGGAATGCTTATTTTATTTAATTTATAAGCTGAGGCAGCTTATTTTATTTACCTTATTAGATGAGGAAGCTTATTTTATTTGAGGAATGCTCAGCTTATTCCTCTACATTTAGCATTGAGCAAATTTGTGTCCAAGACCTCTTCCTGTTACATAATTTGGCTGTGTGTAACAATAAGTAAGTAATTATTAGAAGAAGGCACCAAGCCAGGAAGGCTATGTAGCACCATTGTAACAATAAACCTATTTATTTTTTACAGATAAGTGCACCTGTGAGTAAAACAAATCCTGTCAGCTGTAAAAATATTGATCCAGTTATTTAAATAAAATAATACAATGAAGCAAATATATATGGGTTGTTTATCCTATTTTTTCTAATGTACATCCAAAGAAGTGAAAAATTGAGACATACTGCACAATTTAATGATTCAAAAGAAATAATAACATTACGTCTTCTTTTTATCTTCTAGTGTGTGATTTGGTCAACGTTACATATCAATATGAGATTTTAATGATCCATGATTAACATTTATGACTTAATAATGATAATACTGGTAATAATAATAATAGAAGCTATAATTTAAAACCTTTATTACTGAATTCTTTTTATTAGCAAGCTTAGGTACACACAGCAATGTGCTGCTACCCTATTCTATATGAAAGATTACAGTGTAGATCATAAACTAGCTACAAGCTCATCCATCATCCCCACCTCACAGGACGGCCAGTGATACATGGAATCAGGAGAGAACAAGAAATATAAGGCTGCTCTATTTGCCCCCACTAGCAAAATCTGGGTACAGCACAAGAATATCTTCCAATGTTCCTGAGTATATGAAGTAATTACAGAGCTCAAAGTACCTCATACCATTTGGGCTGAAGTCACTGATAACAGGACAATCACAGATATAGTGTTGGAGAGTATGTCCTCTCAAGCAGGACTGAAAACAGAGGATTTTTTCACCCAGAGGGTTATAAACCCATGGAACCGCCTACCCGCTGAGGCCGTAAATGCCAAAATCCAGCTAGAAAATATTATTGGGACAATTGGCGGAACCATTAACAAGCCGCCGGCTTTCTGTCCTTGTCGAGGCCACTAGATAGTTAGTGGTCCTTGGGTAAATTCAGGTAAATATATACAATAATTGTCAACGCATCTTCTGAGCGACAAGGAAAGCTACACAATATCTCATAGAATTACGTATATAAACAAAACATGTAACATACTTGTTTACTACAATGTCGGTGCCGGCTCTAGAAGTTGAAAAAATATAGTTTTTACTTCGAAATATACTAATTTTATAAGAAAATTCGACGGAAATAGGTGGCAAGTGAGCTCCGAAAAGCCAGCATCGTGATTGGCTAAATCTTTAAAGATGAAGAATGTTGCCTGCTCTCTGATTGGCCAAACGAAAAGCCCTAGTGACATCTAGCGAGATTTCTTGAAAGTTGTTAATAACTTGGTAAGTACATCTTCCTGAATCGCATGTAGGCACGTTCTTAGCCAGTACTTAAGAACCTTCGTAGCACACCTACTTATTAAAAAAAACATGGAGTCTCGTGGATCTAGGTCCTGCTGGCCCCCATCGCGAAGGGTACTCCCCCTTCCGGGCGAGTCCACACTGAAAACCTCGGCCTGTAGTCACATACTATTAGTTGATCCTCGACCACCAGTGAGCGAGCATGTGTCGCTCTTGTCTCTATCATGCTATTTCATCGTAGCTTTCTTATAACATTTCATTATCACTACCTATGCGACTAATTTGTGTATCTAAACACCAGTATAAGATCACTGGGCACTACTCCTCTCTGTATAAGGCAAGGTGTGTTAATCAAAGCGCTCTTGCCGCAACATTGCTGGAGCACAACGCTTGCTGCCCAGTGTCCAGATGGCGCCTCCAGTTTACCTTTACCTGGTCAGCCACAAATGCTTCACTCGACCGTCACTGTCGACTTCTCTATACTGTGACGTGAGTGTTGGGGTCAATACACACCCACCAGCTCGGTTTACCTGTCAACAGATCCTCTTCAAGAGATAAACAGACCTGTTCTTGAGTGTATCATAGTGGACCACCAGGGTACGACCACCTCGTCACCACAGGGTCACATGAACGGCACAGTCGGTCCTTCTCTTGCTCTGAGCACTTGCTTCAAGCGCAGATCCTAGCACATTCTTCACTTAAACGCCAAAATGTTTTCTCTTTACAAATGTAACAAAGTGCGTGTTCTCTCCTTGACCTCTCACTGACAAAAGACGTCGCAAACCCGCTTCACACGACGCGTCACCAGCTATGATATCATATTTACACACGACACACCACCAGCTATGATATCATATTTACACACGACACACCACCAGCTATGATATCATATTTACACACGACACACCACCAGCTATGATATCATATTTACACACGACACACCACCAGCTATGATATCATATTTACACACGACACACCACCAGCTATGATATCATATTTACACACGACACACCACCAGCTATGACATCATCTTTGCATACGACACCTTACCAGCGATTACGTATACCCCATCCACGGGGGATCCACATACTGTCGACATCTCTTCCTGCTCCCATTAAGTTGCTCGACTTTGCCTTAATGCCTCTTCTGTAATATTCAACGGTGATTCTTATTGTCACACTATACTAAAACATTCATCTTGATCCTCTGTGGGACCAAATGAGGAATAACTCTGACTTTGGGGCAGAGCCCAAGTCTCAGAGTATATGGGGTTGAGGACACTGCCCAGATCTTGAGGGTCACACAACAACGGTACTTAGATCCGTCTGTTGCTGGTGCTTGAGGCACTGTAATTATGGATGTTCCAGCTGAAGGCACAAATCTCATCCCAGGTACATAATGGCCTTAGTCGAATATATAGCTTATATGTGTATATTGTTGCCATTTTGATCGAATATTTGTATAATATAATAATTTCTGCTTTTATGTTTATAATAATATTCACTTTGTAATAATAATTTAGGAGTATTTTGTGTAGATTTTATCTATAAATTTAACTGTGGTTAAGACAAAAAGCTGAACATTTCTCAGTGGAAGGAGAAAGTCAGGTGTTTCCTACGGCCACAGGTGGTAGGATATGTAAATCTTTTATGCAATCACTTACCAAGCCTGTACATCTTTCCTCAATCTTGGCGACTTTCTTTACATTTATTGGGCGCTAATAAACTACTAAATAGATGCAAACACACCCTTCATGACCGAGGAAAGATGTACAGACAACGTAAGTGAATAAATAAATGTTTGGTGAGTCCTGGTTGTTAAGGTATAAGTGTACCGGAGACGGGCGGGACGGCCAGTGTCGGGGAGCATCACCTGCTTCACTACACCTGTCACCTCCAGCTGAGGGATAACCTTGCAAGGTGACTATTACACCCAAGGGTGACTGTCTGCCGTGACCCCTGGGGGAGCCTCGCTCCCGGAGGTCTGGGGACTTGATCTGCGGGGTTCTCCATGGTGTTCCAGAGGTGATAGAGGGTACTCTGTGGTGTTCCAGAGGTGGTGGAGGGTACTCTATGGTGTTCCAGAGGTGGTGGAGGGTACTCTATGGTGTTCCAGAGGTGGTGGAGGGTACTCTGTGGTGTTCCAGAGGTGATGGAGGGTACTCTATGGTGTTCCAGAGGTGGTGGAGGGTACTCTATGGTGTTCCAGAGGTGGTGGAGGGTACTCTATGGTGTTCCAGAGGTGGTGGAGGGTACTCTATGGTGTTCCAGAGGTGATGAAGGGTACTCTGTGGTGTTCCAGAGGTGGTGGAGGGTACTCTATGGTGTTCCAGAGGTGGTGGAGAGTTCTCTAAGGTGTTCCAGAGGTGATGGAGGGTACTCTATGGTGTTCCAGAGGTGGTGGAGGGTACTCTATGGTGATCCAGAGGTGATGGAGGGTACTCTGTGGTGTTCCAGAGGTGTTGGAGGGTACTCTATGGTGTTCCAGAGGTGATGGAGGGTACTCTATGGTGTTCCAGAGGTGATGGAGGGTACTCTATGGTGTTCCAGAGGTGATGGAGGGTACTCTATGGTGTTCCAGAGGTGATGGAGGGTACTCTATGGTGTTCCAGAGGTGATGGAGGGTACTCTATGGTGTTCCAGAGGTGGTGGAGGGTACTCTATGGTGTTCCAGAGGTGATGGAGGGTACTCTATGGTGTTCCAGAGGTGATGGAGGGTACTCTATGATGTTCCAGAGGTGATGGAGGGTACTCTATGGTGTTCCAGAGGTGGTGGAGGGTACTCTATGATGTTCCAGAGGTGATGGAGGGTACTCTGTGGTGTTCCAGAGGTGATGGAGGGTACTCTATGGTGTTCCAGAGGTGGTGGAGTGTACTCTATGGTGTTCCAGAGGTGGTGGAGGGTACTCTATGGTGTTCCAGAGGTGGTGGAGGGTACTCTATGGTGTTCCAGAGGTGATGGAGGGTACTCTGTGGTGTTCCAGAGGTGATGGAGGGTACTCTATGGTGTTCCAGAGGTGATGGAGGGTACTCTATGGTGTTCCAGAGGTGGTGGAGGGTACTCTGTGGTGTTCCAGAGGTGATGGAGGGTACTCTATGGTGTTCCAGAGGTGGTGGAGGGTACTCTATGGTGTTCCAGAGGTGGTGGAGGGTACTCTATGGTGTTCCAGAGGTGGTGGAGGGTACTCTATGGTGTTCCAGAGGTGATGGAGGGTACTCTATGGTGTTCCAGAGGTGATGGAGGGTACTCTATGGTGTTCCAGAGGTGATGGAGGGTACTCTATGGTGTTCCAGAGGTGATGGAGGGTACTCTATGGTGTTCCAGAGGTGATGGAGGGTACTCTATGGTGTTCCAGAGGTGGTGGAGGGTACTCTATGGTGTTCCAGAGGTGATGGAGGGTACTCTATGGTGTTCCAGAGGTGATGGAGGGTACTCTATGATGTTCCAGAGGTGATGGAGGGTACTCTATGGTGTTCCAGAGGTGGTGGAGGGTACTCTATGATGTTCCAGAGGTGATGGAGGGTACTCTGTGGTGTTCCAGAGGTGGTGGAGGGTACTCTATGATGTTCCAGAGGTGATGGAGGGTACTCTATGATGTTCCAGAGGTGGTGGAGGGTACTCTATGGTGTTCCAGAGGTGATGGAGGGTACTCTATGGTGTTCCAGAGGTGGTGGAGGGTACTCTATGATGTTCCAGAGGTGATGGAGGGTACTCTATGATGTTCCAGAGGTGGTGGAGGGTACTCTATGGTGTTCCAGAGGTTGTGTAGGTAGGCTCCTTAGTGCGAGACATGCTGCACCCGGCCGCAACGTGGCCCTCCTTACCACACCAGAAACAGGTGCACGACTCTCCCTGATAGAAGATTCTCATGGATAGCTCGCAGATGGAAACCCAGGAGGGGGATGTCGACGGTGAGTCGCATGCCAAGCGTCCGCACGCCAAGACGGAGTCCCTGCAGCCTCCCAGAACGTAACAAGTTGAATCAATGTGCCACCAACGCACCAAACCTGGCAAACTCGGGACGCAGCCCCTGCTCTGGGAAATCCACAGGCACAGTGTGCACACTCACAAAAGTCAGCGGTCCCCATGGATCCGTCACCCGCACAGTCACAGCAGAAGCAGGTAGCGTAAACGACTCGTAAGTGTAGCGGCGCACAAAATCCAGGTAGCCAGCTGACGTGGCAAATTTCACCGCCACACACATAGATGTAAGTTTCTCCAGGCCTAGAAGATCTGCGACCTTCACATGCAAAACGTCCAGTAACGACTTCTACTAGAGGCCAGTTCACAGGAGCAGAGAAAGCAAGCCATACAGTACCCACACAACGAATTGGCCTACTCCCAGCCTCCGCCATGCCGCCAGCTGACACGCTGGTCAGCAGGCGCACCGTGCCACCAACACCAAACCACTCCCTCGCAGTGCCAAACAACAACTGGGAACGCGAGTGACGACGACTGCCCCCTCCAGGGGCAAGGCCTGGAATCACCTCACTCGTAATTGGCTAAAAACTCAGCGGGAAACTTTTCTCAAATATTTGAATGACCTAATTACTATCCAATCAATAAGCTTCACCACTCACACTGGTGATCACTCCTACATTGCTTTTCACTCCAACTGTGAAACTTCATTAAATTCATGTTGAAGCCTCATTAAAATGTGCAGAGTGATGGGTGGGAGTGGGGTGAACTGTCATAGGCCGGGTCGGGATCGGCATCTTTGGCCTCTTCAGAGGGTAGAGTCCCCATGGCACCCTTTATGAAGACAATGTTCGCCGCAGAGTCCATAGAGCTGTAACAGTTCTTGATAATATTACAGAATTCAGATGTTGTCTCTCTCTCTCTCTCTCTCTCTCTCTCTCTCTCTCTCTCTCTCTCTCTCTCTCTCTCTCTCTCTCTCTCTCTCTCTCTCTCTCTCTCTCTCTCTCTCTCTCTCTCTCTCTCTCTCTCTCTCTCTGTCTCCCAGAAAATGTAATATTATAAAATTTTCCTTTTCAGACTTCATAAAAAACGCAGGTGTGAATGTTGAAGCTGATACTTCTCGAAGGGATGCATTGCAGCCTATGCATTATAGACCCCTGAGCAGCCTATAACAGTCATAAGATTCCCAATGTGTCATCTTGAAAAGTTTGGTGTTGCAAGCCATAGGCGTCTGGCCTCCTGACACAGACAGGCAAAAAGGCAAACAAACAATAGACATATTCTTTTTTATAGATATATGTCGATATAGAAATATTCCAAGAAGCAAGGACTGAAGTCATCAGGATGTGGTTCACGGCCGGAGGACACACACCTCGTGACATGACACCTCGTGACAGTGACATGACACCTCGTGACAGTGACATGACACCAGTGCTAATGCTAGAAGCTCACCTTTGCAGAAAACTGTCAGCAGCATCTGTCATACTGGCCAAAAACACCGGAACCTCCTGGTACTTATGTACAACCTATGTGTTACCAACTTGTCAATGTGCAGCACCCTACACGAAATCTTCACTTAAAAAAATATAATGTTAGCAAGGAAAATTCCAGAGATATGTAAGAAGGATTGTTACTGACCTGAAGGGCTTGAACTCCGGGGAAAGTTTGAAGGAACTGGAAAATCCACACTGGAAGAGTAAAGGGCTTATGATAAAGACACAACTCTAAAGGAAACTGACAAAGTAGAAAAAGAAGCAGAGGCTTACATGGAAATTATGAGACAAATAAATCTCAGAATTGATCATATAAAGCTATATATAAAGATCTTATATATGAGCCATTGCGTCTAAGAGCATTCGTAAGGTCTCGCGGCTGAGTGGATAGCGCTCGGGTCGTAGTCCTTATGGCCCGGGTTCGATTCCCAACGGAGGCGGAACCAAATAGGCAGAGTTTCCTTCACTCTGATGCATCTGTTCACCTAGCAGTAAATATGTACCTGGGAATTATACAGCTGCTATGGGCTGCTTCTTGGGGATGTGTGTGACTGTGTTGAAAAAAATATGTAGTAGATATAATAGAAAAAAAAGATTGGTTAGAAAGGCGTGGTGCAAGAGCTAATAGCTTGATTGTGCAGATACAAATAATAAATAAAGACACGTGTGCACACACTGTACAAGAGTAATGACGGGTGTAGTAGACGGTAAGGCAGATGATGAGCACACGACGGAGGGCCCATCACCGCCGTCTGAGCCCCCGCCTCTAAATGTTTAATACAACGGATAATTTCGTAACATCGAGGACCACCTGCGGGCCGACAGCACTGAGGTCGTTCAAGATCTCCAGATTGGTGCTTGAGCTGTAAAAAAACGGTTCTAGACCTGGAGATTGATGCTGGGCTTCACTTGATAAGACAATAATAGACTCGTGGATCACTTGGTGTGGAGCACATAAACTAGTGCGGACGAAGGCAACCGTCGGATTATTCAATAAGAGCCCCGATGCAGGCACCAGACAAGGCTGTTGATGGTTAGGGATGGAGCCACAGTGGCTTCAACTCAAGTCGGGATTCCAGAGAAGTTTGGCGACTCCCGTGTGAGAGCAGACCACTTCTTGTGGGGCTGCCACAAGGTATATCCCGGCTGTCAGGTTATCTTGAGATGATTTCGGGGCTTTAGTGTTCCCGCGGCCCGGTCCTCTACCAGGCCACCACCCCCAGGAAGCAGCCCGTGACAGCTGACTAACACCCAGGTACCTATTTTACTGCTAGGTAACAGGGACATAGGTTTAAAGAAACTCTGCCCATTGTTTCTCGCCGGCGCCTGGGATCAAACCCAGGACCACAGGATCACAAGTCCAGCGTGCTGTCCGCTCAACCGACCGGCTCCTTGTCGGCTCTCTGTCGGCTGTCGGTTGCGGTCTACAGGTAAATACATGCACCCCTAACTACAGCTGACAATTATACATATAATGTGAATGTTCGCTAATGAACAGGGAGAGAATGATTTTTACTCACCTGTTTGTGCCTGCTGGACTGAGTTCTTGGAACCCGCCTCTCTAACTTCCAGTTGTCTAATGCAATGATTCCAGATCTATTGCCCTTATATCTGCTTTTAAAATTCTGAATGCAGATAATAATAGAGACAAAATTGATTGGATAGAAAGCCGGGGCCAAGAGCAAATAGCTATATTCTGCAGACACAAATGGTAAATAAAATAATAAATCTACACACACACACCAAAATATATAACTCCCATGTGGTCTAGTGGCTAGGATACCTGGCTTTCACCCAGGAGGCCCGGGTTCGATTCCCGGCATGGGAAGAATTTTTTCGTTCCTTTGGGTGTAACCTCATACGAATTCAGTAACAAATACAAACGACGTTGAATTTGAATCTATAAAGAATCGACGTTGAATATATAAAGTCAACAAACTTTGTTAAATCTCTTTATGTATGTACCTTTACCTAAATAAAAATTATTATTATTATTATTATTATTATTAATTAACTTCATTGGAATGCATTAGGAAGTGATGTGGTGGAGGCTGACTCCATACACAGTTTCAAATGTAGATATGATAGAGCACAGTAGGCTCAGGAATCTGTACACCAGTTGATTGACAGTTGAGAGGCGGGACCAAGGAGCTAAAGCTCAACCCAAGCAAGCACAACTATATGAGTACTCTTATCCTCTGCGGGTTGAACTAAAATAAGTTATGGAAGTGCCTTCCATAATTTATTTTAGTTCAATCTTTATTTTAGATCAACTTTAAGGTCAGAATCCACAAAAGATCTCCAACACGAGCTGGAGAGTTACGATATAAGCCACCAAGCACAACAAGGACAGCAGGCGTCCTTGTTCCACATGTTTCAAGGACAAATTTCAAGTTTATTGTTTCAAGGACATAAAGAGATAGACTTATCTTCCCCATTGTCACTGATAGGTATGTACTGATAGGTAAACACACACAGATAACAGTTGAATATCATGATTTTCATTAAGAAAATCAAGTAACCAGTAGATTGTACCGCCATTTTGCAACGTGTACTGACCTACGTGAGCACATCCCGCTTATTGTTGAGCGACAGCCCAAGAAACTGTAATAGTTCCCCCCATATACACTATACTCCTCTCCAGGTGCCACAACGGAGAGAAAATGGTGTACTAAATCAGGCGAACCTGACCTTACTCAAGCTAACTTAACCCAGCAATCCACGCATGGAAAACGTAAATGTTTGTGAGCCGCTATGATCTATAGTACATCATATTTTGTCCGTTGGGGATTTCGACTTCAAAACGCAATATACTTATTCGCGAATACGTGTTACTGTGAAAATGTAAGAGTTGCCTGATGAGTAATCAAGGCTCGTCTCCCCTCGCAGCTCCTGCAGCACTAGATAACATCGGCAGCCTCCGCGCTCTCTCCCGCCATCATGGGAAACACGGCAAACTATTTTTTTCACTCTAGATTAATCTAAATCCTTTTGCTTCCCCCTATCACTGCCGTCCTGTCATCAAGAACCTCACTATCTCTCTCATCAAAGCTGCCGCCATTGTGTCCTTCGACCAGCTCATACTCTTCTCCCATGTCACAGAGGACCATATTCTGCTTTCATAACACGGAAATGTCGCCCGTATGCCTAGAAATAAAAATATTTTCCTACTCGCCACTGCCTCGGACAAGCAATTGAAGAGAGGCGGACAATTTCCGCGTCCACGGGCGGGCTCGTCAATGGCCCGGCGATGGTATCTTGCCTCGCTCTCAGGGCGCTACGCCAGTGGGACAAGGGGTATGAGGGGGATACAAGGGAGGGATTAGGCTAGGAGTATAGGTGGGCAAGGGGACGGGGCCAGGAGGAGGGGTCGCAGGGACGAGGACCTGCCTTTAATGCCTCCCACCAGCACTAATCCCTCCATCAAACGACAGAGTGAAAGAGCTACCTCGAGGTCTTCATTTGTTCCGAATGTGTCCCATCTGTTCCACACAGGTTCACCCTTGTCCCATCTGTCCCAGACTAACCCATCCTCATCCCGCACCATCTGTCATTCAGGCCAGCGTTGTCCCATCTGTGTTGTGTCTCTGTCTTAATAAGTTCCTTCTTATCTAATGAGGAGGTCAAGATCCATAAACACGACCACACTGACACTGACTTAAACATTATCATTTTTTTTAATTTTGCCCCGAGGGGCGAGTTTATTGGACAGCGCCACTCATCGTGTCACGCTACTCTGCTTGAGAGGTCTTTAAAGGTCCGTTCTACACCCCATCAACCTTGTTATAACGACCATGTCCTGGCTGTGATGGCGTCGTATTAAGGAAACACAGTCTCAAAGAATCTGTTCTGAATGATAGATTCCTCATTAGCACCTTAGTTAGCTTATTTCAATTTCCTTACCTTAAGGCAATTTCCTTATCTCTCTTCAACCTGAGAGCTCTATAACGAGAGGTTTTACTGCAACCTATTATCTTCGCCCAGAAGCTTTACACTAAAGAATCCCCCTTTACCATCCCCTCAACTTTACCTTTGACAATATCTCTGGTTTTATTCCTCCCTACCGCAACATCTTCTCTCCCCCCTCCCCCCCCCTGGGGCCAAGAGAGTGCGTTCCCTCGTCCACTGAGGGAACTGACCGGCTGTTTGAAATACTTGTGAAAACACTGAATACATTTACACAATTACTCCGCATTCCCACCTGATGATGATGTCAGACTCACCGTTGTTTGCAGGTACGGAAGTGTTAACAGGTATGCTGAAAGGCTGAAAGGCACGTGAAAACAGATTCCAATTAACTCATTTTAGTTATTTCAGCTTAAAGATCATTGGGATCTAGATCTTAATCCATCACACAACTTCCACAAGGGACCACTTTTATTGTGGTGAACACAACACAACTATGGCTGTGAACACGTTAATGAACACAACACAACTATGGAGGTGAACTTTATTACTTCCACACAACACTGTCGGTCAGTTTGGAAAATGTGAAAAATCTCTGTTTTACATTAGTGTCAAATTTCCATATAAAATGACTCAATGTAAAACTTCCACTCCGAGCAGTCACTCTCAATTACGTTACAGAATAGCATTTCAGAATAATGTTTTAGATATTCATAGTGTGGCGACCACCTCCCTCACTCAGGGGGCGACCACCTCCCTCACTCAGGGGGCGACCACCTCCCTCACTCAGGGGGCGACCACCTCCCTCACTCAGGGGGCGACCACCTCCCTCACTCAGGGGGCGACCACCTCCCTCACTCAGGGGGCGACCACCTCCCTCACTCAGGGGGCGACCACCTCCCTCACTCAAGGGGCGACCACCTCCCTCACTCAGGGGGCGACCACCTCCCTCACTCAGGGGGCGACCACCTCCCTCACTCAGGGGGCGACCACCTCCCTCACTCAGGGGGCGACCACCTCCCTCACTCAGGGGGCGACCACCTCCCTCACTCAGGGGGCGACCACCTCCCTCACTCAGGGGGCGACCACCTCCCTCACTCAGGGGGCGACCACCTCCCTCACTCAGGGGGCGACCACCTCCCTCACTCAGGGGGCGACCACCTCCCTCACTCAGGGGGCGACCACCTCCCTCACTCAGGGGGCGACCACCTCCCTCACTCAGGGGGCGACCACCTCCCTCATCAACACAGGCTCAGCGGTCCACACCTGCTGGTAAAGAAGCAGAGTCCCGCCATGTAAGTAAAACACCTGAACTTAAGAGAAAGAAACCATGTTGTGCATGTTAATAGGCTGAAAATATTTTAGAAAAAGAGACATCAGTATCACCAAGGCGCTTAGTGTAAGGCGTGTGCACGAAGGTAGTGGGGATATTGACTTTACTAACCTGTCTAATAATTATAATTCATTGTGTCGGGGAACAGAAAGCCAATTTATACATATAGTATATATAGGCTTATATCGAGGTCCCCTTCCCCAGGGTTGAATTACTGGCCTTCTCCAGGATGCAACACCACAACAAGCTGACTAACTCCTAGGGTATCTATTTACTGCTAGGTGGACAGGAGCATTAGGTGATTGGAAACGCTCCCAACCATTTCAGACCCACCCGGGATTTGAACCCGGAGTTCTCGATTGTGGGAGATTGTTGATTGTTGAACCAGCCAACCTCTCAGGTCATACCAGTATCGAGTCAACACAACAAAGTTGGTAAAAATCCCAAAAGAAAGTTGGCTTCATGCTCCAACATGGACTGGTAAGACCAAGTAGTGGCGGTCTTGTATCTTAATGCCAAAGCCCGATGGAACTCACCGGGTGTGTGAACATTACCCCAGACTAAATGTAATAACTCTTGATGATCATTTTCCCTTCTCGTATTTAGAAGACTTCATAGACAGTGTTGGTCAAATATGTAACAAAACCAGATTTGTCCGAAGGATGTTTGCAAATTACCCTAACCCCAAGATTGCAGAAAATATTTGATTTGTAGCTCTAGATGGATTGTTCGATTTCTTAGTCAGGCCTTTTTGTTTAAATAATGTTCCAGCTACTTTTGATCCTCTCATCAACATAGTGTTGATACCACATTTCGTACTTGGACGATATTGTAACATAATAATTTAGAAGACAACCTAAAGCAGTTAACGAAACCATTGAAATGTTTAAAGGAAGCCAATATGACCGTATATTTGCAAAAAGTGTACATTTGCCAAAGCAACTATTATGTTATTTAAGTTATGAAGTAGTAAATTGAAAGGTCCTACCACTCATGGATAAAATAAAGGATATTGTAAACTACCATCTTGAGGTTATCTTGAGATAATTTCGGGGCTTTAGTGTCCTCGCGGCCCGGTCCGCGACCAGGCCTCCACCCCCAGGAAGCAGCCCGCGACAGCTGACTAACACCCAGGTACCTATTTTACTGCTAGATTACAGGGGCATAGGGTGAAAGAAACTCTGCCCATTGTTTCTCGCCGGCGTCCGGGATCGGACCCGGGACGACAGGATCACAAGTCCAAGGTGTTGTCCGCTCGGCCGACCGGCTCCCTTGACCAGAAAGAAAAAAAAATCGAAAATATATATGTATATGTGTTTATTATAGAAAGTTCTGTTGAAATTTTGCAGCTCCCTTGCAAATTTGCTATATATGAATGTAAAGTTTAAATGGTCTCAGGAATGCTAGGATGGATTTACTAAAGTGAAAAGAATGATGTCATCTGCCCCGGTATTAGCAGCCCCGAGTATGCCAAGCCATTTAAACTGTATATAGATGCTTCGGACTCGGGACTTGGTGCTGTCCTGATGCAGGAAGGAAATGATGGTATTGACCACCCAATGCATTACTATTCAGAGTAATTCACAGTCAAAGAAATTATAGAACAGAAGAGAAGGAAGCTCTAACATTGTTGTTGGCGGTGAATACATTTGGTGTTTATGTGTCAGGCAATACTGTCCATGTTCATAGTGACCCTAACACTCACTTTTATTACTCACCTGAAAAACTCGAACCAGAGGATATTAAGTTGGTTATTGCTGCTGCAGGAGTATAACCTAATCATCATACATGTCGCTGGTAAGTAAATAATTATCAAAAGAAGGCACCAGGCCGGGAAGGCTCTGTAGCACTATCCATGTCGCTGGTAAATTAAATATAATAGCAGATGCACTTTCAAGATAGCCAGCATCAGGAGTGGCTTAGGTTACACACCATAATAAAGTTGTATATAGTCCTTATATGTCACTTAAGAACTCTGTGACCCGACCAGGGTTCGAGCCTCAGTTGCCCCGTGGCGTGCAAAGTACCATGACACCTTCACCAGCGAAACTCTAGAGTGGGTTCACTCTATTTAGTGGGCAAAGTTCACCTAGTGTGAACTAGTCTCATATGTATTTATGTACTACAACAGCAATGTTAAGGGAAATTAAACCATTTTGTATCAGAACTTTATATATATATATATTTTTATATCTGTTTAATATATAATGAGACTCACATGAGTCATAAAAACATTAAGAAGAGATTACCTACGGGTGAAGGGTGAAAGCCTTCATAACCAGAGGGTCAATTCTTACGCCTTGGGGAGAACATCCTTACCCATGGGGAAGTGTCCTCACCCGCCAAGAAGCTTCCTTACTTTCTGAACACTCTTCGGTCTTGGAATAACCTCCTACCCAAAAGGAACCAGTTTTACCTATAAAGAGAGCACTAACAACCACCTGAAAAATGCCCTTTATCCTTATGGAAGGACACATGGAATGAACACATGTCTGTCCAAATCGCTTCTACACGTCAAGTTTGACGTACTTCGAGCCACACCCTCGTGTGGATGTGAACCTCGATCTGCATTACACTTAGGAACGTACGAATGTAAGTACTGAACAAATCTCACACGCTTCTGAGTTAACATCCATTGTACGAAATGAGATATTGCACTCATTTTCTGTCGACGCATCTTAGAGGGATAACTAAGAAAAACTGCTGAGACTTGGAAATTTGTCGCAGCCAGACATTCGAAGGCTTTAATACTTCAAGTGGTTTTGACACACTCACGATAGCAGCGGTATTAATTCAACGGTTACAAGAGATTTTGATTTCTTTTTTTACAAATTTATCGATGTCAGGAAGTTTGAAGAGGAAATTCGGGTTGTAGCAGTCAGGTGTACATAGTTTTATTTATGTGTACACAGCAGCAGCAGCAGCCTGATGTACACGCATCAGCAGTTAGGTGAACATAGCAGCAGCAGCAGCCTGATGTACACACATCAGCAGTTAGGTGAACATAGCAGCTAGCAGCAGGCTATGTTCAGCAGTCCACAGCAATAGCCAGGTGTATACAGCAGTTGCCAGATGTAGACGGTATTGGTCAGATACACAGAGCAGCCGTCAGAAGTTGACCAGTCGAAAGTCCCGAAGATTAGAATGTACACATCTCACGTTCGTAGTTCTTCAGTGACAATAAATGACATTAATAAATAAATGAGATATATAAATGTACTCGTGAATAAACAAGATAAAAAGTCTTCTTAAATAAAGAGCCTGGAACTAAAAATAAGTGTAACAAATTCGATAATAGAGAGCCATGAGATTTCCTTAGCTCTTGTTGCTCATGAAGTCCGTGATCTGAAACACACTACACAATTGTGCTCTCTTAACGGGACTCCTCTCACACTCATAAATTAGAAACGCCATCTTATCCATTGATATGTCTGCTGTAAGGAAGATATCAGTATCAAAGTACGTTGTTTCTTTTTAGATCTTTTTGACAGAGGATGTTCACTTGTCAACAGAGACCCCTGGTACTTGGATCAAGATAACAAACAATGGTTATCTGCTCATCAATAAAGACTAAGGCAGTACAAAGACTGTACCCGAGGACACCACATATACAACACCAAGGAGCAACATACACAGTTACCCGAGCGAGTGTGTTGTAGCCTCAGGTCACCCATGAATGTCTCTCCTCAAGTCTATATTAAAAATTTTATTAAATGAAAACGAAAGTTAATTATATTGAATATGAATTATTTAAACACCAAGAGTACTAAGTGCGTTATTACCTCCGTGTGTGTGCTACACGTTGAGGCTTTTATACAACACATTCGTAAACACCGATAGAAATAAATTTTCATGTGGTAGCAATGTCAGTCATGTTAGCACATTGAAACTCAATTTATAATTACATAAAGTTAAATGTTTTTACAGGTGAGAAGTTAAAAATGACATAAAACTCGTATAATTACGTTGACATGTAAAACACTGTCACAAATATTAGCTGTGTTACATGGTGCCACAGGCACTGTTACAGCCTCATGTTGTGTCACAGATATTGACTGTTACATGGGTACCAAACTCCCGCTCTCTTTCAATACTAATTTCTTTAGTATATGATGTTTTGTCTTCAGGGCGTGTGATGTCTTCAGGGCGTGTGATGTCTTCAGGGCGTGTGATGTCTTCAGGGCGTGTGATGTCTTCAGGGCGTGTGATGTCTTCAGGGCGTGTGATGTCTTCAGGGCGTGTGATGTCTTCAGGGAGTGTGATCTCCAAGTGCGGAGTGCGAAGACTTGGTCATTAAGACAGCGACTTCACCTCATTGACTTGTTGTCTCGAGTCGTTGATTATTAACTCTTAACTACAACACATCCCCAAGACAGTGCTGTGTCTGTATGTACATATTGAAAAGTCAAATTTCGAGCTCAATAATATAGTAATAAAATAAATATGTGTAACACATTAAACTGGGAATCTGAAACAGCCACCTTTGTAGAAGGAAGAAGGAGAAAGCGCCAAGCCATTACGACTATATAGCACTTGGAAGGGGTCAGGATAATGATTTAGGATGGGACGGGGGAAAGGAATGGTGTCCAACCACTTGGACAGTCGGGGGATTGAACGCCGACCTGCATGAAGCGAGGCCGTCGCTCTACGACCTTTGAAGAATCAGGATGGGGAAAAATATGAACACCAACTCTACGCTAACGTAACTTGCTCAAATGTAACATTATCAAGACTTACATTACAGTCTTAGGTTGGGTTATGTTAGGCCTAGCTCATGCTATGTTAAGTTTGGTTTTGAATTTTATTAATGGTTTTTCTAATTTTCATATTTCGTTTTTTCTTTAATGAGTTTGTTTGGATTAAATTGTTTAGTTCGAAAACGGACTTGTCAAAAAATACAAATAGACAAATATGACACTTGATCTTTGGGTTTGTTGTGTGATTTGGTTTGGTTTGTTTGGAGATGTTCAGCGCAACATCTTCTCCCATTTAGAGAGATTCCTTTCATATAAACCAGGCTTCCTGTCCCTGATAAAACGAAATAATATATGCAACCTGTGATAATAACGATTGAACTTATTTACTGTGACTTCTCGCTTCTTGTTTACGATCCCAGGCATAGTCTTCTGAACTACACGAAATTCACCTCGTCAAATTGAATGAAGTGAATTGGTTAACCCACGAGTTCATGCTGATTTATTAAAAGCTTCCTTGTCTGATTAAGGTGTAAGTTCGACCTTTCTAGAGAAGGTTCAGGTATTGACTCTGACTTATTGCTGATAATTTAGTCGAGCTTTTACGAGTCGAGCACCTGGCGGGAATCTGGAGGTTCATTGGTGTATCTCAGACCTCAGATTTCAACCATTAGGGGTTTAGACCTCAGGGGGTTCAACCATTAGGTTGCGTCCTTCCTCTGCTTCAAGCTGCGGTTCGGTGAGTGATGGGCCTGGTGTCGTCCTCGGGGTGGTTCAGGGTTCAGTCCTGCCCTCAGGCGGAGCTGAGTGAAGCTCCTGGCGAGGCTCTTCAGCCGTTCCCTCAGAGTTGAGTGTCTCTGGGGCGGAGGCTGAACGCTCCGGGGACCCAGTGACGCTCTCTCTCGTTGACTGCTGTTGCCCTGGCACGGGTGTGGAAGGCTGGAAAGAGCAACAGAACCCCAGTCAGGCACAGCACCTCGGGTCCCCAGCATATAAAAGCCAGAGAATATTACCACACACTAACATGCAACCGTGCAATATTACAGGCAGATAAAATGATCATAACATTTGCCTTATGGGATGCAGCAAAACATGCCAGGTATTAAATATAGAGAAATAAATTGCAAAGGCAAGAAATACCTCACTGAAAAGGTAGGAGGAGAAACAGACCTTGATGCTGAAGGTGAGGTGATACTTCTTGTTCTTGTCGAGGGTCTCCGTCGGGAGGATGATCTGCTGACGCGCCAGGCCGTGCTGTCCAGGGGGTAGGGAGGGAGACGGGCGTTACACAGGCCGCAGCCACGCTTACCGCGCTATATGTGTGCTCGGAGCAGTCGCCACTACCCACTAATTTCCACTACCAGAATAGAGGTTACTACGAGGCACCAGGGGGTAGTTACCTCTACCCGCCACCACTACTGAGTCATGTGCTACATACCAGCACACCTGCCCACAACCACAACACACTACTTCTCCCGCCACAACCTACTCAGCCAGAGCTCTAAGGCACTAATAACTATATTGTACAAAGTAGAGGCCTACAAGCGAGACAACTATTATTACAAGTTGCCGACAAGACAATAATAAGACACAATATAAACAAGGACATACACTTACAAGAAAGGGCATACGTTACCAATGACATACATCAACGTAACACTAACATATAAGGGCATATGCTAACAAGTAACAGGCACACACTAACAACGCAGGACACTAACACGTCAGAAAACTAACAAGGCAGAACACTAACAAGGCAGAACACTAACAACACTAACAACGCAGGACACTAACACGTCAGAAAACTAACAAGGCAGAACACTAACAAGGCAGAACACTAACAACACTAACAAGGCAGGACACTAACAAGTCAGAAAACTAACAAGGCAGAACACTAACAAGGAAGAACACTAACAACACTAACAAGGCAGAACACTAATATGGCAGAACACTAACAAGGCAGAAAACTAACAAGGCAGAACACTAACAAGGTAGGACACTAACAAGGTAGAACACTAACAACACTAACAAAGCAGAACACTAACAAGGCAGAACACTAACAACACTAACAAAGCAGAACACTAACAAGGAAGAACACTAACAACACTAACAAGGCAGAACACTAACAACACTAACAAGGCAGAACACTAACAAGGCAGAACACTAACAAGGCAGAACACTAACAAGGCAGAACACTAACAAGGTAGAACACTAACAAGGCAGAACACTAACAAGGCAGAACACTAACAAAGCAGAACACTAACAAGGCAGAACACTAACAAGGCAGAACACTAACAACACTAACAAAGCAGAACACTAACAAGGCAGAACACTAACAAGGTAGAACACTAACAACACTAACAAGGCAGAACACTAACAAAGCAGAACACTAACAAGGCAGATCACTAATAAGGCAGAACACTAACAAGGAAGAACACTAACAACACTAACAAGGCAGAACACTAACAAGGCAGAACACTAACAAGGCAGAACACTAACAAGGCAGAACACTAACAAAGCAGAACACTAACAAGGCAGAACACTAACAAGCCAGAACACTAACAAGGTAGAACACTAACAAGGCAGAACACTAACAAGGCAGAACACTAACAAGGCAGAACACTAACAACACTAACAAAGCAGAACACTAACAAGGCAGAACACTAACAAGGCAGAACACTAACAAAGCAGAACGCTAACAAGGCAGAACACTAACAAGGCAGAACACTAACAACACTAACAAGGCAGAACACTAACAAGGCAGAACACTAACAAAGCAGAACACTAACAAGGCAGAACACTAACAACACTAACAAAACAGAACACTAACAAGGCAGAACACTAACAAGGCAGAACACTAACAAGGCAGAACACTAACAAGGCAGAACACTAACAAGGCAGAACACTAACAAGTCAGAACACTAACAAGGCAGAACACTAACAAGGTAGAACACTAACAAGGCAGAACACTAACAAGGTAGAACACTAACAAAGCAGAACACTAACAAGGCAGAACACTAACAAGGCAGAACACTAACAAGTCAGAACACTAACAAGGCAGAACACTAACAAGGTAGAACACTAACAAAGCAGAACACTAACAAGGCAGAACACTAACAAGGCAGAACACTAACAAGGCAGAACACTAACAAAGCAGAACACTAACAAAGCAGAACACTAACAAGGTAGAACACTAACAAGGCAGAACACTAACAAGGCAGAACACTAACAAAGCAGAACACTAACAAGGTAGAACACTAACAAGGCAGAACACTAACAAGGCAGAACACTAACAAAGCAGAACACTAACAAAGCAGAACACTAACAAAGCAGAACACTAACAAAGCAGAACACTAACAAGGCAGAACACTAACAAGGCAGAACACTAACAAGGCAGAACACTAACAAAGCAGAACACTAACAAAGCAGAACACTAACAAGGCAGAACACTAACAAGGCAGAACACTAACAAGGCAGAACACTAACAAAGCAGAACACTAACAAAGCAGAACACTAACAAGGCAGAACACTAACAAGGTAGGACACTAACAAGGAAGAACACTAACAAGGCAGAACACTAACAAGGTAGGACACTAACAAGGAAGAACACTAACAAGGTAGGACACTAACAAGGTAGAACACTAACAACACTAACAAAGCAGAACACTAACAAGGCAGAACACTAACAACACTAACAAAGCAGAACACTAACAAAGCAGAACACTAACAAGGCAGAACACTAACAAGGTAGAACACTATCAAAGCAGAACACTAACAAGGAGGAACACTAACAAGGCAGAACACGACGGCCGTTGGGAGAGCGATGGACATCAGCCTGCACCGACAGGCGGCTGGGAGAGTCAATAGATTGAGGAGAAGGATGGGAAGGAGGATTGGAGGGAGACGAGGAAGAAGACACAGGAGACATGATAGACCTGGCAGAAAGAAGGGGAACCCCCAGACAGAGGACCAGGTGGGGGAACCTTCGGGACAGAACTCAAAGGAACAGAGGAAGGGGGCGGTCAGGGTCCATGGCCTGGAAACGGTTTTGAGTCTGAGAAGGACGAGGAAAGGAAGAGCGCAACACGCGAGCATGAGGGAAGTTAGCGTAAGGTGGGAGCCGGCGAACTTGGCGCCTCGCCTCAGGAAGAGACAAACGCTCCCGGTGCTTCAAGTTGAGGACGGCTGCCTCAAGCTTGTAATGTATACACGCACGGGAGAAGGTAGGATGGGCCTCACCGCAATTTAGGCAGCGATCCTGGGAAGAAGTGCACTCCGACTTAGAGTGACCTTCGCCCCCACACAAAGGACAGGGGGAGACAGTTCCAGAGCATCGGAGGGCATCATGCCCAAACCTCCAGCACTTATTACAGAGCCGAGGAGAGGGAATGTACTCCTGGACAGAGCACCTAGCACCAGCAAGAATGACAGAGGGCGGAAGGGTCCTACCATCAGAGGTAATCTTCACAACCCGAAGGGGTTGACGGTGATAACCACGAGGGGGACAAGTAAACGAGTCTATCTGGAGGACAGAATGGCCCTGGGCATCAAGGATAAGACGAATATCTTTGTGGCAGTCCTGGAGATTTCGAACACCGGTAGCAACCTGGGGTTGGAGGAGAACAGTGCCAACACTGTCATTCAACCGAGCGTTCTTGGAGACCTGAACAGGGGCCTCACCAAGGCAGGACAAGGCAGCCAAGCGGGAGGCTGCATCCTGAGAAGGAGCTGCAATGACGTGTGAACCAAGACGGGTGGGGTGGAAAGTAACAGAGGCATCTATGGAATCAACAAGGTACCTATGGAGGAAGAAATCGCCAGGAGGCGCAGAATCAAGAGGGAGATCAAAGGATTTGGCCTACGAAGCGGGACCAAACCAGGCTTGATACGCATCAGTACAGGAAGGAATCGAGCGAGTGCAGCCATGTCGGGGACGGCGTTGAGAACCCCCAAAGAGAGAGGGTTAAAAGGTGCAGTAGTCACAACTAGAGACTGAGCCGTGCCAGGGGGCGAGGCGGCCACCACTGGGGGCTCATGGCTCGACCCAACCACAGAGGAGGGAGGGGAGCCAAGGGGAAGTAGTCAGGAGTGTCAAAGGAGGAGCAAGGTCGGGGCCCAATGCAGCGGGGGCTACAGACCCCGGTCTTCCAATACAGTCCAACTCGGGAGCTTGGTCACCCACCCCATGAGCCTGAGAGGGTACTAGAGGAACATTCATAGGGGGCGTCGTGAGTATACACCACCTTAAGAACCATCAGTCCATCGAGATCGGGTTCAGTAACGAAAGGGGGATTGACAATAAAATGTTCCCCTCGCTCGAGACGTTGAGTACTACAGTTCTACGGGTGCAAGAGAATGCCTCCTCAAACACACGGGCATCAAAACAAAAGAAGACCAAAAGAATGATCAAAACAGGCACAAGGTCAGCATGAGAAAGGAGAAGAGGGGGTGGGGAGAAAAAGGAAAAGGAAAAGGCATCCAGCAAAATTTGTGAAGACAGCAGCAGGAGCACAAGGCTAAAAAAGGACAGGGGACCGCCCCAAGGAGCATCAGACTCTGGCAGTCGCCCACCAAGCCCCCTCATGGTAGCAACGAGCTGGAGAGGGAGGGGGGGACACAGGTTAGAAGGTGTGCAAAGGTCCCAGGTGTAAGGCACATATTTCATATACCACAGAATCTACATTTTGGAAGTTCCGCTAAATTTAATTAAAATTACTGAAGTTGAGATTGTTATTTATCTATATAAATAAAAATGTAAATGTTCGTTTGTTCAAAATCGCTCATCTCCGAAAGTTTTCCCCGATTACTTTGAAATTTTAACTTAACGTTCCATTCGCATCCAATAGGGTTTTTATATATGTATAAAATTTTTATATACGTATAAATTTTAATATATGTATTTTATATACGTATAAAATTTTATAGATGTCACGTCTGTAACGGGGAGAAACGCTTTATTTTTCAAATGTTTTTTCATGTGAGGGGAAATCTTTGAATCCTCTTTACTGATTGCTTTAAAATTTTGACACAACGTTGCATTCGAATAGGTATGTGTGTTTTTATATACCTACTATATACATGACTCACCTGTGACAGGAAAAAACTTGTTTTTTATAACAGCGCCATCTGTTGGGCGTAAGAGCCATACACGCTGTAATCTCCTAAAATTCTTCACCGATTGCTTTGAAATTTTGACACAACGTTTCATTCGAATATGCACGTGTTTTTATATACCTACTATATAGATTCCACACCTGTAACAGGTAAAAACATACTTTTTTTTAAAACAGCGCCATCTGTTGCACGTAATAGCAACACACGCTATATTAAATATGTTATGATTCCATTTCAATGTTTCCGATTGCATTGATAAATTGAATTTTCATTGATTTCGATTTATTTTCATTTTGATTGAATAATTTTGTGTGACATTGCATTGGAATTGAGCTGTGTTGTTTACCATACCATTCATTTCATAGTATAAGTATAGATGCCACACCTGTGACAGGTAAAACATGCTTTTCTTGAAAAACAGTGTCATCTGTTGCACATAAGAGCAACAGATACTATACTAAATATGTTATGATTCCACTTCAATGTTTCCAGTTTCATTGATAAACTGAATTTTAATAGATTTCAATTTATTTTAATTTTTATTTAATTATTTTTTGTGACATTGTGTTGGAATCGAGATGTGTTGTTTACCCATACTGTTCAATTTCGTAAGTATAGTTTATCTTTTTTTCATTGTTTTTCGTTTTGTTTTTTAACTTTTTTTCTTATATTTCAGTGATGAGAACATCAGATCATTTGATGTTCCCAATTTTTTTATGGGAACATCAGATCAATTCGGAATGCATCAGATGAGGAAGTAGGGAATGGTGGAGAGGACGAGGGGACGGAAGTAGGGAATGGTGGGGGAGGACGAGGGGACAGGGGAGGGGGTAAAAGTGGAGAGGATGAGGAGATGAGGGAGTTGGGGATGGTGGGGACAAGGAGACAGGGGAATGGAAAATGGTGGGGAGGACAAGTGGACACGAGAGTGGGGGATGGTGGGGAGAACGAGGGGACAGGGGAGTGGGAGATGGTGGGGAGGGGACAAAGGGACGGTGGAGTGGGGAATGTTTAGGAGGACAAGGGGACGGTGGGGTGGGGGATGGTGGGGAGGACACACAGACGGAGGGGGAATGGTGGGGAGGACTGGGAGACAGGGAAGGTTGCTGTGGCTCAGGCAAGCACATGCGTTGCTGAGCCACAGCAACGCGTGGCCGGGTACTGCTAGTATATAAATAAAAATTTAAATGTTCGCTTGTTCATATTGCTAATCTCCGAAAGTTCTTCACCGATTGCTTTGAAATTTTGACACAACGTTGCATTCGAATAGGCGTGTGTTTTTATATACCTACTATATACATGCCTCACGTGTGACAGGAAAAAAACATTTTTATTTTAAACAGCGCCATCTGTTGCTCGTAATAGCAACACACACTATTCTAAATATGTTACGATTCCATTTCAATGTTTTCGATTGCACCTGATAAATTGAATTTTCATAGGTTCCGATTTATTTTAATTTTGATTTAATTATTTTGTGTGGCATTACGTTGGAATTGAGCTGTGTTGTTTACCATACCATTCTTTTCATGAATATAGTTTATTTTTTCATTTTTTCATTGTTTTTCATCTCGTTTTTTTAACTGTTCTTTTTTTCAGTGATGGGAACATCAGATCATTTGGGAACACATCGGACGAGGGAGTGGGGAATGGTGGGGAAAATGAGAGGACAGGGAGGGGAAATGGCGGGAAGAACGAGGGGACAGGGGAGTGGGGGAGGACGAGGGGACTGGGGAGTGGGGAATGGTGGGGGAGGACCAGGGACGAGGGAGGGGGGAATGGTGGGGAGAACAAGGGGATGGGGAAGTGGAGAATGATTGAGAGGACGAGGGGACGAGGGAGGACAAGGGGACTGAGGAGGGTTGCTGTGACTCTGAGCCACAGCAACGCGTGGCCGGGAGCAGCAAGTTTATACATAATTTATTACTAAAGAGAAAACATGTTGCAGTATGATAGCGTACCATCAGGTTAACTACGATACTACAGTACTGGTCGACACCCAGCGTTCACTGACAAGCTTAACATTGTCAGTGTTAATATCATGCACCTTGAAGACTGGGTTCGAGCCCCAGCAGCCGCCTTCTCAGCTTACAAGTTCATCTGTGTGTTGTCAAAAAGTAGGGAAAATATCACTGTGCTTTTAATTATAACGAATAACACTCGTCTCTTCTATGGCCTTCGTCATAATGTGTCTAACACAAGAGTGTTTTAAGGAGTGGGCTCACAGGAGTGGGCTCACAGGAGTAGGTTCACAGGAGTGGGCTCACAGGAGTAGGCTCACAGGAGTGGGCTCACAGGAGTGGGCTCACAAGAGTAGGCTCACAGAAGTGGGCTCACAGGAGTGGGCTCACAAAAGTAGGCTCACAGGAGTGGGCTCACAGGAGTGGGCTCACAAAAGTAGGCTCACAGGAGTGGGCTCACAGGAATGGGCTCGCATGAGTCGCTTCACAGTAACCTCATTGTTTTCCAGCAAATATAAGAAAATTCAAGATATATCACCAGATTCTTAGTATCAGAGGGCAGTGAAGCACTGTGTATAGCTCTCTGGCACCTTCGTGTCTTTCCAGCACATTCAGAGCTTACAGTGACAACAGTGAGAGTGTCGTTGTAACACATACACAGCTAACAGTGATAACAGTGAAATTACGATAATGTGTAAAAAATTGGGTGTTGGTCATTACAAACAGTGCAAACACGTACTTGTTGCATGTCACTAGCATACTGTGTACTGTGTACTGGGGTACGGTGGTGGGGTACAATGACACCATGGTGTGGTACGGTGGTGGGGGTACAGTGACACCATTATGGTGTACGGTGGTGGGGAACAATGACACCATAGTGAGGTACTGAGGTGGGGTTACAATGACACCATGGTGGGGTACTGAGGTGGGGGTACAATGACACCATGGTGGGGTACAATGACACTATGTTGTGGTACTGAGGTGGGGGTACAATGCCACCATGGTGGAGTACAATGACACCATGGTGGGGTACTGAGGTGGGGGTACAATGACACCATGGTGGAGTACAATGACACCATGGTGGGGTACTGAGGTGGGGGTACAATGACATCATGGTGGAGTACAATGACACCATGGTGGGGTACTGAGGTGGGGTACAATGACACCATGGTGGGGTATAATGACACTATGTTGTGGTACTGAGGTGGGGGTACAATGCCACCATGGTGGAGTACAAAGACACCATGGTGGAGTACAATGCCACCATGGTTGAGTACAATGACACCATGATGGGGTACTCTGGTGGGGGGGGGTACAATGACACTATGGTGGGGTATGGTGGTGGGGTACAATGACACCATGTAGTGGTACTGAGGTGGGGGGTACAATGACACCATGGTGGGGTATGGTGGTGGAGTACAATGACACCATGTTGGGGTGGTACTGAGGTGGGGGGTACAATGCCACCATGGTGGAGTACAATGACACCATGGAGCCACACTGTGCACCGTAAAGGAAGGAACATAATCTGCCACAAACACCCTCACAAAGTCTTCCAACATTGTATCAAATTACAACAGCTCCGCTTGCTAAGAGAAAGTAAGTGTTCTTATAGTAACATTTGGTGGGAAGTACCCTTATGGACCTCCAGAAAGTGGATGTTTGTGTTATGGAAATTAGACAAACTGGAAACTTTTGACATTATCATCAATATAAGATCTAATCTAACCTCTCCTAAGAATCATAGGCCTAATATACGCTGTTTTAAGCCAAATATAGTACATATATGTGCTATATAGCATTGGAATATTTAAGTTTGGGTTTCAGCTATATTTTTTCCTAAGTGTATAAAATTAATTAATTAATAACACTCTCCTCTCCCCCGGACATAACTTTACGTGATTACAACTACAAAACTACAAATTACATACTACAAAACGTGATTTACTGGCGGTCCATCACTACATATTGGTACATTCCAAATAGTTACTAAAAGCTCTATCATTTCAGGAAGAAGTGCTGAGTAATAAACTATTATTAACTCGACAATCAATCCCATCCTCAAAGAAATTCTCAAAGCATCGTATTGGACCCCCATCTCCGCCACCATGGTGACGTATAATATAATGGTGTGTACCATAATAGCATTATAATGTAGCGGCATTATGATGGCATACTGTGGAGCATAATGCCACCATGTATAGTTGTGTGTACCTGAGGTGTTGTGTGTGTGCGCGCGCTCGTGCTTGTGCGAGAGTCTGAAGTAGCAGTCACTCACACCGCTTGTAACGCCAACCGACCCACCGTACTGACACGTCCAAGACGGCCGTATAAACAAACCTGGAGCTCGACGGTGAGAGGCTTCTTCGGGTCGTAGTTCCTCAAGCCAACGGGTTCTCCCGGCTTGCTCCAGGTCTGGACGGTGTCGTGAGCGGGTCGTGGAGAGCCCGCCAAGGTGCCGCCGCCGCCGCTGCTGGTGTTGGAGGTGCCAGCAATCCTGGGCAACGACACCTGCTTGGTGTTGGTGCTGGTGACAGGAGCCCTCTTCCTCCCTCGGTACCCAACTGTCAGGGCGGAAGAGGCAAGTAAGTCACAAAGATGACATTAAAGAATGAAAAATATGATAGTTAAAGCATCCAAGAAAGAATAAAGGTATATTGAATCTTTGAGGAAAGAAAATTACAGAGAAAACAGAGCATCAAGTATAAAATAAAATACAGAACGACCACAAATAATAAAATAAACATCACAGCCAAAGTCCGTGAAGTGAACAAATACTAATAAGGAGATGGGGTCTGTCAGATCAATTAAGACAACATTACCGCGGATGGAGAGAGATAAAAGCACAAGCACAAGCTGTCTGTCATGTAGAGCTTTAGAGCCACTAACCAGGAAGTGAGAAACACAGCCGATCAAGGGACTGCTAGAGCTAATATCAATCAGCTTAACTCTAGGTAACATTCATAAGACTCTCGTCATCAAGCGAGTCTTACAACAGGTAACAATGTAGTGAACTACGGATTATAGTGATGAGGAAGGAGCAGAGGGAAAGATATATATATATATATATATATATATATATATATATATATATATATATATATATATATATATATATATATATATATACGAAAACAATTCGTTGATCCTTAAAGACGTAGATTCCTAGAGGTACTAATATAAATAAATAATTACCACAAGCTGCCTAGACCCCTACCACTCATCTTTACTATGGTTTCCAGTCGTAGGTGGATAATATACGCAGTATAGTGACGATCAGTGAAGAGGACTATACTGTAGCGAAGATACGTGAAGGGGACTGAACACTATTGTAAAGATGAGTGGAAGGGACTGGACACCGTAGTAAAGATGAGTTTAGGACAGTGTCCAGTCCTCTCCTCCACTCATCTTTACTACAGTGTCCAGTCCCCTTCACCTATCTTCGCTACAGCGTAGTCCTCTTCACTGGTCGTCACAGTTGTCTCTATTCTCCTCCTCCACTCACCATTCACTACAGCACCTAGGGGGCCTTCTGGCCTCGACACACGTTCACTACAGCGCTTAGGGGCCCTCTGGCCTCGACACACACACATGTTCACTACAGCGCTTAGGGGCCCTCTGACCTCGATACATGTTCACTACAGCGCTTAGGGGTCCTCTGGCCTCGACACACACACATGTTCACTACAGCGCTTAGGGGCCCTCTGATCTCAACACATGTTCACTACAGCACCTAGGGGGGCCCTCTGGCCTCAACACATGTTCACTACAGCGCCTAGGGGCCCTCTGGCCTTGACACATGTTCACTACAACGCCTAGGGGCCCTCTGGCCTTGACACATGTTCACTACAACGCCTTGGGACCCTCTGGCCTTGACACATGTTCACTACAACGCCTAGGGGCCCTCTGGCCTTGACACATGTTCACTACAACGCCAAGGGGCCCTCTGGCCTTGACACATGTTCACTACAACGACTAGGGGCCCTCTGGCCTTGACACACACATGTTCACTACAGCACCTAGAGGGCCCTCTGGCCTCAACACATGTTCACTACAGTGCTTAGGGGCCCTCTGGCTTCGACACATGTTCACTACAACGCCTAGGGGCCCCTCTGGCCTCGACACATGTTCACTACAGCACCTAGGGGGTTATCATCTTGAGGTTATCTTGAGATGATTTCGGGGCTTAGCGTCCCCGCGGCCCAGTTCTCGACTAGGCTTCCTTTTTGTTACACCCCCTCCCCAGGAAGCAGCCCGTAGCAGCTGTCTAACTCCCAGGTACCTTAGTTACTGCTAAATAACAGGGGTATCAGGGTGAAAGAAATATTTTGCCCATTAGTCTCCACCTCCACCGGGAATCGAACCCGGAACCTCAGGACTACGAATCCGAAGCAGTGTCCACTCAGCTGTCAGGCGCCCTAAGCCTCGACACATGTTCACTACAGCGCCTTGGGGCCCTCTGGCCTCAACACATGTTCACTACAGCGCCTTGGGGCCCTCCGGCCTTGTCACACACATTTTCACTACAGCACCTAGGGGGCCCTCTAGCCTCGACATATGCTCACTACAGCGCTTAGGGTCCCTCTGGCCTCGACACATGTTCACTACAGCGCTTAGGGTCCCTCTAGCCTCGACACATGTTAACTACAGCGCTTAGGGTCCCTCTAGCCTCGACACATGTTCACTACAGCGCTTAGGGTTCCTCTAGCCTCAACACATGTTCACTACAGCGCTTAGGGTCCCTCTAGCCTCGACACATGTTCACTACAGCGCTTAGGGTCCCTCTAGCCTCGACACATGTTCACTACAGCGCTTAGGGTCCCTCTAGCCTCGACACATGTTCACTACAGCGCTTAGGGTCCCTCTAGCCTCGACACATGTTCACTACAGCGCTTAGGGTCCCTCTAGCCTCGACACATGTTCACTACAGCGCTTAGGGTCCCTCTAGCCTCGACACATGTTCACTACAGCGCTTAGGGTCCCTCTGGCCTTGACACATGTTCACTACAGCGCCTAGGGGCCCTCTGGCCTTGACACATGTTCACTACAGCGCCTAGGGGCCCACTGGTCTTGACACATGTTCACTACAGCGACCAGGGGCTCTCTGACCTTGACACATGTTCACTACAACACTACTGCAAGTGGCGCAGCAAGCGGCAGTAAGTGCTCACTGTAGGCGGCGCAGGGTACGCCGGTGTAGGCGTGGGCGGCGTGGTGGCAGCGGTGCGTGGTATGATTACAGACGCTGGCGTCTCGAGAAGTCATGAGGGGCTCCGGTAACTCACGTAACTCTGCACGCCGGATGGCCCGACTTAGCCTGTCGACGTCGTCCGTGGGTCGGAAGGCCGGGATCTTGGTGCTTTGAGAGCTCTGTAGGTACCTCAGCTGGTCTGCAGGGTAAGAGGAAGAACAATGAGTTTACACAAGCTGCAGGGTAAGAGGAAGAACAATGTGTTTACACAAGCTGCAGGGTAAGAGGAAGGACAATGAGTCTACATAAGCTGCAGGGTAAGAGGAAGGGCAATGAGTCTACACAAGCTGCAGGGTAAGAGGAAGGACAATGAGTCTAGACAAGCTGCAGGGTAAGAGGAAGGACAATGAGTCTACACAAGCTGCAAGGTAAGAGGAAGGACAATGAGTCTAGACAAGCTGCAGTGTAAGAGGAAGGGCAATGAGTCTAGACAAGCTGCAGGGTAAGAGGAAGGACAATGAGTCTACATAAGCTGCAGGGTAGTCAGAGGATGCATATCCACATGTGAGGGGCTGTATAATGTGCACTATTTTCATGCCCAAGTGCTGCAAACTACATACGGTTTTGGGCCTTCAGCTCCGGGATTATAAATTATTACCATGAACTATATTAACTTGTACGTTGAAGGGGAGGGAACTATCAGGGGAAAGCATCAAGCCATTACGACTATATAACACTTGGAAGGGAGCTGGATAAAGGATTTGGGATGGGACAAGGGAAAGGAATGGTGCCCAACCACTTGGACGTTCGGGGATTGAACGCCGACCTGCATGACGCGAGACAGTTGCTCTACCGTCGAGGCCAAGTGGTTGGACATCTTGTATATTGAGTTTAACCTAATTTATGTTAGTTATATGTTAAATGGGTCTCATTATCCACCATTACCCTAGATCAGCACATCAACAAATGCTTCCCAGGAAATCATTGCAAATAATTGTAATAAGTTAGAGGTGATGTAGATGGAGGCATGAGGCTGTAGAGACACTCACCGTAGAGGTACTTCTCGTAACTGTTGAAGTTGTAGGGTCCACCGTAGCCGCGGATGCCCAGCAGGTGGCCCTCCTTCTGGAAGGCGTCCACCATCCGCTTGATCATCACATGTTCGTTGGCGCGAGTGTTCCGAATCTGGATGCGCTTGAGCTCCAGCAGCTGCTGGAACAGCCGCCTCTCCAGCGCGTACCTGTACCAGGTGCAGGATAACTATGAGGCCACTGTTCCTCCACACCATCCTCATATCCCTCATCTTTGTCCTCATGCTCCTTCTAAGAGCTATACAATCATACTCACTTAACACATTATTTTTCATAATTTCCTACCAGTTGCCACTCCGTAAAAAAATCTAACCTCCTAACTAATCAGAAACGCATTAACCCAAGCAACCTCCTAACCTATCGAGTACGATGTATGAACATAGGAATATATTTGACCGGCATTAATTGTCAAAGTACAGTAGATTACATTTTTAATGTTGGTTACAACGTTACAAATCAGAGGACGGGTTGGTATATCACGTGTTACAGTATATTGTATTTTAAAGCTGCAACATAAATTTCTCAGGAGTAGTAGTAATGTTAATTAAACATTTAGGTACCAACTTGTATCAGAATACAATGTACCAAGATTGTAATTTTATAAAGCATCCGGTCAAATTTTGTGTTGCTGGGCAGAAATCCTCAAATAATATTTATATCGCAGTATTTAATGAGTAAACACTACACAACACAAGCAGAAATCCACACACAAAAATATATCTCTCTATCTGTCTGTCTGTCTCTCTCATACGTACTTGCGCATGGCGTTCTGCATAGCCTGGGTGATGGAGACTTCGGTGGAGGGAGAGGCCGCTTTCCTCGCTCGTCGTCTCAGGTTAGACTCCATGTTCTCCACCTGAGGTGAGGCATTTATTGTGTAATAATCATACAACTTATATACATATGTATTAAAGCCTTCACACACACACACACCTTACACGGGTAGGGTGTCAGAGTAGTTAGTAAATTGAATGCATTAAGCAGTGATGTGGTGGAGGCTGACTCCATACACAGTTTCAAGTGTAGATATGATAGAGCCCAATAGGCTCAGGAATCTGTACACCAGTTAATTGACGGTTGAGAGGCGGGCACAAAGAGCCAGAGTTCAACCCCCGCAAGCACAACTAGGTGAGTACATTGTTTGCTGATGCTGAAATTATGAGAAGGATGAAGAGAGATAAAATGAGATAAAGAAATGATAAAACTACAAAACGACCTGGGCAAACTGAAAGAATGGTCCAGCAAATGGCTACTAAGTTTAACTCAAGTAAGTGTAAAATATGAAAATAGGTGACGGGAACAGGAAGTCACAAGGTACCATCTGGAAGGTGAAAACCCTCAAGAATCAGGTAGCGAAAAAGATCTAGGGGTTGATGTATCGCCGGATCTGTCCCCAAAAGCCCACATCAAAAAGATATCATCAGTGACATATGTAAGATTGGCCAACATTAGAACTGCCTTTAGAAACTTGTGAAAGGAATCATTCAGAACCTTGTATACTACTCATGTCAGACTAATCCTGGAGTATGCAGCTCCAGCCAGGAGTCCAAAACTAAATAAACACAAGACAAAGTAAGAAAAGACTCAGACGCATGCCACTAGACCAGACCCAGAGATGAGAAATATGAGTTACGAGGAAAGGCAACTGGAACTTGACCTCACGTCCTGGAAAACAGAAGAGAAGAGTTAGGAGAGACATGATCACCACCAGCCAAATTCTCAGAGGAATTGACATTGTAAATAAACACAAAGTGTTTGCATGGGTGAAACACGGAGATGGGGACACAGATGGAAACTTAGTACCCAAATGAGCCACAGAAACAGTAGAATAATTTTTTCCTTCAAGGAAATCAATCAGGAATTCAGATCAACATTTCATCTTCGACATTTCATAAGGGACACAAGGAAATTTGAACAGGTAGAATAGTTTTCAATGAGGATCCTCCCAGTATTAAGAGGGATTGGATATTGGAGAAAACCTAACCTAAGAGAGAAAGAGAGAGAGAGAGAGAGAGAGAGAGAGAGAGAGAGAGAGAGCGAGAGAGAGAGAGAGAGAGAGAGAGAGAGAGAGAGAGAGAGAGAGAGAGAGAGAGAGAGAGAGAGAGAGAGAGAGAGAGAGAGAGAGAGGAGAGAGAGAGAGAGAAGGAGAGAGAGAGAGAGAGAGAGAGAGAGAGAGAGAGAGAGAGAGAGAGAGAGAGAGAGAGAGAGAGAGAGAGAGAGAGAGAGAGAGAGAGAGAGAGAGAGAGAGAGAGAGAGAGAGAGAGAGAGAGAGAGAGAGAGAGAGAGAGAGAGAGAGAGAGAGAGAGAGAGAGAGAGAGAGAGAGAGAGAGAGAGAGAGAGAGAGAGAGAGAGGAGACCATTTCTCTCAATGATATCATCAATTCACATACTCCTAGGCATACTCGCATCCATCTGGAACTTGTTCGCTCAACGATACAGGGGAGATCAGGTCAACTGATCACATGAAGGCTCTGGCACACAGAGGGATTGACACAGCGAAAAAGGTGAAATTATCACAATCATTACCACTAGAACAGATGATACATAGAGATGCTAATATTTATTTAGCATGAAAGAAGTATGTAAAAGAACGAGCCAAACGAGCAGATTGAAGAAACAAACTTCATTCACAATTACAAACGTAAATATAATAGAAAATAAAGTCAGGATTCATTGCATTAAACAACCAACGGCTGGAACGGCGGAATCCTAGAGGCATCTAGCTCCTACAGGAACAAATAGGCGAGTCAACAATTCACACTGTGACCATCTTCTGTATTCATCACATCACCGGTTATACTGCTACGATTGTTTACATTCCGTAATGTATTCTCTCTTCCATAATATAGAAGCTTTATGTGTACTTGAGACTGCACTCCAGCCCTGGGACTGGACGGTAGGATGACGACCTCCGCTCCTTCTTGGTCACCGCTCAGTCCCACTCCTGCCTCTTATTCTCACATCCCTTCTAAGTAGTTTAGATATATAGTCGCAATGGCTTAGAGCTTACTCCTGATGATTACCTTCACACTTGCTGCACCTATCTGTTGTTAGGGTTAAATTATACAAATGTTTTCCTAAAGGTCATGACGCAAGTCTACGGGGTACACTCGCCCTGATTGGAAGACAATGCGTCTGCAGTCTATCATAATACGACGCACTCCTACGATGCTTGAAGAGCACAACTAACATCTTAAACTCTATTGGCAGAAACCCCAAGAGCTGTTGTCTATTTTTGTAACATTTATCAATCAAAAGTAGATTGATTGTAGTCATATAATCAAACAATACAGAAGTAATCAATCAAATGTTGTTTATATATCATAAAAATATCAAGCTATTTTCTTAACCTTTTAGTATGTTTTTGTGTCTCACCTTCTTGGGTCCTCCGCTGAGTGCCCCGCTGCTGACCTGACCCCTTCTGACCCCGGGACGCCTGTGGGTCGGCACCCCAAGCTTGTCCAGGGCGTCCTCGTCGGCGTCGTCGTAGTCGTCTCCTTCTGTGGTGGCAGGAATATCGTCGTCGATTCCTCCTCGAGCACTTCCTTTCCCGCTTTCTCTCCCTTTGTCTCCACCTCTTCCTCCTCCGGTGTCCTCCTGCCAATTTTTGGCGTCGCGTCTTCTGCGGAGTCGTCTGTCGTCCTAAAGAAAATGATACGCATTACAGAAATGATTCACATGTATAACTTATAGCCAACACACGGAAGCTGAGACCACTGGATCTGTCTCGTCTCAAAGACCCATATTACAAAAATAATGTCAATGTTCTCAGTATACCTTTAAAAGAACCCCATTGCTTCTTCACTCGTCTTAATATTGGCAGTGTATTCCCTTCAGTACACGTATTCGGTATAAACTTTCGTCACTACTAATAGGTCGCAATATTACGTTAAAGAGGGACCAATGCTACAAATGCAAACTATTATGAAAAGTAACGCCTTGCAAATGTCTATCTATCAAATATGTAAGAGAAAGGTGTCTGTGAACCGATACACTTGTGGTTAAATCTGCTACCAAAAGAAGACTTCATGAAGTTCGTTTTCTGAGCGACAAAAGAAAACATTCAGAACCTCACCAGGGGCAACACTTCCTTCAAACACAATTTGTTCAGTGTCCCACAAAGGAACCCTCCCTATGTTGTCACAGTTCGTCTTTGTAAACAGTCTCGATAGTCATGTTTCTCCTCCATCAGCAGTCTCAATAGTCATGTTTCTCCTCCATCAGCAGTCTCAATAGTCATGTTTCTCCTCCATCAGCAGTCTCAATAGTCACAGTTCTACTCCACCAACAGTCTTTGTAGGCACAGTTCTGTTCTATCAACATTCTTCGTAGACACAGTTCTGCTCCATCAAAAGTCTTCGTAAATGTTATGACCACACATACTGTGATCATGAATCACAGTATGATTCATGATCACAGTATGCCTGTGATCATGGTATGGTCATGATGTGTCAGGTGTATGATGAGTTTATACTGTATAGTGATATCCAGGCCGATTAGCCTAGTATCACAAATATTATTATATCTGTATAATCTCTTTTTGACAATACTCTAGTATATATTACGCATTGCCATTGTATGTTTAATATACCTATACATATTATGTATCCTTACCAAAAGTATGTGCCATGTATTTGTGGAGATATATGAAGTATCAAAAATAGCAGAAGCCTAATGTCCTGTATCTTGCAAAATACCATTATGACTATAGTATGAAATTCTATGTATTGTTGTACATGATATGTTATGTAAATTAAGATGTAGAATGTATACATTTAGGTATCTGACGTATGACTAGCATGTATATTGTGATATATATCAATTTCATTACTGTTCAGTGCATTAGCTCTTGACATGTTGTTAATTAATTAACTGATATTCTGGTACTGTGAGATTTTACCACAGAAGCAAGGTTTTGGTAATTATGTTGGTATATGATGCTAACTTCTATTCATGTATACAGTACTTATGTATTAGCGGCTGACCGGTAACGACTTGAAATTCTCCCTTAACCCTTACCCCCATCACCCCGTGGCTTACCGTCTCCGTCAGTGTCACCATGTCCTATAGATATGAATTCTCTGTTGATTTGATTATTTTATTACATCATGATGTAGTCTCTTATGTATTGATTCAATGATTGTATTCTCATGTAAGACTATATTTAAATACTTATTCCGTACTGTATGATTTAAGAGTTATTGATTGATAAATGATTTGATATAAGCTTGTGAGATTTGAAGGATAAGCGTCGGTTGACTTGCCGAGTTGGAAATAATGTGTCAAGTGGCCCGCCGGCCCTGAGGGGTCACTATATCTTTGATTTCTCAGACGGGCGGACGTCCGTCCGGCTCTTGCTCTAAGTGGCCTTTTGTGTGTTCTACCGATGTATATCATTTATGCCATATTGGAGGTGATTTTAAGTATACATATTGAGGTGGGTACCTGAGGATCTTAAGTGATGCCATTGTGCTTTGATATGATATTGATCCCTCAACCTCACTAATTAATGAGTGTGACACCACCATCCTGTAATTGTGTTATCAGCATACTAGGTGCTAGTGTACCACTGCACCAGGATAAAGCCTGGTGTCAGCTAGTCCCAAGGGTGTGCAGTTTAAGGCCAGTTGATAATTTTGAGGAGCTTTAAGGTGGATAATGTGACAAAGTATAAGTTATAGACATCTGTAGTTTTCTTATTGTTTTACGGTAACCTATGTTATATGCCCAAGTAAACTGGAGTAGTTTTTGCTAGCCTTTTACTTAACCCTAGACATATATTGATTTAGGCCAGGTTATGGAGTCCAGTGATGCTGTGGAGCATGAGGTCATGACAATGTAAAAGGGGGGGGGGCTGTCTAGGAGCTCGGTCAGTACAGGTAACTCCTGTTGTTCAGGACCATTATTGTTGAAATTCTAGTGTTCAGGATTAATATTGTGTATGCCACGGTTAGACTGATCCATACTTATTTTCTAGTTTGTTGTGCCTTTCGAAGTGAATGTTCCGGTATCATTTGTAGAAGACACCTTGATGACTTCTGTAGTAAAAGTCCCATATCTATTGTATCGGGGGCAGAGCTTTTATTGTACCGGATGGATACTCGCTTGACTGTTATCGTTTGGATCATCAGGTCAGCTGTGTTGTGCTTGTATACAGGTTGGTAGAATGTTAACTTCTAGCTTAATTTCTACTTGTCCTAACCTTAGTCATATGCAGTTTGCTTATTGTTATAGTGATTAGACAGTGCTTAAACTGTATATATGTATTGTAAATTATATGGTTTGTTTTATTGCAGAAAGTAACTGTTCTGTAATTATTTGATCAATAAAACCCCAAGTCTGGCAATGCCTTTCTTTACCTCAATTTATTCATCAAATAATTCAGCCAGTAAACATGGAGCGGTCCCTACGGCCTGAGCGGTGTGCTACTGACCCAAATTACACCACCGCCTCTCAAGAATATCACTGGCTCAAGACGTTCAGAAACTTCTATCTAGCAGTACATCAAACTACTCCCACCGTGGGCTGGCTGGGCCTCTCAATAAACTACGTTGCTCCACGTGTGTTCGACTACATAGCTGACTGCACTACGTATGGCGCGGCTAAAAATCCCTAACAGAACTGTTTGTGAAGCCCAAGAATGAAGTATTCACAAGGTATGTACTTGCAACACGATGCCAAGAACCCAGTGAGTCGGTTGACTAGTTTCTTCAGGCATTGAAATTATTTGCTAAAAATTGTCAGTTCAAAGCAGTGACTGTTGTATAAGCTTGTGATAACTATGTGAGAAATGCTTTCATTAATGGGCTAGGTTCTGCCACAATAAGGCAGTGCTTACTTGAAAATCAAACATTAGACTTACAATCAGCATTTGACCAGGCTAACACTCTAGAAACAGCACAGAAACTTCCTACCTCTTTTGTTAAGTCAGTGGCTACAAACGTCGCCATGACACTATTATTTGACCCGGAGGACAAGAAAGTGTAGAACAAAAAGTTGCAACATTTTCTGCTGCTACAACTAGTGGTTTAAGATGCTTCTTTTGTGGTTAGACTCGACATCATCACAGTCGATGTCCAACTAGAGAGGCTCTATGTATGAATTGCAAGAAAAAGGGTCATTATGCTAAGGTCTGCCTATCTCTGAAACAGACTAACAGTGCTTCAAACACCCAACATTCAGCTGTTATGCTTGCTACTTTAGCTGGGACTTCACCCTCATGCCTCAGTAAATCAGTGCTTAAGATCAATGGTATTTCAGTCAGTGCACTGATTGACACTGGTAGCTCTGAGAACCTTATTCATAAGAATATTATCAAGCAGAGTGGGTTACTCGTTTATCCTGACAATTTGGCAGTTTCTATGGCGTCTGTATCGTTCTTTTCAAAATTCCTGGGTCAGTGTTCTGTAGACTTAGAACTGCAAGGAGAAACTTACCATGGTGTGAATCTCTTTTAAGTTATTATATGCTTAGTTATACCTCCAGAGAATTATAGCACTGTAGCCTAACACATATAATTCGCATTTACTCTACTTAGGTAGGTAAGTTTAGGTAGAGACAGTTAGAATTAAACACCAGATGGCTGAGGCACAGATTAGGCTTCATGAGATAAAGCTAGAAGCTACAGCCGCTGTTGGTAGTAAGGGTCCTAAGGGAAGTACAAGTAGCAGTCAAAGTAGTGACCTTCATTTCCGTAGAGGGGTTGAGTTACCCTAGTTTGATGAGAAGGATCCCGAATTATTTTTCCTGCATTTTTCAAAAGTGGGTACTAGTTTGAAATGGCCAAAGGATTCTTCGGTGACCATTATGCAAGGTCAGTTGAGAGGGAACAAACTATCTAACGGGCTCACCATAGCCCGTGTTACTTGGAACTTGCTATAAGTACTATTATGGTAGGAATTTTTGGCATTTTTGGCATTTTGGTTGGCATTTCAACTTTAGTTAAGAACCTTCTGTCATGACATTTCTTCCTCTGTGAACCTTGAGCCTGAGAGGTGATCACTGTCAAACTACAGAGGCATTCCCAAGAGTTTTGGTTGGTACCTCAGCAAGGGCTCTCCACTGTACTGACAGAGCTAAATGTGCAACCCAACTTATAATTCTGGATCTTGATAAGTAATCTGTCGATCTTACTAAGTAACTTGTAGAATGCTCCACATAGCCTCCGGCAGTTGTCATGTAAGTCGTATTTAGCGCTGTATAACTTTTAAGATGAACAAAAGAGACTACAGCAGTAGACAAGTAAAATTTAGAACTTCCAACATAACTAGTAGAACTTTCTTTTGTAATATTTCTACTTAGCAATTATAAATAGTTTGTATCTTTCAGGGGTACTGTATAGAATATGAGGAAATTTTGCTCTCTAATACTCTAATTGGTCAAATTTAAAAGTTATTGTAACGCTCAGGACTTTTAGAAAAGGAAAGAAGGACTCATCGTCTTGGAGAAGAAGTGGGATGTAGACATTCTTCCTGGAGAAATACAACCTGTTATCTAGCAAGAAGTAGAAGGAACATGTTGGGAAATTCGGAGAGAACTGTGGATCTGTGAGACACTCACCTCTTCGTCTTCGCCATCAACGCCATCATAGTCTTCGTCCTTGTCCCCAGCCGGGCCTCCATGTCCCTCCCGCTGTTTGTTTCTCCTCCGTCTCGTCTTGGTTTTCCTCCTGGAGGTCTTCTGGGGATCCTCGTCGTCAGTTTGGCGCTCTGGGTCCGTCTGGTCGTAGACGTCAGAGTCCTGCTCGGCGCCAAGGGTGTCGCTGAGGCCGGACTCCTGTAAAAGATGCCTCGTCAAAAAAATAAGACCTAGGAATTAGCAAAACTCTATACTGGGTGCTTCAACGTGCAAAAGCAGTGTGTTAATAAAACTATAAGACACATCTAAATATGAATCAAAATAATAGCAACATGCTTGAGAGATCTTGTAAGTGAATAAAACATGCATGAAGCCATACAAATTATAAACTTGTTTTTATGAATGAGTTCAAGAGGGACTTTTGGTATTAAGTCTCCATAAGGGTCCTATAACTTCGGGTTTGGGAGACTTGGAAGAAAGAAGTGAGGGAGGGAGGATAGTACGGTACAGGGAGCGACTCTACCTTGTAGCCTGAGTCGCCGGTGTCCCTGCCGTGAATCGAACTCGGCGAGGACAGCTGAGGAGGCGCAGCATCCACCGTCAGGAATTCTCGTCCGCTCGTCCTCAGCATCATCTCATGAGTTCGCTCCTCCAAGGCAGTCATGGGAGCTCCTGCGCCCTCGCCATGCGTGTCGTCGCGTTGGCCACCCACGCGAAGCGGGTTCTCAGAGATACTCACACGGCGGGTCAAGTTCCTTCTCTGCGCACGACTCTCATTCTTCGATCGAGTTTTGCTGCTCACTTGTTTTGACTTACCAGCGCCTCCCTTTCTACTTCCTGCCTTGGTGCTGAGAATTCCTGGACGAATAGCTGACTTCGGACGAACTCGTGACCCAGCTGCCCTGACACGGGGTTGAACTGTCTCTCCGTCTTCGTCCTCACCTTCCAGTCCTTCATCCCCTGCCTCGCCACTTCCACCAAAGTTATCATAGTTCTCATTTGTCACCTTGTCTCCGCCTTCGTCTACACCATCAAACTGTCTCCCATCGCTTTCCACATTCTCACTTTCAGCTTCTCCACTCTCCTCATCCTCTCCATCATCGTCGTTTGTTATTTCTCCAGTTTCTAATAATTTGTTCTTTCTACTTTTGGAGTTCCCTTCTTGGCCCTCTTCCGTGGAGGACCCTGGGTTGTAGGCATCGCTGGAGGCTGTCTTCTTCCCAGCTGCCCCACTGGTTCCCTTTTCTCGGCTGCCGTCCACGGTCCGTCCCTTGCCTGCTCTCTTTATAACACCAACTTTACGGGTGCTTCCTTTCGTATTTTTTGCATTATTTTGTTGCTTACTATTTCCTTTGCTACCTTTAGTGGCCTGATTGGATTTACCTTTCGCGTTGAGCGTACTTGTTTTAGTGCTGCCCTCGCCTTTCTTGCTCCTGACAGAAGACTTTATCATAGCTTTGCTGCTGCTGCCTTCGTCATTCTCCTTCCCATTTTCGACACCTTCGTCCATCTCTGAACTGCCTTTCTCCTGCTCTCCTAGCTCTTCTTCATCACTGCCCGCACCTGAATGGTTGGCAGAGGTGCTGCCCGTGGCATCTGCTTCCCATCCCTCTTTCCCTCCTGTCTCCTCTTCTGGACGCTTCTCTTCCGTTTCTTCCTCATTCACAATGTTTTCTCCTGCTTCTCCTTCTCTACTTCTTTTATTCAATGCTTTCTTAGACTTCTTCCTTGATGAGATCTTTTTGTTATTTTCATTTTCATTGGTCTCCTCTTTGTCTTTGGTGTCTTCACTACTGGCACCCTGTCCAGCCTCTTCACCACTGGCACTCTGCACACCCTCATCAATGGTGGCACGCTGCTCACCACCATCAATGGTGGCACCCTCCTCATCCCCATCAATGGTGGCACTCTGCTCACCCCCATCAATGGTGACATCCTGCTCACCCCCATCAATGGTGGCACTTTGCTCACCCCCATCAATGGTAGCACCCTGATCACCACCATCAATGGTAGCACCCTGCTCACCCCCATCAATGGTGGCACCCTGCTCACCCCCATCAATGGTGGCACTCTGCTCACCCCCATCAATGGTGGCACTTTGCTCACCCCCATCAATGGTAGCACCCTGCTCACCACCATCAATGGTGGCACCCTGCTCACCACCATCAATGATGGCACCCGGCTCACCCCCATCAATGGTGGCACCCTGCTCACCCCCATCAATGGTGGCACCCTGCTCACCCGCTTCACTTTTGGCATGCTCTTCAACTCCTTCGCTTGTGCTTCTTAGGGATGTATTCTGAAGAGTTTCTTCCTGCTTAGTCGCCGCACTATCTTTCTTTCTCTGTTCTTCATTTTCTCTGTTGTTACCATCTACTGTGTTTTCTGCACTCTCCGATCCTCTTCTACTTGCCTTTGTGCTCTCTCCATCTTTCTCTTCTATCTCCTCAGCTCCGTCCCCCGACCCTCCACCAGCCGCAGAGCTCCTGTTCTTGCCCTCTTGGATCTCATCTCCGTCTGCTGCTTCTCTTCCTTCCAGTTGTGAATCCTCTTTTTTCACAGAGCCCTTGGCCGCTTCCTGTTGCTCATCCTCCACTTCGTCTCCCTCATCCCTCTCCTCTGCTATCCTCTGCTCCGCCTGCCTCTTGGCCAGCTCCGCTGCCTCCTCCTCCAGCACCAGCTTCCTGATGTTGACTTCGGATGTCCCGGTCTGCCGGAAGATCGGGTCCACCAAGAGAGGTCACATGAGGTCAGTCACCAATACAACCCTGGGGAAAGGTGCCCTCCTCCACACCCTAAACTCAATGTTGTGGGGAACACTTTATTTCAGTTTTTTGACTTGTGCATCGTCCTTGTGCTCGCTGAGAGAGGAAACATATGGGGAAGTATGTACAACAAAATAGTAGAAAAGAGTGGGGGGAAAACAATACTCATACAACATTTTTTGATATGGACAAAAGTAATCAGTAATAAAAACCAATGATAAAAACGAGGGTGCCGAATTCGTCAAGTATTAAACACACCGTTAATATGTTATAAGAGTCATTTATCTGCAGGAATGGCATAAATAAACTGACTTTGGAAACGGAAATAACAACTATAACTCGCAGTGTCCTGAAAGTCTCCATAATTAAATTCTCTAAAACTGTGAAAGCAGTTCCCGCCATTGGGTGATCTGCAGATCTATTTGTTGAAGCTCTTCTTATCTGTCTAAACATTACAAGCTGCATCGGAGAACAAAGTGATGATCTGTGTGAGGTCCTTCGCGGTAAACACTAGCAAAGATTTGAAACTGTGAACACCATTTCCCAAAGTAGGTAAATCCTTATTTTGTACCATATAACATGTTCATAAGTGGTACAATACTGAGTAGAGTAAGAGGTCCCCGGGTTGACCTAAGGTAGCTCGGGACTACCTTAGGGCCTCCCTAGACGTAAGGTAGTCCCTCGCTGGAAGCAGAACTTCCTGACTGCTGGAAAATGGCTAATGTGGTGCCACTCTACAAGAAAGAGGAGTGGGAAGATAGAAACCATTTAATTACAGACCTGTATCACTAACAAGTTTCCCCTGCTAGTTACTACAGCGACTAATCCGAAGCAGCCTAGTCAACCATTTAGAAAGTTAAATTTTGTCTCAAACACCACCACGAATTTAGTAAAGGAAAATCCTACTTGACAAAGTTACTGGAGCTCTGAAATTAGATTACAGATCTCAAACAAGAGAGAGATAAGGATAAGTAGATTGCATATTCCTCGACGGCCAGAATGTATTCGATACTGTTCCACACAAGAGAGAAGCAGGTTGATGTATCGGAAAGAGTGTTAAGGTGGGTCAGATAGTAGCGGTCAGGAAGGCAGCAAATGGTTACAGTGAGGGCAAGGCCATCACAGGGGAGAGAGGCTCCGAGTGGGGCCTAGAACCGACCTTTACCACAAGGGTCAGTTATAGGCTCCATTCTGTTTCTAATATGTGTCAACTATCTGATAGGAAATTGGTTTCTTCATAGTAATGTTTGTAGATGATGCAAAACTAATGAGAGGAGTTAGGACAGAGATAGATTGTAATACATTGCAAACGGATTTGGATATACTTCAAAACTGGGCTGAAAAATGGCTGCTAGGATTTAACCCATCTAAATGCACAGTTATGAAGATTGAAAAAGGAAAACAAAGACCAGTAAAGCAGCATAAGATGAAGGGAAGACAGATTCTTCAATCAGTAGAGGAGAAAGACCTGGGAGTGGACATAACCCCCAAATCTGATCCCAAAAACCCGTATTAGTTGGATAATAAATAGCAGCATATGACATATACTGGCCAACGTCCGTGTATCCTTCACAAACTCGGAAAATGTGCTTTTCGCGCCCTATACATACCCAAGGTGAGATCCACTCTTGAATATTCATTCCCCAATATGGAACCCTACACCTGAAAAAGTACAAGGAAAAAAAAACTAGATAAGGTCAAAATATATGCAAGACTCATTCTGGAGCTGAAGGGACTGAGCAATGAGGAAAGGTTGGGAGAACTGGACCTTACCACATTGGATGTTAAGGAGAGAAAGGGGGACATGATAACAACATATAAGATTCTAAGGAAAATTGACAAGGTCGATATAGCAGTATTTTCAAAGCTAGGAACAGCATAACAGGGCGTCATAGATGGAAACTAGAGACACAAATGAGTCACAAAGATGTCAGAAAGAACTTTTTCAATGTTAAAGCAATGTTTTAATCTAAGAAGGTTGGGTAAGCGGGGCTAAGAGCCTAGCTTAACCCCGCGAGCTATTTGGTGAGTACATACACATATCCCAAGGATGCTGTCACAGCTGACTAACTCACAGGTAACTATTTACCAGGAGACATAACGGATCAGATCAAACAAGCTCTGTCCAATTTTTCTAGAATCGAACCCAAGTACGGGGATTACGAAGCCTTAAATGCAGTCCGCTGAGTCGGTTTTGTGCGTGTGTGTGTGTACTCACCTAGTAGTACTCACCTAGCTGTGTTTGTGGGGGTTGAGCTCTGGCTCTTTGGTCTCGCCTCTCAACCGTTAATCAACAGGTGTACAGATTCCTGAGCCTACTGGGCTCTATCATATCTACACTTGAAACTGTGTATGGAGTCAGCCTCCACCACATCACCACCTAATGCATTCCATTTGTCAACCACTCTGACACTAAAAAAAGTTCTTTCTAATATCTCTGTGGCTCATTTGGGCGCTCAGTTTCCACCTGTGTCCCCTAGTGCGTGTGCCCCTTGTGTTAAATAGCCTGTTTTTATCTACCCTATCAATTCCCTTGAGAATCTTGAACGTGGTGATCATGTCCCCCCTAACTCTTCTGTCTTCCAGCGAAGTGAGGTTTAATTCCCGTAGTCTCTCCTTGTAGCTCATACCTCACAGCTCGGGTACTAGTCTGGTGGCAAACCTTTGAACCTTTTCCAGTTTAGTCTTATGCTTGACTAAATATGGACTCCATGCTGGGGCTGCATACTCCAGGATTGGCCTGACATATGTGGTATACAAAGTTCTGAATGATTCTTTACACAAGTTTCTGAATGCCGTTCGTATGTTGGCCAACCTGGCATATGCCGCTGATGTTACCCTCTTGATATGGGCTGCGGGAGACACACACACACAATGTGTGTGTGTGTGTGTGTACTCACCTAGTTGTACTCACATAGTTGTGCTTGCGGGGGTTGAGCTCTGGCTCTTTGGTCCCGCCTCTCAACCATCAATCAACAGGTGTACAGGTTCCTGAGCCTATTGGGCTCTATCATATCTACACTTGAAACTGTGTATGGAGTCAGCCTCCACCACATTACTTCCTGATGCATTCCATTTGTCAACCACTCTGACACTAAAAAAGTTCTTTCTAATATCTCTGTGGCTCATTGGGCACTCAGTTTCCACCTGTGTCCCCTAGTGCGTGTGCCCCTAGTGTGTGTGTGTGTGTGTGTGTGTGTGTGTATGTGTGTGTGTGTGTGTGTGTGTGTGTGTGTGTGTGTGTGTGTGTGTGTGTGTGTGTGTGTGTGTGTGTGTGTGTGTGTGTGTGTGTGTGTCAACACAAAACCCCAGAAAGTACGATACCACAATAACCAGTAACAATGACTGACAAAGACTCGGGATATCTTATGCGTTGTCTCGCACTCAAAATATACTTCAACAGCAACATTGCATTATATGGCCAACTTCTCACATGAAAAGAGGAAACAAGATCATGACATAAATAATTCTGAAGCATCGACTTAGTATACACTAATGTAATTTTGGCCGTGGTTGGGACCAGAAGTAGACCACACACTCAACCCTCAGATTAAAGTAGTAAACTGAACTGATAGGGAGTCAAAGCAACAAGATTATAAGAGAGACAATGATTTCAAACATGGCTTTAAAAGATATGATAGAATTCAATTGTGCCTGTTGAGTGAAGGTTAAGAGGTAGGCCCAAGGGTTGAAGCTCAACCCCGGCAGACTGGCTGAGCACAGCAAGGTGGCCACGCACACACACACACGCACAAGCAGCACATTACGTACTAAATAAGAAATTTCTTAGACACTCGCGGATGAGCAGAGCAATGGTCCCCACAGTATGTGTGGGAACCATTATGACCGTCCACACTACATGCTTCCCCAGCACCCTCACAGTACTGGTGGCTCGGTCAGACACCTCACAGTACTGGTGGCTCGGTCAGGCACGTCACAGTACTGGTGACTCGGTCAGGCACGTCACAGTACTGGTGACTCGGCTAGGCACCTCACAGTACTGGTGGCTTGGTCAAACACCTCACAGTTTTGGTGACTCGGCCAGACATCTCACAGTACTGATGGCTCGGTCAGGCACCTCATACCTACGCATAATGTCTCACAATGGCGTGATGCATCAAATGAACAAATCCTGTGTGTACACACAGTGATTTCTGTGTGTAATAGAGTAAGGGCGAAGAGGGAGAACGGCCTATTGACATATCTCGAGTGCATGGGGGAGTTGTGTAAAACTCTGGTTTGTGGCTCGGAGAGGCTGCAGGATCCAGTAAAATTAGTAGAACATCGGTTTCAACTCTTTTGACCATGTCGTAGCTCAGTCAATTAAGGCAGCATCTGGGATGCTCCCGGACATAGGTTCGAATCCACGTCACGGCCCTTGTGGATTTGTTCATTTGATGCATCACGCCATTGTGATTTCTGTGTGTAATTACCTATCTAATCCTGCATTATAAAATCTAATCCCCTATAACATAAACAAAGCTTGTATCACAGAATCAAATCAAGTATCATAAAATAAAAATGAAGCTGTTTCTGGAAACTTTCCTTATTAAGACTATTTATAGCTCGGTCGATATAGCTTCGGCCTCTCACGCATGGGGTCCACAGTTCGAGTCTCCTAGAGCCCATGTGGACGGAAGTAGCATAGAATCATATCGCGTATTAAAGAATCAAATCCCATATCATAGAATGAAATCCTGTATCATAAAATCAAATCCCATATTATAGATTCTAATGCTGTACTGTATAATTTAATCCAGTATTGTTGAATTTAATCCTGTATTGTTGGAACTACTACTGTATTATTGAATCCAGTACTGTATTATTGAATTTAATATTGTACTGTTGATTCAAATACTTCATTATTGAATCAAATGCAGCATTATTGAATATATAAAACTGTATTATTGAATCTAATACTGTACTGTACTGTACTTTTGAAACTAATCCTGTACATGTTATATAATTTAATCCTGCATCATAAAATCTAATCCTGCCTTATATAATCTAATATTGTATTATGAAAGCTAATCCTGCTTTACATAATCTAGTCGTGTCTTGTGGAACCTAGATTCTAATTCTTTACTACAGAATCTTGAACACAGTATCTGTGAGATCTTCAAATTGACAATATATATATATTAATAAAAAATAAGTTCAGTACGTCCTTAGGTACAACATTATTCGCACATCCGCTGTGTTTACCACGCTAAAAATGGCAAAAAACTAAATTAGAATGTGATTATTTATTGGTAAAGAGGTCATCAAATTCATTGATACTTGAATTTTTACTTAAAAATAAAAAATAAAACATTTATTGATAACTTCAAAGAAATGACACAGATGTTATTTTTTTAAACATTAAACCTCGTTGTTTAGACGTACGAGAAATTCCCTAAAATACAGTAGTCGAATATTGCTTTAATAATATTAATATCAATAACAACAACATTGACAACAGCAAGAACAACAACAACAACAATAATAATAATAATAATAATAATAATAATAATAATAATAATAATAATAATAATAATAATAATAATTTAGCAAACATGTATCAACCGGTGGTATAAGGTTGTTACACATCAACACACAGAAGGTCACGAAGCGTGCACAACACTCTCACCATTGCCAGTCTACAACACGCAAATCATGCAGTCATGAACTTAAAAAAAAAGTAGTGGCCACCTTGCCCAAAAATACAATAACAAACAGAATGTATTTACACATAATACAATACATGTGAAAAGGTTACATAACCGAATTTAAAAAAATAAAAAAAAATGGGAATTTGAAAATTGGGGAAGGAAAATTTAACCCAACAAAATCTAGGTCAACTGTGGCTCAAACTGGACTCAACATGACATAACTTAGGTCCAACTAATTCTAAAATTAGGTTAGACGTGATTAGGATGAATTGAGTCTGCCATTGTGTTCCCCCCTTAATATTTCTTTTTGTCAGCTTTCTTTTTTATCAATTTGTAAGTTAGTCTTTCACTAAGCAATGTAGTTACAACACACTCTTCAATATGTACAAAGAGGACAAATGTGACGAAGAGTTGTTATATTATATCATAATTACACTCCTAATTTTGAGAAAACTTCAGAGTTGGTCGTCAGTAGTCCCAGAAGGTTATCTTTACTGTAACTTCAGTAAAGTTACAGTAAAACTGTAACTTTACAACACCCTTTTTGTTTTTTTGAAAAGTTACAACACCATTCTTGTTCGTCTATAATTCATCGAGAAGCGACATGTTATCCACAGAACTATGCTTCACTTTAATGGTATTACAATGTCTGGGGACAGGAAGCCTGCTGTAAGGCTTATCGAGGTCTCACCAACCAAGTGGGAAGCTGTTTGTCAGGTTACCCATCCAGTTACTGGAAACACCCAAAGGGGTTAACCTGGTTGACCGAGTGACTGAACAAATTATCTTCATCTGTCTTAGCCACTGCAAACTCTTTGCTTTGTATAAATAAATATGTCTTTTAGGAAGATTTTACTTTAAGCAACATATTAAAATTAATCAAAAATTGTTTATATAAAGCAAATGCATTTTACGATTATATGCATTAATATTTTTATTGTTACTTCGTTTTCTGTTCGTATTCATTTATTGTCAATTCATTCTCAAATTATCAATCAAACATAAGGACAACATTCAACACACTAGTGCCAAATAATTCTCAGAAGGGGATACACAAGTATGCTCTCATCAATAGAAACAGGAAAGAAAAATGCTAGAAGTAAAATCATCAGAAAAACGGAGACTTTACCTCCTCACCTCCACCAGTCCTCGGGGAGGAGGTACCCTGGAGATAATGACTTCAAAGCCACTATGTAATAAGTGCTATTATCTACTCCCAACCCATGGTTAGGTTAGGATAAGATTAAGTTAGGTTAAGGTTTGGGTAGGTTAAGTTAGGTTAGGTGTCATTATGATTGGTTATGTAAATATGGAATTCGAAAACTATTTTAATAGCCCCTAGAATTTCATTTACAGAAAACCAAATTCTTCAGACAGTTCCAAAGAAAACGAACTCAGCATATACTTTTTATATTTTAAACTATCGATTTATAATACAACAAATTTATACCTTGAGAATATTCTCTGTTTAGGACAAAGATTCACTTGCCAGTATACAAGTAGACTGTTATTGGAACCGTAATATGCTTTCAGACTATCACAAATATCTAGATAACTTTCTAGACGGGTTGAGGGAGGGATGGAAGTGGGTGTCTCGTTTAATGGATTTACTCTGAAAACAGGCGTTTCACCTTGATACTGGAAATGGAAGTACATTTCTAAACCATAAAGAAAACGGGCATTATAGTCTCTTTACAACACAGAATACTGATGCCCATCTTCCTACAACAGATAAAACATACACCTATCTAGTCGTAGCAGAAAAAATCAGTGACCATCTATTCCCAGCAGAGAAAACGGATGCTCATCTCCCACAGCTGAGAAAGCAGGCGCCCATCTCCAACAGCGGAGAAAACGGGCGCCCATCTCCCACAGCGGAGAAAACGGACGCCCATCTCCCACAGCAGAGAAAACGGACGCCCATCTCCCACAGCAGAGGAAACGGACGCCCATCTAACACAGCGGAGAAAGCGGACGCCCATCTTTCCAAAATACAGATAAAAACTGCCTTAATACTACTTAAGAAAAAGGGGAGCCTCATTGCTCACCTGCGCATCCTTATGGAGCAGCTTCTCTCCCTCTTTTCCTTCTTTATAGTCGCCGGTGTCCGTTTGCGCCTCGATGTTGACCGGGGAAGCCGTCATGGTAGACATGTTAGACTTGAGGACAGAGGAGGCGGAGGAGCTCATCAGTTCGTCTCCTGTGTACTCGCCAGGGGTGACACCTGTCCTTCCCTGTTCACTCGTCTCCAGGGCTCTGAGGAAACAGTGAAGATATAGTCATCTCCACACCTGAGGATCCAGACTCGGTGTAAGCTAAAGTGGGTTAATTTGGAATTACCTGCCATTTCATAAGGAAAGATGCAGTACATTTATTTAACGTACCTTACAAAGTCTCAGGAAAGCAGTGTTTTGGAGGTGAGAGGTGTGACTCAAAGTCAACAAATTAGTGATGGGAAAGAGATATAAAAAATAAACTATAAACTATGAATCCTCGACTATAATGAGGATAAGTAATGTATTTACAAAAATTAGTGAATGAGCACTGGAACGAGCGAGGGGGGGGGGGGAAAGAGGTGGCGTGTAAACGAGGCAGCATAACTAAGACTATCTTGAGCTAGCGGTGGCCGGAGGTGAGGAGGGAGGCTGGAGCCCAGGAGCTGTAGGACGACTGTGTGAGGTGTAGCCCTTGTTGCACACCGTCGACGGCTTTCAAGTACAGTGTGTCTGTCTGAGTACCCTGTATTGTGTGGGGCTTCCATAAGATATATAAATGAAGATCTGAGTTAGTGTAAAAATAGAATGTAACAGTATAGGAGAACAATCCTCAGGAATATTGAGGACCCTTGACAAGCCGCCTGCTTCCTGTTCCTGCCCACCAGGAAGATAGTGGGCCTCAGGTATATTTGGGTAATTCATGCTAGTGAAACCGGCATTCACAGTGTCGACTTCGTACTATTATACATATGTTTAAGTGATCTTAACGGGTTATGTAATTGAAACTGGTTTAGCCAGTTTGTTTCTGACTAGTGAACGATTGTGTATTATACAATTAATGTCTATTGAGTGTTATTGCCTGTGTAAAGGAAAACAGAACTATACCGTGAACTTTATCCATTATATAGTGGTAAAGGCGTGCGAGACAATAAAACTAAAGTAATCTAACTTTAAGTAATAGTATAAACCAGACTCAGTACAGTCTAAATGTGCCTCTATATGGACTAATATACTACGTTATCAGTACTGAACATGTTTCATACTTCCTGCACGTGAAATACCAAGAGGAACATTGCTGTCAATAAATCCCATCTATCTAAAGGAAATAGATGCACCTAACTGCTGTAATGCTGTTCATGGAACCGTTTGTCTTGGTCCATCTGTTCATGTAATCATTCGTCTTTCTTTATCTAACTATTCATCAATTAATTCTCCACAGTTCCTGGTGGCAAAGTGGTAACTCATTCGTCTTGTGCATCATGAGCGATTTGGTCCAGGTTCGAGTCCTGGCAAGGGAGGATTGATTGGGCACCAATCCTTAACTGTTGGCCCCTGTTCACTCACATTAATTGGGGACCTGCATGACTGTTAACGCCCGGCGAATCGTGTTCCAGAGAATACTAGTGGGTAAGGTTCACCTTGAGGTGTGGGAAGGGAGAGCTGTCAGTCTGCTATCACGAGACAAGTCTTCTGCCCCTGTACCAACCATATCTTAATGTTTATTCAAGTAAAAGACACTTGTGGGCCGCTGGTGTCCACAGTACCCGTGCAGGTCCTCGCCTGCATGGGTACTGCAGAGCCTCACCTCTGCATGGCCTTCTGTAGCGCGTGCTTGTCCGTCAGCTTGGAGGCGGCGACACCACCGTGCAGCTGGAGGTACTTGGCACAGCCACGGTTGCTGCGGGCGATGGCGGCGTCCAGCGGCGTCAGCAACTGCCCCCGCGAGTTCCTCATGATGGGGTTGACCGCTGCCTGCAGGACGACAACGGAGGAGTCAGTGTGCTCATTTTGTTATAAGTAAAGTAATAAAGAGCATGTTGGAGAGGCAGGATAGATGAAGGATTATTTACAATCACAAATATCAAGACAACGAAGCACGATACAATTCCAACCCGTCACCCAAAAATGGTATTTATAGCAACTATTGGTGATATTAATTATGTAAAAAGCCCGAGTAAGTAAGTTACAACCAAACATCCCTAGGTCTAGTATACAACATGTTTGAACTAAACTTGTACTAAGAAGACGTATATTAGGCCTTGGATTGTTTATTTGGGTCCAGGACTGGTGTTATGACCCCACATACACCAAGAATGACTGGTATATGATGTGATCATACCTTAATATAAATAAAACAGTGTAGCCTAGCCTAATGTATATTAAATATATGATTATATATATTCTTAAATTCTATTTATTACTGTATATAACATACTTTATATATTCCTATGTACTATGTATACATTTATATGCTTGATGTATTAAGATATATACAGTTACTAGCTGAGAAGTGAAATAGCCTCTTGTCATTTTGCACTGATCGTACTTAGTACTTGACATTCATGTACTGTGAGAACATGTACAAATAGGCAGCTTTGTTGCTAGGTTGTGTTTATGATACTTGTATTAATGTATGATGAGGTATTGACCGGTAAAGTTCTAGAATCCTCCCTTAACCCTACCCCCTTGCGTACTGATCAGATCAATGATGCAATGTCTCGTAGATATGAACGCATTGTTTGATTTCTTTACACATATTTATATTTAATCAAATCAAATCAAATGTTTATTCAGGTAAAAGTACATGCATAGAAGATTAGTTACAAACAATATGTTGGATTTATAGATAGAGCTAGTACATACAATACCAAAAGCCACTAGTACGCATAGCGTTTCGCATATTAACATTTCTATATGATCTACGGATCCGTTCTTCTCGTGAAAGTTGTATTTTACAATATTATATTAGCTATATGTTTGTTTAAGGATTTATTGCTTGTAAATGTCATGTTCTGAATTGGTGAGATTTGAAAGAAAAGTGACGGGTATCTTGCAGAGTTGGATAAAGCGTCTCTCGCGGCTCTCCCGCCCAGTGGGAGACGATTCAGACGAGAGGCCGCGCTGTGTCCTGCTCTCCTTTGTGTGGCATTTGTATGGTCTGATGACCTGGTAACATATAGTATGTACCTTTATTGATGGGAATGGATCAGTCTACAGATGTGCACCGTTTTTTAACAGGTGGTAGGTGATATTTCTTGTGTGAATTAGGTGGTGGGTATATGCAGACCTTAAGTAATTGGCGGTATTTTTGTTCATTAATTCCTCACCCATTACTGATTATTGTGACACCACCATTCTGTATATGACTTTGATTTGAAGTTAGTGTACCACTGCACTAGGATAGAGCCTAGTGACAGCTAGTTCAGAGGGTATGCAGTACAGTGCATGATGATGATTTTTGAAGCGTTTTGAGTAAAGCTAGCTAATGTGAAATAGTATCAGCTGTAGAGAACATAGTTTTCTTATCTTTATTTCCGGTGCCTTATGTGATATGCCCAGTAAACTGGTACGTTTAGTGATTTTGTTTATTTTCCCTAGACTTCATTTGAAGCCCAGGTAGTCTTACTGAAATTTTGACCTCATTATTATTACCAGCGATGCTGTGGAGCATTAAGGCAAGACACGACTGGTAAGGTTGAATATCACTTCTCCACTTTCTTAGAATACCGTGTGGAATACTTCATAGTTCTTATTATGATCTTTTATGTGTACAACAGTCCAGATTTTGTATCCATAGTTGACAGATGTACTGTCATTTATAGGGGCTCGCCCTGCACATTTATTCATCAACCTGTTCACAAATTCTCCCAGCCTGCTCGCATCTCCCTTCAACATGGCAGTGTGTCCATTGTGTTTAGCCAATCTAAATAGCGATGGAGCGCATTTGTGCGAAACGAATTGCGCCGCGTGCTCAAATCAAATGTCCAGCAATGCTTTACAGGAATATAGGCTGTACTGTATACAGTACGGACTGTATACAGACCTACACCACCGGGACATTTTGACGTTACCTGCGCTAGCTGCGGGCAACTATATTGTGCAAATCGTAAGTACTTCCAGTAATCGTAAGTCACAAATCGTAAGTGACTTCCAGTACATTCAATAAACTGTTAAAGATATATATCTGAAACATACATACGTACATACAGACATCCAATTTATACATATATATATAATATTCTCATTTCAGTTCATAGTTCTACAAGTATGTTATTGAGACAAGAAAAAAAATACATCTCAAAGGGATAGAATATCTTAGGCTATTTCTACCCCCCCCCCCCTAAACCCTAAAGAATCCTACTTAAAAGTATACAGTGTAAACTATTTGTTTATGACGGTAGAGTATATTCTCAGTAAAGACGGGAGCAGACTTTGCCCTGACGTTTTATAACATTTTCTTAACAAACTTCTATGAGCTCTAAAATTATTTTTCTCATAAGAATTCTTTAACTCTAAACCGGAAATTTATCCGGAAACTCGATGTTACAAAAGCGAATAGATAAATTATCAGAAAACCCTGGCAGCGTAAACGCGAATTTGATCTGGAACCCCCTGCAGCGTAAACGGGATATTTTAAAATTTATCTGGAACCCCCTGCAGCGTAAACGGGATATTTTAAAATTTATCTGGAACCCCCTGCAGCATAAACGGGATATTTTAAAATTTATCTGGAACCCCCTGCAGCGTAAACGGGATATTTTAAAATTTATCTGGAACCCCCTGCAGCATAAACGGGATATTTTAAAATTTATCTGGAACCCCCTGCAGCGTAAACGGGATATTTTAAAATTTATCTGGAACCCCCTGCAGCATAAACGGGATATTTTAAAATTTATCTGGAACCCCCTGCAGCGTAAACGGGATATTTTAAAATTTATCTGGAACCCCCTGCAGCATAAACGGGATATTTTAAAATTTATCTGGAACCCCCTGCAGCGTAAACGGGATATTTTAAAATTTATCTGGAACCCCCTGCAGCATAAACGGGATATTTTAAAATTTATCTGGAACCCCCTGCAGCATAAACGGGATATTTAAAAAAAAATTCTGGAACCCCCTGCAGCGTAAACGGGATATTTTAAAATTTATCTGGAACCCCCTGCAGCATAAACGGGATATTTTAAAATTTATCTGGAACCCCCTGCAGCGTAAACGGGATATTTTAAAATTTATCTGGAACCCCCTGCAGCATAAACGGGATATTTTAAAATTTATCTGGAACCCCCTGCAGCATAAACGGGATATTTTAAAATTTATCTGGAACCCCCTGCAGCATAAACGGGATATTTAAAAAAAAATTCTGGAACCCCCTGCAGCGTAAACGGGATATTTAAAAAAAATCACGTTTACACTGCACTCCCTACTATTCCACAACACCACTGTACCTGTACCTCCCACACCATCACTGTATCTGTACCTCCCACACCACCACAGTACCTGTACCTCCCACTCCACCACTGTACCTGTACCTCCCACACCACCACTGTACCTGTACCTCCCACACCACCACTGTACCTGTACCTCCCACACCACCACTGTACCTGTACCTCCCACACCACCACTGTACCTGTACCTCCCTCACCACCACTGTACCTGTACCTCCCACACCACCACTGTACCTGTACCTCCCACACCACCACTGTACCTGTACCTCCCACACCACCACTGTACCTGTACCTCCCACACCACCACTGTACCTGTACCTCCCACACCACCACTGTACCTGCTTGTCCATGAGAATCTTGCACATCTCAATGTTGTTGTTGATGGCCGCTATATGCAATGGGCAGCGACCGTCCAAATTGGGAGCGTTGACGGTGTCCGGCTTCATGGACAGTAGCCACCTGGAATAATAACTGTAATGACGATACAGTCCACTAAGCGGGACCTTACGCTACCTCCTAGGATGAAACAGACACACGTCATCAGCTGACGGGACATAGTATGATTCTGAGATATATCCAAGTATACTATTATGACAGCTTATATTATTTTAAAGCTTAATCTTGTCGTTATTGGGTCCAACCACTTGGGCTGGACGGTAGAGCGACGGTCTCAATTCATGCAGATCAGCGTTCAATCCCCAACCGTCCAAGTGGTTCGGCACCATTCCTTTCCCCCAGTCCCACCTCAAATCCTTATCCTGACCCTCTTTCCATTGCTATATAGTCATAATGGCTTGGTGCTTTCCCCTTAATTTAAATAAAAAATTGTCCTTATTGGACCCCATTTATGAGCCTAATTAGTGTGGGAAATTTATACCCACTACTTCTATATTATTATCTAAGAAATGTATTATTTTTATATCATATCTATATCAACAAAATCATATCTAAATTATATCAACAAAATCATATCTAAATCATATCAAAATCACTATAGATTCATTATACATCTGGATCCTACTAGACAATGCCACCTATGACCACGTACACCATAGAGGCCTATAGGTGCCTACGTGACTTTGTGCATGATCTCTCAAGGACCCAGAAGCTTCCAGAAGGATTTCTTAATTAAAAACTATTGGAACAATTGAACCGATTTCTGGTAGGGATTAAATCAAATCCTTAATAAGAATCAATAGTACTATCCAGTACTACTTATAATCTTTAAATCCTATATCTAATTATATTATAATCACATCTTATTTCAATCATATGTCTAGACAGTAAAAATAATCAATCAATATTCATTGAAAGCTACCCGCTCTAGGAAGTGGGTGGAGCCAAACTCGGGAGTAACCTACGGGGCGCCCGAGGCCAGAACGCGTGTTTACAAACAGTGAATGTGTGTCGTGGTGCTTAGTGAACATTAATCGACTTAGGACACCTGATCAAATTATCTTTATCACCAGTGATTACTCTCTAGAACTGGGGGAATAGCTGGACAATATATCTACAAGGTAAAATTCCTAGAACATTTCTATATAAGTGTAGAGTGGAGCACACAAAGTGACACTGTCTCCACCATCATCACCTATCATCCTTCTGCAAACGTAACTAAGGAAATAATCACGTAGCAATGCTACCAGAATGATTTACAGCAAAGCTGTGATATAAAATATCGTGCCTAAACTCGACAAGAGAGTTATCCAGTCTGGCACACTCGTCAGACAGGCAACCGGCATTCAGAGAAGTATATTCAATGTTATTAGCTTATTAATTAATTGGCCAATTGTATGCTTGTGTAACTTTAATATATCCAATAAATCTGTCTGTCGGTTATAGTGAGAGGCAACGCCTCATATTTCAGTAAGTTTATTAATATTGTAGTGCAGCAGCTGAATCTTTTTCCCAGCATAAAGACACTCACCAAGTAAACAAAACGTCATGAGTGTCCCTTGTGGGGAAAAAGCTCCAGTTGAGGTGACTAAACTTCTTCATATAAATTGATGTATATACATATATATATATACATATATATATTAGTATATTTTGGTAGCAGTCTTTCCTGTAGACATATATTATTAAATATGACCGAAAAAGTAAGATTAATAATTTTAACACGAATTTTCTCAATCTTTCGTACATTATGCTTCACTATTGGAGGTAAATCAAAAATCACTTCTCCAAAATTCATTTTTATTTCTAGTCTGACGCGACACGGGCGCGTTTCGTAAAACTTATTACATTTTCAAAGACTTCACAAATACACAACTGATTAGAACTTGCGTTTCCCTGATTTTATATCTACATTTGAGTGAGGTGGGAAGGGTGATGTGGCATTACATTTGAGTGAGGTGGGAAGGATGATGTGGCATTAACACAAGACAGAACACTAGAGGATATTAATAGGGTATTAAAAGTATCAACACAAGACAGAACAGAAACAATGGGTATTGAATAGAAGTGTTTGTAGAAAGCCTATTGGTCCATATTTCTTGATGCTTCTATATTGGAGCGGAGTCTTGAGGTGGGTAGAATATAGTTGTGCAATAATTGGCTGTTGATTGCTGGTGTTGACTTCTTGATGTGTAGTGCCTCGCAAACGTCAAGCCGCCTGCTATCGCTGTATCTATCGATGATTTCTGTGTTGTTTACTAGGATTTCTCTGGCGATGGTTTGGTTATGGGAAGAGATTATATGTTCCTTAATGGAGCCCTGTTGTTTATGCATCGTTAAACGCCTAGAAAGAGATGTTGTTGTCTTGCCTATATACTGGGTTTTTTGGAGCTTACAGTCCCCAAGTGGGCATTTGAAGGCATAGACGACGTTAGTCTCTTTTAAAGCGTTCTGTTTCGTGTCTGGAGAGTTTCTCATGAGTAGGCTGGCCGTTTTTCTGGTTTTATAGTAAATCGTCAGTTGTATCCTCTGATTTTTGTCTGTAGGGATAACGTTTCTATTAACAATATCTTTCAGGACCCTTTCCTCTGTTTTATGAGCTGTGGAAAAGAAGTTCCTGTAAAATAGTCTAATAGGGGGTATAGGTGTTGTGTTAGTTGTCTCTTCGGAGGTTGCATGGCTTTTCACTTTCCTTCTTATGATGTCTTCGATGAAACCATTGGAGAAGCCGTTATTGACTAGAACCTGCCTTACCCTACAGAGTTCTTCGTCGACTTGCTTCCATTCTGAGCTGTGGCTGAGAGCACGGTCGACGTATGCGTTAACAACACTCCTCTTGTACCTGTCAGGGCAGTCGCTGTTGGCATTTAGGCACATTCCTATGTTTGTTTCCTTTGTGTAGACTGCAGTGTGGAAACCTCCGCCCTTTTCCATGACTGTTACATCTAAAAAAGGCAGCTTCCCATCCTTTTCCGTCTCGTAAGTGAAACGCAGCACGGAACTCTGCTCAAATGCCTCCTTCAGCTCCTGCAGATGTCTGACATCAGGTACCTGTGTAAAAATGTCGTCAACATTTTTAACAACAACAACAACTCCAACAGTGAAGCATAATGTACGAAAGATTGAGAAAATTCGTGTTAAAATTATTAATCTTACTTTTTCGGTCATATTTAATAATACATATATATATATATATATATATATATATATATATATATATATATATATATATATATATATATACATATATATATATATATATATATATATATATATATATATATATATATATATATATATATATATATATATGTCGTACCTAGTAGTTTCAGCTTACATTTCAACTTTGGTCAATTCTGCTTGAAAACTGAGTTTTAAACATAGTTTTTTGAACACTACCAAGGTAGCACCAATGTATTAGGGTCGCTGGAAGGTTTATATATTAGGAGAGACATATATATGAATGTTCAAGCTTAGAGACATATATTTGAGTTACCAGTTGAGAGAATACATAGTTATGTTACCAGCTGAGAGAACAAATAGCTATGCTACCAGCTGAGAGAACACATAGTTTTGTTACTAGCTGAGAGAACACATTGTTATGTTACCAGCTGAGAGAACACATAGCTATGTTACCAGCTGAGAAAACACATATATATGTTACCAGCTGAGGGAGACCAGAATTATGTTACCAGCTGAGAGAACATTGAGTTACGTTACCAGCTGAGAGAACACAGAGTTACGTTACCAGCTGAGAGAACACTGAGTTACGTTACCAGCTGAGAGAACACCGAGTTACGTTACCAGCTGAGAGAACACATATTTATGTTACCAGCTGAGAGAACACGGAGTTACATTACCAGCTGAGAGAACACGGAGTTACGTTACCAGGTGAGAGAACACTGAGTTACATTACCAGCTGAGAGAACACGGAGTTACGTTACCAGGTGAGAGAACACTGAGTTACATTACCAGCTGAGAGAACACGGAGTTACGTTACCAGCTGAGAGATCCCAGAATTACGTTACCAGCTGAGAGAACACAGAGTTACGATACAGATGAGAGAACACGTCCGATACCAGTGAAGTCATGCATTATAAGACCTGCGAGAGTTACCCAACGCAACATCGTGGTGGATGTTGATGTTGATTAAGAGTTACAATACCGCTGTGAAGGCGTGCAGATGTTATCGTAACCAGTCAGTACAATACGCCAGAGACAGTAGCAACAGCTTGCTCAGTATCAAGGTGTCTTAAGGGCGCGAGTGTCGAAAAAAAAGAGATCAGGACAGGAAGGTGAGATGACCTTATTACATCCATGAAGCAGGTCTTAGCACCAGCAAGGGATCGTGGGACGTGTCTTCAGGGCAGTCACGGTCATGGGTCACGCCAGGTAAGGTCTGAATGGGCTATGCCAGACAAGGTCATAGGTCAGAGGTACTCAAGCAGGATAATATCACGTAGCAAACAGGACCCTGATTCGACATGGTCAAATGAGACACAACCGGTTGTCAGGCACTCACAAGACACAGCCGGCTGTCAAATACTCACAAGACAAGGTCCTTACGGCCTGACTGGCAGGCCTCGTGGAGGGGAAGGTCGCCCTTGACGTTGCGCTTCCACAGGTCGGCCCCCTTCCGGTGCAGCAACTTGAGCGTCTCCAGCTGGCCCTTAGCTGCCCCACAGTGGGCCGGCCTGCCCACGGGCACGACGGGCGGCAAGGCAGCGGTGAATGATGAAGAATCACAGAGAGACAGCGAGGAGGAAAATGTCAGACGAAGATCAGGAGAAATGTGACGGAAAGGAAAATAAGAGAGAGAGCAGGAGGAAAGAGGAAAGCCCGTAGAGGAGACGTCGAGGAAGAGACGGGTAATACCGTACAAAATATGTGAGACAGAGACGTGGAACACAATAGGATGACAGAAGGAGAAAGAGAAAAGGGTGGAAGGAGGAGGAAGAGACGAGAATGGGAGGAGAAGAAGGATGGGAAGAAAAACAAGAGAAGGAAGAGAATAGAATGGGAGGAGGAGGAAGAAGAGAGAATGGGAGAAAGACGAAGAGAAGACGATGGGAGGAGAAGAAAGAGAGAAGGACGATAGGAAAGAAAATTAGAAATTATAATAAGTAAATATTACAAGTGATGTCCTGCTTATTTTGCACATGCTTATATAAGATATGTTATGTGAGTATCCCCCATAGTGGCATACATGTTATGTAAGCATAGTTCATGTTATGTGAGTATAGTCAATGTTACGCAAGTAATCCACTCTACGTGAGTATAGTCTACATTGTGAGAGTAACATTAAGAGACTGACGTGCGGCCCTTGCGGTCCTGCTTGTCCGGGTGGGCGCCGTGGTGGAGCAGCAGCTGGGTGCAGTCGGCGTGCCCAAGGGTCACGGCGTAGAAGAGCGGAGTGCACCCGTTCGAGTCCAGGGTGTCCACCTCCGCCCCACAGAAGTTGACGAGGCAGTCCAGGCAGTCCAGGTGGCCACGAGAGGCAGCACAGTGCAGCGCTAGTGGAGTGGGAGGGTTGTACTGGGTGTGGTGGGGCGGTCATTGGTTGTACTGGGTGTGGTGGGGTGGTCATTGGTTGTACTGGGTGTGGTGGAGTGGTCATTGGTTGTACTGGGTGTGGTGGGGTGGTCATTGGTTGTACTGGGTGTGGTGGGGTGGTCATTGGTTGTACTGGGTGTGGTGGGGTGGTCATTGGTTGTACTGGGTGTGGTGGGGTGGTCATTGGTTGTACTGGGTGTGGTGGGGCGGTCATTGGTTGTACTGGGTGTGGTGGGGTGGTCATTGGTTGTAAGGTGATGGTAAATGGTTGTAGGGTGGTGGCGGATACATGTGATGGGGTACTGGATGGTTGTAGAGTGTTGATGATTGTTCTGTGTAGTGGTTGATGGTTGTGGTGTGATAGTGAGTTGATGTAGTGTGACGGTGGCACTGATGGCTGGGAATGGTGCGCTTGTGATCAACGAGATTATTGTGGTGATGGTTGGGGTGAATATAGTCTGCAGACCATGAGTCATTATCTTCACACTGAAGTGTCCTGTTCATATAGCCTAATTTAGCTGAATTAAGATGTAATAACCGACTAGTATGAGACCAAGATAGACTATGTAACTTAACTAACCAATTTTTGTTCGTCTTTTTTTAGGCCTAATAACCTCAATTGATTTTTAAGAGTAATATATATTGGTCTAATACGCTGTTGTTTCCAGTCGAATCATGTTGCAGTGGCAAGCTGAATAATGAAGATGGGTGTGAGGATATATGGATACAGAGCAATAGGATGCACTATTATTTAAATATAGTCCTATGAGATGCTGTAATATATAGTTACAAGCCTATAGGCTGTTAAACTACTTGGAAACAGGCCTATAAGATGCCTTACTAAATAACTACAAGTCTATAGGACGCTGTATATAGCAGTCCGGTGGAACTGTTTTTTACTAACAGGAGAAAAGGCGAAGGTGTGCCTCTGGCGCCTTAAAACCAGCTGCTCCAGGTAGATGGGACTCAACAGCCTGGGAAGGCAGCTCATTTAGGAGGAAGGAAAACGCTGAGTTCAAACCTCCACTGCCTTGCGGCCATACCCACTTTTGGGAAAGGCTTCAGGAGTGAACCTCGAGGAAAAATCCAGAGTTGGAGCCCCTAAGGCAGTTCGTTGTTGACTTCAATATCGGTCTGGCAGCTTCTGTAGCAGTGCTGGAACCAAGCATATTGGCTTTTGCCTTTCCATTGGAAAATTTCAGCAACATGGCGAGGGAGGTACCTGCTGCATGGGTAACAGTTCCTCCTCCATATAGACCTACCTAAGCTTTGAGCCCCTGGAAAGGATACTCCAGCCTCGCACAGCGTCGAACCAAACGGGAAACGACAGTCTACTGGTTATAAGTCGATTGACGAAGAGCGTTATGCCAGGGGTTGCTTCTGACGGTGGGAGGGGTCATCATGCCCCACTGGGCTGCTACCGCTCCCCTCAAGCTGGGCAAACCCAAGCCAGTAAGGTGTTGCCTCGCCACGGTCCGTTAACCTTACTGGGTGCGTGGGGTTTAGGGTGAAAACCAACAAGTGGACTGACAACTTTGCACCAAGCAATACCAGATCCAGCAAGAAAAATACCAACTGCCCTATAGCTGGGCACACGGAACGTTAGGACAATGCCACCAGGTTTCTCTGACGACTTGCAAGAAATCAATGACACCAAAGAACGGCAGTCATCGATAGGGAGTTGAACAGACTGATGATGAATATCGTTGCTCTCCAAGAGACCAGGCTCCCAGGATCAGGATCTGTGTGAGAGAGAGGGCTTTTTCTTCTGGCAAGAAAACCTCCAGATGAGACCAGAGAACATGGTGTAGGATTCGCCATTAGGAATGCACTATTGGAACAAATCATACCACCGACAGGGGTAACCAAACAAATCTTGTCTCTCCAGCTGCACTCCCAAACAGGAATGGTTAGTGTAATTAGTGCTTATGCACCAACCCTGACCTCTCCAGCAGAGGCAAAGGAAAAATTCTAAGATGACCTCAATAGAGCCACTGAAAATAGAGAATCCCTGAAAAGGAGCCACTGTTCATCCTTCGTGACTTCAACGTCGGAGTGGGTGACGATCACAACTCTTGGCCCACTTATCAGGATCAATTTGGCATAGGGAGGATGAATGAGATCGAGCAACGTCTGCTAGAACTCTACTGCCTTCGCGGTCTCTGTGTCACCAACATGTTCTACGTCACAAAGTATCATCACCGAGTCTCTTGGAGACGCCCCAGATCAAAGCACTGACACCAGCTTGACCTGATTCTTACCAGGGGTTCAAGTAAACCCAGTGTCAAGATTACGCGTAGCTACCAGAGTGCTGTGTGTGACATCGACCACTCCTTGGTATGTAGCAAGATCAAGATACAAACAAAGAAGATTTACTCCTCAAAGAAGTAGGGCAGACCTCACATCGACACCAGCAAGATCAGCAATCAGGACAAGGTGGAAGATTTTGCACATGCACTCGACAAAGCTCTCTCTGGCTCGGCCGGGGTCAACACCTGCAAAAGATTGGAGCACTTCTGAGACGCTGTGTTCAACGCTGCCATGTCCACCTTTGGCAGGAAGACCAGCTGGTCGGCAGAGTGGTTCGAGGCTCACTCGGAAGAAATGACACCGTTCATCAAAGAGAAGAGAAATGCCTTAACAGCCTATAAAGCCTGCCCAAGTCAGCGTAACTTGTAGATCCTTCGAGCCTTCTGCTATAAAGTGCAGCAGAGCGCCAGGCGTTGCGCCAACAACTATTAGCTCCAGCTCTGCTCCCAGATACACACTGCAGCACATACAAGCAAATGTAAAGGGGATGTATGATGGCATCAAGCAGGCCCTTGGCTCAGTCCAGAAGAAATTGACCACATGAAATCTGCCACAGGCGAAGTGATTCAGGACGAGACACCACAGATGAAGCGCTGGGTCGAGCAGTATTCCAAGCTATACGCCAGGGAGAATGTGATTACCGAAGACATCCTGAGCGCCATTGAGCATCTGCCGGTGTTAAAGGAGCTCGACAGCGAACCGACCCTCAAGAACTCAGTGAGGCCCTAGACTCCCTTGCTTTTGGCAAAACTCCTGGAAAAGACGGCATCCCTGCCGAGGCTTTGAAGTGCTGCAAAAGTATCCTACTCATGGAGCTGCATGAAATCCTTTGCCTCTGCTGGAGAGAAGAAGTGGCACCACAAGATATGACGGATGCCAACATTGTCACATTGTACAAGAATAAAGGTGACAATTACCTCAGTATTGTCTGAAAGCTATTTTATCGAGTCACAATGAAGAGGCTCCAACAACTTGCAGAGAGATTCTACCCAGAATCACAGTGCGGATTTCGAGCTAACAGGTCCACCATCGACATGGTCTTTTTCCTCAGACAATTGCAGGAGAAATGCAGGAAACAGAAGTAGCCACTCTTAGTAGCCTACATAGATCTGACGAAGTCCTTCGACCTCGTCAACAGGGATGGCCTGTTCAAGATCCTCCCCAAGATCGGATGTTCACTCAGGCTCCTCAGCAGCATCACCAGATCTTTCCACGAGAACCTGAAGGGTACCTGAACCTGAACCTGGTCTTTAACGATTCAACATCAGACGCCTAGCTTCAACATCCGAAGCAGAGTAAAGCAGGGCTGAGTCCTGGCTCCAACCCTGTGCAGGATTTTCTTCACAGTTATGCTGCAGTACACCTTCAGATCTGCCAAAGAAGGCATCTACCTCTGGACCAGGTCAGACAGAAAGCTCTTCAACTTTACCAGGCTGAGAGCCAAGACAAAGGTTGAGGTGTCTGCATGACCTCCTTTAGGCAGACAATGCAGCACTCACCGCCCACTCAGCTGAAGACCTCCAACAGTTCATAACCTGCTTCAGTGAAACCAGCCAGGCCTTCGGACTCTCCATCAGTCTGAAGAAAATACAGGTCATGGGACAAGGAGTGGACTCCCCACCTAACATCTGCATCTCTGACTACAATCTAGAAGTCGCCCATGACTTCATGTACCTGGGCTCCACAATCTCTGATGTCCTCTCTCTTGACATGGAGCTCAACAAAAGCATCGGTAAGACATCTACAACCATGTCCAGACTGACAAAGAGTGTGGGGGCCAACAATAAGCTGACTGGGTACACAAAGATCCAGGTTTACAGAGCCTGCATCCGGAGCATTCTCTTATATGACAGTGAGTCCTGGACACTCCGCATCTGACAGGAAAGTAAGCTGAATGACTTCCACATGTGGTGCCTCTATCACATCTTTCACATCACCTGGCAGGAGAAGGTGACAAACAACATCGTCCTGGGCATAGCTAGAATCCCCAGCATGTACTCAATGCTGAAGTAGAGACGAATGTGCTGGTTCGGGCACGTAGTGTGAATGGGTGATGGCAGGATCCCCAAGGACCTCCTGTACGGAGAGCTGACGCAGGAAAAACATCCAACAGGCAACCCACAGCTACGGTACAAAGACGTGTGCAAGAGGGACCTGAAAAGCCATGGACGTCGATCTTGCTACGTGGGAAACTCTGGCCGTAGACCGATCAGCCTGGAGGAAGTCTGTTCAGAAAGATCCCTCCAGGTTGGAGGAAACACTTGACAAGCAATCGGAGGCAAAGAGACAGAGAAGGAAAGCCGGTGGCCAGGAAAACAGACCAGAATCAGATTTTGTTTGTGCTCAGTGTGGGATGGACTGCCATTCTGGGATTGTCCTTATCAGTCACACCAGACGCTGCACCAGGACTGACAACCAGAGTGAAACTCCATAGTCTCCAGAGACTGAAGGAAGCCTACTATTAAAGGATGCTGTACTATAGATATAGGCCTATGGTATACTGTACTATAGATACAGGCCTATGGGATGTTGTACATTTCTAGTGGTATGTTCTTACACAAACGTGAAATATTTTTTACATACCATTTGGCTTTAGTTGAACTAAATAAGTTACAATACTAACATCCACCAATATGCATCCCCCTTATGAGTCAAAACAGATTTAACTTGTGTGACAAATGCTAGTTGTTTAAATATTTTGTCTGCCAGATAAAACATCGTATATATAACCCAAGTTTCATTCTCAAAACCTAACAAGCATAAAATTATTGTTTATGAAACACTGGGTGTGTATGTACGGTGCTCCAATGTGGCAGCCAAAATGTCCTCAGGAGAGTTCTCCTTTAAGAGTCTCTAAAAACACTTGAGTATAAAGCTTAGGGTAAGATAACCATTTAAGAGAACAAGTAAGGAACTAGGGACTAGAAATAACCCAACATGGGAGTGGTGGAGTACCTGTGAGGCCGTCCTTGTCCTCAGCGCTGACACTGCCGCCGGCGTTGACGAGGGCGAGGATGGCGTCCGCGCTGCCTGAGGGACAGTAGACGTGAGACGGCCGCACCTCTGCAGGAACAATAACACCAAGCCGTGCTACCACACTCTCTCTCACGCGGGGTGCTCTTCCACCGTGCTCACAACTCTCTTCCACCATGCTCTTTATCCCCTTCCACCATGCTCTTTATCCCCTTCCACCATGCTCTTTAACCCCTTCCACCATGCTCTTTACCCTTCCACCATGCTCTTTACCCTTCCACCATGCTCTTTATCCCCTTCCACCATGCTCTTTAACCCCTTCCACCATGCTCTTTATCCCCTTCCACCATGCTCTTTACCCTTCCACCATGCTCTTTATCCCCTTCCACCATGCTCTTTACCCTTCCACCATGCTCTTTATCCCTTTCCACCATGCTCTTTAACCCCTTCCACCATGCTCTTTACCCTTCCACCATGCTCTTTATCCCCTTCCACCATGCTCTTTAACCCCTTCCACCATGCTCTTTACCCTTCCACCATGCTCTTTACCCCCTTCCACCATGCTCTTTATCCCCTTCCACCATGCTCTTTATCCCCTTCCACCATGCTCTTTATCCCCTTCCACAATGCTCTTTATCCCCTTCCACCATGCTCTTTACCCTTCCATGCTCTTTATCCCCTTTCACCATGCTCTTTACCCTTCCATGCTCTTTATCCCCTTCCACCATGCTCTTTACCCTTCCACCATGCTCTTTAACCCTTCCACCATGCTCTTTGACTCTTCCACCATGCTCTTTACCCCCTTCCACCATGCTCTTTAAATCCTTCCACCATGCTCTTTAACCCTTCCACCATGCTCTTTAACCCCTTCCACCATGCTCTTTGCCCCTTCCACCATGCTCTTTAACCCTTCCACCATGCTCTTTAACCCTTCCACCATGCTCTTTACCCCTTCCACCATGCTCTTTACCCTTCCACCATGCTCTTTATCCCCTTCCACAATACTGACCCACAAGTCCCTACTCAGGACACCACATATCCCTATATTGGACCCCACAGACCTTTACCCTGGACCCCACAGACCCTTACCCTGGACCCCACAGACCCTTACCCTGGACCCCACAGACGAGGACCCTGGACCCCACAGACCCTTACCCTGGACCCCACAGACCTAGAGCCAGTGTGTCATGCAGGACTGTGAGGGGTGCAGGCTGGCCCTCTGAAGGCTACAGGTTCAGGCATGAGAGAGTGCCGGGTTAAGACGGGAGGGGAGTGGCTGAAAAGATGGTGGGGGAAGGAGGGGTTGTTGTGGGGTTTTGAGGGGACGTGGTGCCTGAGGGGTTGTATCTGAGGGGAGTTGTGGACATGGGGCCACCAGGGGCCACAGAGGTTGGCAGTGGTTGTGGTGGGGGAGACAAGCACGCACGTGTGGCCACCAAGGTCACTGTCAATACACAAACAAAGCACCAATTATGGTGTGTATTTACTATTTATTCCTGCAGGCTCGAGCTAGTAGTTCTTGGACCCCGCCTTTCTAGCCAATCTATTTTTCCTCTATTATATCTACTACATATATTTTTCTCAAATGCACACACACACACACATCCCCCAGAAAGCAGCCCGTAGCAGCTGTCTAACTCCCAGGTACCTATTTATTGCTAGGTGAACAGGTTTATTAGAGTGAAAGAAACTGCTCATTTGTTTTCCCCTCCGCCGGGTATCGAACCAGGGGCCACTAGGTTTACGACTCCAGAGCGTTGTCCACTCAGCCGCGAAGCCCCGACTACTTATGAATTTGTGTGTGTGTGTGTGTGTGTGTGTGTGTGTGTGTGTGTGTGTGTGTGTGTGTGTGTGTGTGTGTGTGTGTGTGTGTGTGTGTGTGTGTGTGTACTCACCTAGTTGTGCTTGCGGGGATTGAGCTTTGTCTTTTTGGTCCCGCCTCTCAACTGTCAGGTGTACAGGTTCCTGAGCCTATTGGGCTCTATCATATCTACATTTGAAACTGTGTATTTAGTCAGCCTCCACCACATCACTGCCTAATGCATCCCATCTGTCAACTACTCTGGCACTGAAAAAGTTCCTTCTGACGTCCCTGTGGCTCATCTGGGTACTCAGTCTGTGGGGTCCCCTTGTTCGTGTTCTACCCATGCTAAAGAGTTTGCCTTTGTCCACCATGTCAATTCCCACGAGAATTTTGTAAGTGGTTATCATGTCTCCCCTTACTCTTCTGTTTTCCAGGGACGTGAGATTCAGCTCCCTTAGCCTTTCCTTGTAGCTTATTCTTCTCAGTTCCGGGACGAGCCTGGTGGCATACCTCTGAATCTTCTCTAACTTTGTCTTGTGTTTAACTAGGTATGGACTCCAGGCTGGAGCTGCATACTCCAGGATTGTTCTTACATAAGTGGTATACAAGGTCCTGAACGATTCCTTATGCAAGTTTCTAAAGGCAGATCTTATGTTGGCCAATCTAGCATATGCCGCTGATGATATTCTTTTGATGTGGGCCTCTGGGGACAGGTTCGGTGTGATATCAACCCCCCGATCTTTCTCTCTATTTGACTCTTGCAGGATATCACCTCCCAGATGGTACATTGTGTTCAGCCTCCCGCTCCCTTCACCTAATTTCATTACTTTACACTTTCCTGAGTTTAACTTTAGTAGCCATTTTCTATACCATTCCACCAGTTTGTCCAGGTAGTCCTGTAGTCTCTATCTTCATCTGCCTTGATTCTTCTCATTATTTTGGCATCATCAGCAAACATTGACAGGAATGAGTCTATACCCTCTGGAAGTAAGTAAGTAATTATCAGAAGAAGGCACCAAACTGGGAAGGCTATGTAGCACCATCAAATGTGAGGGATAATCAGAGGGCGCTAAATATCACCAAGGATGCCAATACGAGAACAGAAACGCATAAGGCGAACGATATCAAAAGTATCCGAGTCACCAAGAATACTATCGAGGGACAAGCGACCGCGGGGGACGGTCGGAAAACAAGACACATGCTCATCCCAGAAGTCAGGACATTCAACAAGGATATACACGACCGTAAGAGGGACAATGCAATTAGGACAATAAGGAGCAGGGCGGCGCTCCATCAAGTGACCATGAGTTAAGCGAGTATGGCCAATACGCAACCTCGCCAGAGCCGTTTTCCATCGCCGGTTTCGGTGGTAGAAGGACAGCCATGAGGACACACAACTCTTAAGAGTACGCAGTTTGTTACCAGTAACAGACGACCAACAAGCCTGCCAACGGGTAAAGATGGAGGAATGGATAACTGGGTAAAAGTCGGAATAAGGAATACCTTTACGAGAGATGGGACAAGAGCGGACAGCTTCCCTGCGGCAGCATCCACACACTCACTTAAAGAGACACCAACGACTTAAATTTACTGTGAACAAGAAACAGCCAATGCTGGATCTCGACAACCACTGGATGAACCGGATTAAAGGACCCGAGAGCCATGAGGGCACTACGAGAGTCAACAACAACTACAAAGGAAGATTGACAATGAGAAAGCAGGAAACGAAGAGCATAGAGAATAGCATAAAGTTCCACTGTGAAGATGCTAGTCTCCGGAGGTAAGCGACACATATAAGTGCAATCAGGAAAAACAACAGAGTAACCTACACCATCCTCAGACTTCGACCCATCGGTGAAAATGGAAACGGAGCGGGAGTGAGAAGAAAAGTGCTCAAGGAAGAGGCGTTTTAGAACCGAAGGGGGGGGGGGTAAAAGCTTTAGTGATGCGGGTGAAGGATGTACAAAACTATGGAAGGGGGACTCTCCATGGGGGCAAAGAAGGAACAACACAGGGACAAATATTAGAAATATGAAAGGAAAGAGAATCCTGTAAGTGAGATAACCGGACAGAAAGAGGGAGGTGGTGAAGAGGAACAGGAACCGCAGGAGGGGCAAAAGTTAAAGCACGACAGAGGCGAGAGGAAGGATGTTGCAAGGACCGCACAAGATAATGAAGACAGTAACGATCACAGTGGTCCTGGAGAGACAGGAAGCCAGTGTCAACATGCAAGCTGAGGACGGGAGTCGAATGAAATGCACCACAACTCAGGTGCAACCCAGTATGGTGCAAAGCATCAAGATGGCGAAGAGTAGAAGGAGAAGCAGATGAGTAAGCAGGGCAACCATAATCGAGCTTAGACAGGACGAGAGAGGAATGTAAAGTGAGTGCGCCTATCCACTCCCCAAGAAGTATGGGACAATAGCCGAAGGAGGGTAAGGGCCTTAAAGCATTCAACACGGAGGTAAGAGATATGGGGAGACCAAGACAAACGAGTGTCAAAAATCAACCCCAAAAGCTTAGCGGAATCCTTGTACACAATGGGGTGACCATAAAGCGACAAAGAAGGACGAAGAAAGACATGCTTCCGAGTAAAAGTCATAGGTCAAGTCTTAGATGTTGATAACCTGAAGCCATGATCGGTGGCCCAAGACGACAAGGCACCAATCACAAGTTGAAGCCGGCGTTGAAGGAGAGGCGAGTCATCACCCTGACAGCAAAGGGTAAGATCGTCGACATAAAGAGCGGAGAAGACGCCTGAAGGAAGAGAGGAAAGAAGACCATTGAGGGCAACCAGAAAAAATGTTAGTGCTCAGAACACTACCCTGGGGTACATAAGATGCCCAGCAATCCCGTTTAGCCATACGGATGGCCCTACGAGCCACTGCACTCGCCTTCCGAAATAAAAGAAAAGAATCGGCCGTCTGCCGGCGGCGGTGTCTCTTCCAGATTGCATGCTTACAGCAGACAGCCCGACCACAGTCTGTATTCCATCATGGAATGCACTTCTGTGGGCCCCAAGAGGAAGAGCGAGGAATAGAGCAGAGGGCAGGATCGAAGACGGTGTCATGAAAAAGGAGGAGAGGTCAGAGAGAGTAGCACTGAGGGTAAATAGGTTCCAGTCTGCCTTAGCAAACTGCCACCTAGGGAAGGAGAGGGCAGGGTGAAAAGAGAAAAAGGTAACAAGGATGGGGAAATGGTCATTGCCATGGAGGTCATCAAGAACCTGCCACGTGAAATCTAAGAAAAGAGAAGATGAGCAAAGAGAAAGATCAAGACAGAAAAGGGTGCGAGTCTGAGAGTCGAAATGCGTGGGCTCACCAGAATTCAAAAGAGACAGGGAAGAAGAGAGGATGAACGGCTCAAAAAGACGACCCCGGGTGTTCATCAGAACATCACCACAAAGGGAATGACGACAATTGAAATAACCTAGCAGGAGCACAGGCTCCGGCAAGAAGTCCAGTAGGTGTTTCAGATCGGGAAGAGAAAGTGGGACACTTGGGGGGAGATAAATGGAACAAACGGTTTACCATTTCCTCACAAAGATACGAGCAGCAAAACAATGGAGAGAGGAAGGAAAAAGTAAGGAGACAAAGGGAACATCAGAGCGAATTAAGAGAGCAGAAGAATTAGGAGCCCCAGCAATAGCCGGGGCTATTGCTGGGGCTAGACAAGCACCAAGCATCGGCTCCTGGAAACAGACACAAAGGGGCAAAAACCGCAAAATCAGAAGCTGGAGTTCTAGGAAATTGATGTAATAACCATGAACATTCTATTGAAGACTAGACATCGACGAGAAGAGGAATGACAGCAACAGAGAACAACGAAGAAACAAAAGCGAAAAGGGAACACAGCATGTTAAAGAAGCGCAAGATCAGGGTCAGGGTCAGCGAAGTCAGGGTTAGGGGGCATGGGTAAACTGAGTAAAGAAGAAGGGAAGGTAGCTAGAGGACCGACCAGGGGCGGACGAGTAGGGTCCAGAGGAGGAAGAGGAGGGGATAACCGAGGGTCAAGGACAGCAGCAGGAGGGACAGAAACAAGGGAATACACCACAGCAAGGGCACCAACCAAGAGGGAAGCGGGGGCCAAAAAGACCTCCATAGCATGAACAGGGGGCGTAACCATTGAAACGGAAGGGGACAGAGCGAGAGAGTCAGAAGTAGGGGGTGAGGAAGAAAGAGAAGCCTTTTTACCCGCCGGGGAGGAGGAAGGCGAGGAGCCAGACTTACGCTTCTGACTCAAAGAGACAGGTGTCCCAGCAACCACGTACTGGGCAATGGATTCCAGCGTCTCAACAGGAGAAGCTGAACAAGAGCATACATGACAGCCGTTGGGAGAGTGATGGACATCAGCCCATACCGACAGACGGCGTGGAGAGCCAAAAGACGAAGGAGAAGGAAGGGAAGGAGGATCGGAGGGAGACGAGGAAGAAGATACAGGACACATGACAGACCAGGCAGAAAGAAGGGGGGACCCCAGACAGAGGACCGTTAGGAGGACCCTTTGGGACAGAACTCAAAGGAACAGAGTAAGGGGCAGTGGGCATATTAGGGTCCAAGGCCTGGAAACGGTTTTGAGTCTGAGGAAGGTGGAAAGGACGAGGAGAGGAAGAGCGCAACACGCGAGCATAAGAAACGTTAGCATAAGGTGGGAGCTCGCGAACCTGGCTCCTCGCCTCAGGAAGAGATAAACGCTCCTGGTGCTTCAAGTTGAGGATGGCAACCTCAAGCTTGTAATGTATACACGCACGGGAGAAGGTAGGGTGAGCCTCACTGCAACTGAGGCAGCAAGCCTGGAGAGAAGTGAACTCCGACTTAGAGTGACCTTTGCCCCTACACAAAGGACAAAGAGAGACAGTTCCAGAGCACCAGAGGGCACCATGCCCAAACCTCCAGCACTTATTACAGAGCTGAGGAGAGGGAATGAACTCCTGGACGAAGCACCTGGCACCAGCAAGAATGACAGAGGGTGGAAGGGTCCTACCATCAAAGGTAATCTTCACAACCTGAAGGGGTTGACGGCGACGACCACGAGGGCGACGAGTAAACAAGTCTACCTGGAGGATGGAATGGCCCTGGGCATTGAGGATATGACGAATATCTTTGTGGCAGTCCTGGAGATTCCGAACACCGGTAGCAACATGGGGTGGGAGGAGAATAGTGCCAACACTGGCATTCAGCTGAGCGTTCTTGGAGACCCGAACAGGGGTCTCACCAAAGCAGGACAAGGTGGCCAAGCGGGAGGCTGCATCCTGAGAAGAAGCAGCAACGACACGTGCACCGATATGGGTAGAGTGGAAAGTAACAAAGGCGTCTACGGAATCAACATGGTGCCTCTGAAGGAGAAATCATCAGGAGGTGCAGAATCAAGAGGGAGGAGATCAAAGTATTTGGCCCATGAAGCAGGACCAAACAGGGCCTTATTCCCATCAATATTGGGAAGGAATCGTGCGAGTGCGGCCGTGTTGAGGACGGCGTTGAGAACCCCCAAAGAGAGAGGGGATAAAAGGTTCAGTACTCACAACTAGAGACTGAGCCGTGCCAGGGGACGAGGTGGTCACCACTGGGGGCTTGGGGCTCGCCCCAACCACAGAGGAGCGAGGAAAGCCGAGGGGAGTAGTCAGAGAGGTCAAAGGAGGAGCAAGGTCGGGGCCCAATGCAGCGGGGGCTACAGAGCCCGGTCTTCCAAAACGGTCCAACTCGGGGGCTTGGTCGCCCACCTTATGAGAAGATAAAAGAGGAACAGAATGGAACATAGGTACGAAAGGAAAAACATTCATTTACGAATGAGCCCCCATACCCACCATGGAGTCACAATTAGAGGCAGGACACCCAAAAAAGAAGCTATCGCCGATCATGTCGGAGCCCCTAGGAGTGCGTCGTGAGTATATGCCCCACAAATGCCACCTTAAGAACTGTCAGTCCATCGAGATCGGGTTCAGTGACGAAAGGAGGATTGACAATAAAAGGTTTCCCTCGCTCTCGACGTTGGGAACTACAGTTATACGGGTGCAAGAGTATGCCTCCCCAAGCACCCGGGCGTCAAAATAGAAGAAATCCAAAAGAATAACGAAAACAAGCAAAAGGTCGGCAGGAAACGACAAGCAGATAGGAGAAGGGGGGGGGAGAAAAACGAAACATAAGGAAAAGGAAAAGCAATCCGGCACAATTGGAGAAGACAGTAGCAGGAGCATAAGGCCACAAAAGGACAGAGGACTGTCCCATGGAGCATCACACTCCGGCAGCCAACCACCAAGCTTCCTCACGGCGCCAACGGGCTGGATGGGGAGGGGGGTACCCTCTGGAAGGTCGTTTACACATATCAGAAACAGGATGGGTCCAAGTACAGAGCCCTGTGGGACTCCGCTGGTGACATCTTGTCACTCTGATGTCTCGACCCCCCCTCCTCACAGTTGCTCGCTGTTTCCTGTTGCTTAAAAACTTATCAACTTATCAGCCTTATCAACTGTAGCACCTTACCTTTTACTCCTCCCTGTTGCTCCAACTTTTGCAATAGCCTTTTGTGAGGTATTGTGTCAAAGGCTTTCTGACAGTCCAAGAAAATGCAGTCTGCCCATCCTTCTCTTTCTCATCTAATTTGTGTTGCTTGGTCATAGAATTCTAATAAACCTGTGAGGCACGATTTACCCTCTCGCAGAGCATCTGGAGGGAAAACTATTTCTTCCAGATGCTCTATGAGCCTTTTCCTCATGATCTTCTCCATCACCTTGCAGGGTATACAAGTTAGGGAAACTGGCCTGTAGTTCAGTGCCTCTTGCCTGTCACTCTTTTTGTATATTGGGACTACATTAGCTGTCTTCCAACTTTTCGGTAGGTCTCCTGTTTCAAGTAACCTGTTATACACCATAAAGAGTGGCACACTGAGTGCCTCTGCACCTTCCTTTAATATCCATGGTGAGATTCTGACAGGCCCAACAGCCTTTGTCACATTCAGCTCCAACAGATTCCTTTTGACCTCATCACTGGTGAGGTCAAATTCCTCCAAGGTTGCTCGGTCTGCTTCCTCCTCATTTAGTGCTGGGACTTCTCCTTGCTCTATTGTGAAGACCTCCTGGACTCTCTTGTTGAAATTCTCAACAATATGTGTGCGTGTGTGTGTGTGTGTGTGTATTCACCTAGTTGTGCTTGCGGGGGATGAGCTCTGCTCTTTCGGCCCGCCTCTCAACTGTCAATCAATTAACTGTTTCTAACTGCTATTTTTCACACACACACACACACACACACACACACACACACACACACACACACACACACACACACACACACGCACGCCTCGTAGCCTGGTGGATAGCGCGCAGGATTCGTAATTCTGTGGTGCGGGTTCAATTCCCGCACGAGGCAGAAACAAATGGGCAAAGTTTCTTTCACCCTGAATGCCCCTGTTACCTAGCAGTAAATAGGTACCTGGGAGTTAGTCAGCTGTCACGGGCTGCTTCCTGGGGTGTGTGTGTGTGTGTGGTGTGAAAAAAAAAAAAAAAAAAAAAAAGTCGTTAGTAAACAGTTGATTGACAGTTGAGAGGCGGGTCGAAAGAGCAAAGCTCAACCCCCGTAAAAACACAACTAGTAAACACACACACACACACACACACACACACACACACACACACACACACACACACACACACACACACACACACACACACACACACACACACACAGAAACAAAGTTTATCTCTCGAATAGCTCTCACAGAAACAAAGCTAACGAAAACCATAATAAATGCAGTGTTCCCACAGGACTATTATGTTATAAGGAAAGAGAGAGAAGGAAGAGGCGGTGGTGGTGGTGTAGCTCTGCTGGTAAGACAAGGCTGGGATTTTGAGGAAATGGTTGTTCAGGGCTGTGAAGGTTTCAGTGACTACATAACAGGTACCATAACAACTGGAGGGCAAAAAATTATAGTCGTAGTCATATATAATCCACCACCAAATGATAGAAGACCCAGACAGGAATATGATAGAAACAACATGGCCACCATTAACATAAAAGAGAGAGCAGCTTCTGTTGCTAGCAGGAATGGATCTGGACTACTAATCACGGGTGTCTTCAACCATGGGAAAATAGATTGGAAGAACAGAGCTCTGCATGGAGGACCAGAAACATGGAGAGCTAAGCTGCTGGACGTGGCAACAAGACACTTTCTAAGCCAGCACATCAAGGAACCAACAAGAATGAGAGGAGAAGATGAACCAGCAATGCTTGATTTGATATTTATCCTAAATGAGTGGGATATAAGGGAAGTTAAGATGGAAGCGCCCTTGGGAACGAGTGATCACAGTGTATTGAACTTTTGAGCACCTGGTAGAGCTAGGAATTATCCCCCCCCCCCCAAAAAAAAAAAAACTAGGAAACAAAAGGCTGGCATACCGAAAGGGGAACTATGAACAGATGAGAAGTTTCCTAAGTGAAATACCTTGGGACATAGACCTCAGAGATAAGTCTGTACAAAATATGATGGACTATGTTACCCAAAAGTGTCAGGAGGCAGTAAACAGGTTCATCCCGGCCCAAAGGGAAAATCCGAGAAGCAACAGAAGAATTCATGGTATAATATGGCATGTATGGAAGCAAAGAAACTGAACAAAAGGGCATGGAGGAACTTCCGGAATAACAGAACACCAGAAAGCAGAGAGAGATACCAGAGAACCAGGAATGAGTATGTCAGGGTGAGAAGAGAAGCAGAGAAAAGTTATGAAAATGATATAGCAAATAAAGCCAAGATCGAACCAACGCTACTCCACAGTCACATCAGAAGGAAAACAACAGTGAAAGAACAGGCATTGAAACTTACAACATGCGAGGACAGGTATACAGAGAATGACAAAGAGGTGTGTGAAGAACTCAACAAGAGGTTCCAGGAGGTCTTCACAATAGAACAAGGTGAGGTCACTGTGCTAGGAGAAAGGGAAGTAAACAAGGAGGCCTTGGAAGGGTTCGAAATTACGAGAGAGGAGGTCAAGAGACACCTGCTGGATCTGGATGTTAGAAAAGCTGTTGGTCCAGACCGGATCTCGCCATGGGTACTGAAAGAGTGTGCAGGAGCGCTTTGCTTGCCACTCTCCATAGTGTATAGTAGGTCACTGGAAACGGGAGACCTACCAGAAATATGAAAGACGGCGAATGTGGTCCCAATATACAAAAAGGGTGACAGACAAGAGGCACTGAACTACAGGCCAGTGTCCTTAACTTGTATACCATGCAAAGTGATGGAGAAGATTGTGAGAAAAACCTAGTAACACATCTGGAGAGAAGGGACTTCGTGACAACCCATCAACATGGGTTCAGGGAGGGTAAATCTTGCCTTACAAACATAATAGAATTCTATGATCAGGTGACAAAGATTAAGCAAGAAAGAGAAGGATGGGCGGACTGCAATTTTTGGACTGTCGGAAAGCCTTTGACACAGTACCCCATAAACGGTTGATGCATAAGCTGCAGAAACAGGTAGGAGTAACTGGTAGGGCGCTCCAGTGGATAAGGGAGTACCTAAGCAATAGGAAGCAGAAAGTTACAGTGAGGGGTGAGACCTCAGACTGGCGTGAAGTCACCAGTGGAGTCCCACAGGGCTCTGTACTCGGACCTATCCTGTTTCTGATATCCGTAAATGATCTCCCAGAGGAAATAGACTCATTCCTCTCAATGTTTGCTGACGACACCAAAATTATGAGAAGGATTAAGACAGAGGAGGACAGCCTGAGGCTTCAAGAAGACCTGGACAAGCTGCAGGAATGGTCAAACAAATGGTTGTTAGAGTTTAACCCAAGCAAATGCAATGTAATGAAGATAGGTGTAGGTAGCAGAAGACCAGGTACAAGGTATCATTTGGAAGATGAAATACTTCAAGAGTCAGAGAGAAAGACCTGGGGGTTGATATCACACAAGTCCTATCCCCTGAAGCTCATATCAAGAGGATAACATCAGCGGCATATGCCAAGTTGGCTAACATAAGAACGACCTTTAGAAACTTATGAAAGGAATCTTTCAGAACTTTGTATACCACATATGTCAGACCAATTCCGAAGCATGCGGCTCCAGCATGGAGTCCATATCTAATCAAGCATAAGACTAAACTGGAAAAGGTTCAAAAGTTTTCCACCAGGCTATTACCCGAGCTGAGGGGTATGAACTACGACGAGAGACTACGGGAATTAAACCTCACGTCACTGGGAAACAGAAGAGTTAGAGGGGGACATGATCACCCACATACAAGATTCTCAGAGGAATTGATAGGGTAGATAGAGACAGGGTATTTACCACAAGGGGCACACGCACTAGGGGACACAGGTGGAAATTGAGTGCCCAAATGAGCCATAGAGACGTTAGAAAGAATTTTTTCAGAGTGAGAGTAGTAGACAAATGGAATGCATTAGGAAGTGATGTGGTGGAGGCTGACTCCATACACAGCTTCAAGTGTACATATACTAGAGCCCAACAGGCTCAGGAACCTGTACATTAGTTGATTGACAATTGAGAGGCGAGACCAAAGAGCCAGAGCTCAACCCCTGCAAGCACAATTAGGTAAGTATACACATACACACACGGGGATCTTGTGGGGCGCCGGTGGCTGTGTGGATAGTATGCTGGCACGTAATCCTGTGGCCCGGGTTCGATTCCCGGCACTGGCGATAAAAAAAATGGGCAGAGTTTCTTTCACCCTGATTCTCCTGTTACCTAGCAGTAAACAGGTACCTGGGAGATAGAGAACTGTTACGGAGCTGCTTCCTGTGTGTGTGTGAAAAAACTTGATTTATTGACAGTTAAGAGGCGGGACCAAGGAGCCAGAGCGCAACCCCCGTAAGCACATCTAGGTGAATACACTTCCTGCGACGCAAAATGTGAATGGATTTTGTTGAACATGTATAGAATAAGGTCACCAGCGGGGGAGTAAGTGCCGCCAAGACCAGGGCCAGAGGCACGGGTCCGGCCAGTGACGTCACCATTCATTGCTTCAATTCTCATGACGTCATGACTATATTCTCATGACGTCATGACCATATTCTCATGACGTCATGACCATATTCGTTCAGACTGGAGCTTAAAGGTCTCCATGCACCAGTTAGCACGAGACAGGTGCACTATGCACCACTCACAGTCGGGATCCCGGGTGTGAATCCCGGGACAGAAATGGTTGGGTGCGTTTCCTGTCACCAAGTGCATCTGTCCACCTCGCAGTAAACAAGTACCCGGGAGATACCCAGCTGTTGTGGGGTTGCCTCGTGGGGTGAGTTGGTAGTTCCACATTTGGGCGACCTCGATATAATCCTAGCGTGTATATGAAGTCTACCTGTCCCCCAATGTTATGAATTATTATGATTTATTATATATTGTGTCGTCAATATTAATATTATTTTAATGAAAACTGTGATTGTTATTCTTCGTTCTACTTCTGTTATTCTTTGAAGTTCAGTAGAGCCATATTAAGTATGGCACCACCAGTGGTGGCACCACTCACATTAGAGCAAGGAGAAGGTCCAGAGATAAGAGAGGGAACAACTAGCCAGGCACCACTAGAGGAGTTTGTGATCACCAGTGGGGAGGTGAGGAAACAGTTGCTAGACTTGGTTGTGACAAAGGCTATAGGCCTGGATGGACTCTCACCATGGATACTAAAGGTAGGAGCAGAAGCACTGTGTCTGCCACTCTCCACAGTGTATAACAAATCACTGGTAACAGGTGAACTACCAAAAATTTGGAAGACGGCTAATGAAGTCCCGATATACTAGAAGGGGAAAAGACAGGAGGCACTGAACTACAGGCTAGTGTCCCTAACTTGCATTGCATGCAAGATGATGGAGAAGATTGTGCAAAAAAAGCTAGTGGAACATCTGGTACACAAGAACTTTGTAACACAACATTAGCATGGGTTTAGGGATTGCAAATCATACCTCAGATGATTAACTGAATTCTACGACCAGGCAACAAAAATCAGGCAAGAAAGAGAGGGGTGGGCAGACTTCATTTTTTGGATTGCTAGAAAGCCTTTGACACAGTATCACATAAGATACTAGTGCACAAGCTGGAGATGCAGGCAGGAGTGAAAGGGAAGGTACTCCATTGGATAAGAGAGTACCTAAGCAACAAAAGATAGTGAGTCACTGTGAAGGGTGAGATCTTAGAGTGGCGAGACGTCACAAGTGGAGTTCCAGAGGGGTCAGTCCTTGGACCTATACTATTTCTGATATATGTAAATGATCTCCCAGAGGGAATAGACTCGTTCCTCTCAATGTTGGCTGATGATGCAAAAATTATAAGGAGGATCAAGACAGAGGAAGATAGTATAAGGCTACAAGGTGACCTAGACAAACTGAAGGAATGGTCCAACAAATGGCTAATAATGTTCAGCGTATGTAAATGTAAGGTAATGAAAATAGGCGGAGGAGAGAGGTGGCCAGGTACAGGATACAGAATGGGAGAGGAAGTCCTTCACAAAACGGACAGAGAAAAAGATCTAGGAGTTGATATCACACCAAACCTGTCTCCTGAAGCCCACATAAAAAGAATAACATCGGCGGCATATGGGAGGCTGGTTAACGTCAGAACTGCCTTCAGAAACCTGTGTAAAGAATCCCTCAGAACCTTGTATACCACGATATGTGACCACAGAACAATCCAAAAAGCGTACTAGAGCGTCCCCGTGACCCTTTACGTCTTAGAAATAAGAGAAGCGGGAGGTGTCAATATGTTAGTCCCTAGTCCAAGCAAGCATCCTAAATTAACCCTTTTTAAAAACCCCATTGGCACCCCTATTTATGCCAGGGACGTCCCAGGTTAGTGTCCTACCGGCGCTGGCGGCCCAGAGGAGCGGCTGGCGTCCGTCGTGGTCGGTGACGGAGACGTCGACGCCTCGCTGAAGCAGCTTGCGGAGGACCATCAGCCCCACCCGCACGTCGTTGCCCATCTCACTGTTGGGGCCACACATCTGCGGGCGCACGCCACGGACCGGCAGAAATGGACTCATAAGTGCACCTCACTAGGGAAATGGAGTCATACCAGCCTCACCTTTGTGCTTAAACCTATATGTAAACATTGCACTGAATTATCCTTCTGATACTTAAGTTTTTATTAACAAAATAGTTCCTACCAAAAGAATTAACAAGTGACTATAAAAAGATACTAAAGTATTATCAATATGACGGTGGGTCCATAGGATAATCAAAACCCAGCCTAATATTATCTAGGTCTAATTTAGCAAAAGATAGGCCCATTATAGCCTGGCATAGGTCAGAAGGAGTACATACCTCATTATTGTAGAGGGGGGGTTACAGGACAGGGGTCGGGCTGCGTTCTCTCTATAAGTGAGGTAATTATGAGAATAAAGCGCTAAAGGATATGAGAACCAGGAGCTGGGATATGAGGACCAAAAGCTGGGATATGAGAACCAGGAGCTGGGATATGAGGACCAGGAGCTGGGATATGAGGACCAGGAGCTGGGATATGATGACCAGGAGCTGGGATATGAGGACCAGGAGCTGGGATATGAGGACCAGGAGCTGGGATATGAGGACCAGGAGCTGGGATATGAGGACCAGGAGCTGGGATATGAGGACCAGGAGCTGGGATATGAGGACCAGGAGCTGGGATATGAGGACCAGGAGCTGGGATATGAGGACCAGGAGCTGAGATATGAGGAACAGGAGCTGGGATATGAGGACCAGGAGCTGGGATATGAGGATAGTGAAGAAACGGTGCACAATCACTTGGACCTTCGGGGATCAAACTACCCTACAAGAAGCAAGGCCGTCATTCTACCGACCATTCTAAGAGGATTGGTTAACTTGAGCAGCACACTGCAGGGGGCAGTAACTCACCTGGGCAGCAGGGTAGAGGAGGCAGTAACTCACCTGGGCAGCAGGGTAGAGGGGCAGTAACTCACCTGGGCAGCAGGGTAGAGGGGCAGTAACTCACCTGGGCAGCAGGGTAGAGGGGGCAGTAACTCACCTGGGCAGCAGGGTAGAGGGGCAGTAACTCACCTGGGCAGCAGGGTAGAGGGGCAGTAACTCACCTGGGCAGCAGGGTAGAGGGGCAGTAACTCACCTGGGCAGCAGGGTAGAGAGGCAGTAACTCACCTGGGCAGCAGGTAGAGGGGCAGTAACTCACCTGGGTAGCAGGTAGAGGGACAGAAACTCACCTGGGCAGCAGGGTAGAGAGGCAGTAACTCACCTGGGCAGCAGGGTAGAGGGGCAGTAACTCACCTGGGCAGCGGGGCAGTAACTCACCTGGGCAGCAGGGTAGAGGGGCAGTAACTCACCTGGGCAGCAGGGTAGAGGGGCAGTAGCTCACCTGGACAGCAGGGTAGAGAGGCAGTAACTCACCTGGGCAGCAGGGTAGAGGGACAGTAACTCACCTGGGCAGCGGGGCAGTAACTCACCTGGGCAGCGGGGCAGTAACTCACCTGGGCAGCAGGGTAGAGGGGCAGTAACTCACCTGGGCAGCAGGGTAGAGAGGCAGTAACTCACCTGGGCAGCAGGGTAGAGGGACAGTAACTCACCTGGGCAGCGGGGCAGTAACTCACCTGGGCAGCGGGGCAGTAACTCACCTGGGCAGCGGGGCAGTAACTCACCTGGGCAGCAGGTAGAGGGGGGCAGTAACTCACCTGGGCAGCGTAGTGAAGGGGGTAGGCTCCGTGGATGTCAGGGGTGCTGGGGTCTCCTCCGGCGTCGATCAGGAGGTCGAGGATGTCAACCTCGCCACACACTGTGGGTGGAGCACAGGGTCATACGGCTGTATGGTTGTATGTGTATTTTATCAAGCGTGTAATTTATTCATGAACCTCGTACGAACTATGTTGTTTTATAAATGATATGTGATATTGGTATATTATATATAACTCTCCAGACACAAAGCAGAACGCTTTAAAAGAGACCAACGTCGTCTATGCCTTCAAATGCCCTCTTGGGGACTGTAAGCTCCAAAAAACCCAGTATATAGGCAAGACAACAACATCTCTTTCTAGGCGTTTAACGATGCATAAGCAACAGGGCTCCATTTAGGAATATATAATCTCACAAGTTTACAAACGTCATATATGAAGTGGTTTTTCCCTGACCAGAAGCGAATGATCTGAGGCAACCTCCTGATCCATATACGACCCTCATTAGCTCATTAGTCTGAGAAAGAGTAAATATTGCGGTATTTTTAATTTCACTAAAGCACCAGAATTCTGACGTAGTGATCGATAGCGTGAGGATTGTGGTGCATTATGTGTGAGACGAAGTCGTGGGCAGCTTGTACAAACTTGCAGGATGGATTTTACTCACAACGCAAACGTCTAAAAGCAGTGCCACATCGGTTATCGAACTGTGGTTCAGAGAAGAGCAGCGAGCACTGCTGGCCAGGTGCTGGCCCCGCGGGGGTGAAGGAGGAGGGGGTTCTGGCCCCCGGACTATTTTTAAACATTGACTGATTATGTAAATAGTTATTGGGAACGTTTGCAACATGATGAGGAACGTGATCAAACACATTTACAAGAGCGTGATGACAACATTAATAGGAACGTGATAACAAGGAAACTCTTCATAAGTGACTGGGAACACAGCACTGCAGGCCGGCAGCACTGCAGGCCGGCAGCACTGCCAGGAACTACTCCCACACATGATGTGCAAAACAAAGTTTGCTAAATTGTCACTAATGGCAGACATCAATCATGGACAAATTGACTGGGGCTGAGTGGACCCCAAGAGGAAGGAGAGAGACATGGAGAGTGAAGGTGGTACACGTAGCAGAGAGGAACCTGTTAACGCACCAGGCTAGGAAGACAACCTGTTAACACACCAGGCTAGGAAGACAACCTGTTAACACACCAGGCTAGGAAGACAACATGTTAACGCACCAGGCTAGGAAGACAACCTGTTAACGCACCAGGCTAGGAAGACAACCTGTTAACGCACCAGGCTAGGAAGACAACCTGTTAACGCACCAGGCTAGGAAAACAACCTGTTAACGCACCAGGCTAGGAAGACAACACAGAGAAGAAGGAAAGACGAGCCAGGAAGACTACACATGATCTTCACACAGTGCGAGACACACATGACAATGCAAGGAAGTTAAAAGTAGAATTATAACGCACGTAAATGATCGAGAATCCAGAAGATAAAATTTTCATAGTTTGGCAGTCAATGGTTGGAGGTAGGAAAGTGAAAGCAAGGACGCGTGGGGAGGCGGTCCACGGAGAGCACAGAACACCGCTGAACCACAACATGTACACACAAGACACAAGATGTCGTAGACAGCAGAGTACCATGAAAAACATGAAGCACCTCAAGGCCAAGGATCAGTCTAAACTACACTATATATCCACATTAAGAGGAAGATGTTAGTAAATCATCAGTCCCCGTGGTGTAGTGGAAAGACGCTCGCCTGGCGTTTCGCAAGCGCTTTGTCCTGGGTTCTTATCCTGGCCGGGGAGGATTTACTGGACGCCAACCCTTAACTGTAGCCTCTGTTCACCCAACAGTAAAATGGGTACATGCTTGTTAAACGATTTGGCGGGTCGTATTCCAGGGAACATAGGATTAAGGACCTGAAATGCTACGCGTGCTGGTGGCTGTACAACAATGTAAGAACTCTTGCATAAATAAATAAAAATAAAATAAATAAATAACTGGGCATGTGATCAGACTACATAAGAGTGTCACACAGAGAACGATAAGGTGTGTAAAGCGCGCATTAAAAGCTATGTGGACAATATCACCCTGGAAGCAGACCTGTCCCGAGCTTCTAAGATAACAGACAGTATCAGAAGACACACTGCCCGAAGTCAAAGTGACTCCACAAAAATTAAGGACCAACATGTGGAGCCGGATGTGGTGAAGGACCAACATGTGGAGCCGGATGTGGTGAAGGACCAACATGTGGAGCCGGATGTGGTGAAGGACCAACTTGTGGAGCCGGATGTGGTGAAGGACCAACTTGTGGAGCCGGATGTGGTGAAGGACCAACTTGTGGAGCCGGATGTGGTGAAGGACCAACTTGTGGAGCCGGATGTGGTGAAGGACCAACTTGTGGAGCCGGATGTGGTGAAGGACCAACATGTGGAGCCGGATGTGGTGAAGGACCAACTTGTGGAGCCGGATGTGGTGAAGGACCAACTTGTGGAGCCGGATGTGGTGAAGGACCAACTTGTGGAGCCGGATGTGGTGAAGGACCAACATGTGGAGCCGGATGTGGTGAAGGACCAACTTGTGGAGCCGGATGTGGTGAAGGACCAACTTGTGGAGCCGGATGTGGTGAAGGACCAACTTGTGGAGCCGGATGTGGTGAAGGACCAACTTGTGGAGCCGGATGTGGTGAAGGACCAACTTGTGGAGCCGGATGTGGTGAAGGACCAACTTGTGGAGCCGGATGTGGTGAAGGACCAACATGTGGAGCCGGATGTGGTGAAGGACCAACTTGTGGAGCCGGATGTGGTGAAGGACCAACTTGTGGAGCCGGATGTGGTGAAGGACCAACTTGTGGAGCCGGATGTGGTGAAGGACCAACTTGTGGAGCCGGATGTGGTGAAGGACCAACATGTGGAGCCGGATGTGGTGAAGGACCAACATGTGGAGCCGGATGTGGTGAAGGACCAACTTGTGGAGCCGGATGTGGTGAAGGACCAACTTGTGGAGCCGGATGTGGTGAAGGACCAACTTGTGGAGCCGGATGTGGTGAAGGACCAACTTGTGGAGCCGGATGTGGTGAAGGACCAACTTGTGGAGCCGGATGTGGTGAAGGACCAACTTGTGGAGCCGGATGTGGTGAAGAGCCAACTTGTGGAGCCGGATGTGGTGAAGGACCAACTCGGAAAGCCGGATGTGGTGAAGGACCAACTCGGGAAGCCGGATGTGGTGAAGGACCAACTTGTGGAGCCGGATGTGGTGACAACTACAGACCCAATCAAGAACTCATCATGATTTCTAGAGGCTCCTGTAGAATTGGGTGACCTTTTGGTATAGTATTGATCTCCTCACAGGAACTGGGGGTGCTATACCTGTTATCTTTAACACAGCTAACGTGGTGCCTATATATACACCTGAAGACGGGAAGTATTTACCCACAAACTGATATCAGTAACAAGGACCTCATGTGAGATATTTGAGAGTGACCAGAAAGAGGAATTTTTAAAACAGAACACAAGAATGTCGTCTCCATGCAACAGTATGGATTCATTAAAGGAAAATCCAGCTTGACTAACTTATTCGTTCTACGACGTGTCAACAATTAAACAGGAGAGAGCGCGGGATAGACTTCACTATCCTGGATTGTCAGAAAGCTTTTGACACTGTTCCTCACAAGCGAATTGTATAGAAACTAGAGAAGCAGGTTAGGATAGACTTAGCAAACTAGTACGAAAGACGTTAAGCGTTATATACATGTTATATGAGATACATTTTTGAGTATACTTCCCCGGCATGGAATCCCCTACCTAAGAAACAAAACAAATCTATATAAATAAAAATGTAAATGTTCGTTTGTTCAAAATCGCTAATCTCTGAAAGTTCTTCACCGATTGCTTTGAAATTTTCATACAACGTTCCATTCGCATCCGAGAAGGTTTTTATATACATACTATATGGATGTCACGTCTGTGACGGTATTAAAAAAACATGCTTTTTCTGAAAAACTGTGTTTTTCATGTGAGGGAAATCTTGAAACCTCTTTACCGATTGCTTTGAATTTTTGACACAACGTTGCATTCGCATAGGCGCGTTTTTTTATATATCTACTATATACATGCCTCAACTATGACAGGAAAACATGCTTTTTTTGAAAAACAGCGCCATCTGTTGAATGTAAGGGGCAACACACGCTGTAATCTCCCAAAGCTCTTCACCAATTGCTTTGAAATTTTGACACAACGTTGCATTCGAATAGGCGCGTCTTTTTTTATACCTACTATATAGATGCCACCCCTGTGACAGGTAAAAATATGCGTTTTTGAAAAACTGTGTCATCTGTTGCACATAATGGCAACATGCACGCTATACTAAATATGTCACGAATTCCATTTCAATGTTTCCGATTGCATTGATAAATTTTATTTTCATAGATTTCGATTTATTTTATTTTTTAGTGAAATACTTTGTGTGACATTGTGTTGGAATTGAGCTGTGTTGTTTACCATATAGTTCATTTCGTAAGTATAAGTATAGATGCCACACCTGTGACAGGTAAAACTATGCTTTTCTTGAAAAACAGCGCCATCTGTTGCATGTAAGAGCAACACACATGCTATACTAAATATGTTACAATTCCATTTCAATGTTTCTGATTGCATTGATAAATTGAATTTTCATAGATTTTTATTTATTTTCATTTTGATTTAATTATTTTGAATTGCGAATTGGAATTGAGCTGTGTTGTTTACCATACCATTCATTTCGTGAGAATCGTTTATTTGTTATATTTTTTCGTATTTTCATTTCATTTTTAAGTGTTTTTCCTTATATTTCAGTGATAGGAACATCAGATCACTTGATGTTCCCAATTTTCTGATGGGAACATCAGACCATTTGGGAAGGCATCGGACGAGAGAGTGGGGAATGGTCGGGAGGACGAGGGGACGGAAGTGTGAGTTGGTGGGGAGGACGAGGGGATCAATTCAAGACGAAACTGTGTTTAAAAAAAGGAATAGTAGAACGAGTTGACATAAATGGAAACTAAATTCACAAATGAGTCACAAAGATCAGCAGGAGGTTCTTCGGTTTACAAGTCGTAAATAACTTAAACAGACTAGGAAGGTGTCGAGGCCAATTCAATACACAGTTTTCAACGTAAATATGATAAGTAAAACAAGTGAAAAGTCACTGTATTGAGCAATTGATAACAGAAAGGTGAAGCTTGAGAACTGATGCTGAACCTTGTTCTTAGTGAGCACACCTAAATGAATATGCACACATCCGCCGAGGCCCAAGAGCTGAAGATCGGCCAGCAATGTCATGTAGGTGAGTTCAGCAGTACTGTGAGTGAAGGAGCAGGAAAGGGATCAATAATGTTAAGAGTGTGGGAGGGTGGGGGTCGGGGGGGGGCGGTGATGGGAAATAGAGTATTGATGGTTCACTTGGTGTGTTGTCCTGTGGTCATGGAGACGGCCGCTGGCGGGCTTCTGTGTGGGGCTCAGGGTCCAGGCTCTCCACGGAGCCATGCATGCTTAATATTAGAGCCCCTCTCTACTCACCTACTTGTACTCAACTAGTTGTGCTTGCGGGGGTTGAGCTCTGGCTCTTTGGTCCCGCCTCTCAACTGTCAATCAATTGATGTACAGATTCCTGAGCCTACTGGGCTCTATCATACCTACATTTGAAACTGTATGGAGTCAGCCTCCACCACATCACTGCCTAGTGCATTCCATTTATTATTAACTGCTCTGACACTGAAAAAGTTTTTTCTAATGTCTCTGTGGCTCATTTCGGTACTCAGTTTCTACCTGTGACCCCTTGTGCGTGTAAGAGAGAGAGTGAGAGAATATGAATTTTATTGTTAAATTAATGAGCCATATAATAGGCTCATGAAATAAATGGGTCTCTAAGAACAGGTTTCAACTGAGCTGAGAAAGGATTTCAGCCTTGTCTTGCAGTTTTATCAGGTTCCTTATATGATAATTCGTTAACAATATTCCCTATGTGACAGTTTCAAAGTATTACATTCTCATGAAATAAATGAGTCTCTAGGAGCAGGCTTCAGATAAACTGAGGTAGGATAACAGCTCTTGCTTGCAGTTTCACCAGGTACGTCAATTGACAACCCTTATGAACGCTAGACATAATTAAAAAAAGAGAGAGAGAAAGACATAGTCCGCAATATATACATTGTGGGAAAGGTACAATCAAGAGAGGGAAATGAATCCAATGAATGAATCCAACAATGAATCTTGTGAGAACCGCCAGTTACTTCACAGTCTGTCTAACACAGGCGTGATGGATCATCCTCTCACAGTACAAACCATTTTGTACATTCCAGCATAACATTGATTTTCAGTAAACATATTTACAACGAAAAGCTTCATACTAAATTCAATTAAAGTAAATAAATCAATACTTACCTTTTGCTCATTTCGCGCCAAATTTCTTTGTTATGAAGTAAGTTAACAAGACGAGAAACTCTCCAGCGGGTGTGTTTATAGATGTATATGGCGTGACTTTACAGGTGTGTCGTGTCTCGGTGTACTTGGTGCGGGTGTGTGGTGGCGCCGCTCACGCTCACAAAGTGCCAACTGCTACTCCCACTAACGACTCAAAGCATTAATAACAAAGCAGGGAAAAGAGGAATGTTATAGTGGACTTTATCTTGTTGGTGTGAGTGTGTGTGTATTTACTATTTATGTCTGCAGAATCGAGCTATAAGCTCTTGGACTTCGCCTTTCTAACCAATCTATTTTTTCTTCTATTATATCTACTGCATACATTTCTCTCTAACACACACACGCACACACACATCTCTAGGAAACAGCCCGTAGCAGCTGTCTGATTCCCAGGTACCTATTTACTGCTAGGTGGACGGGTGCATCAGGGTGAAAGAAACTTTGCCCATTTGTTTCCGCCTCCAGCGGGAATTCAAACCCGGGTTATTAGGACTACGACCCCCGAGCGCTATCCACTCAGCCGCGAGTCCCCTTCGCGTGTGAGGGGGCCTCCCCTCACACGGTGTGGGTGTGTGTTTAATAAATTAATTTATTTATATATTTATTCATTGTTTTTTTCAGTATATGTCTGTTTTCTCATCCTCATTGCTTCCCCCCCCCCTCTCTCTCTCTCTCTCTCTCTCTCTCTCTCTCTCTCTCTCTCTCTCTCTCTCTCTCTCTCTCTTACTTTCTTTTCTTCCTGTACTTATCACTCTCCTGTTTCACTTCCTCTTCCTGCCTCTCCCCCAGCCTCCGTGCCTGCCTCACTTGGCCAGCGGGGCCACACAAACATCCTGTCCTTGTTGCTGCGCCTCACTAATGGTTCCTGGCCTCACCTGATGGACCATGTAAACAAAGGCGCTGCTGCCGATAACTCTCCCCTCCCACCCACCGTGCTTCTCTTTCTCCTCCTCTCCTTCCTATTCCACCTGCTCCTCTTCCTCCTGCTTCCCTCCGCCTCTTCCTCCTCCTCCTCGCACAAAGGGTAAAGAGTATATGGATATCGCTGTCAGTGATATACGTAATGAACAAGCACATTGTTGCCAATGTTTCAATGTTTGTGTTTTCTCTCACAATATGAGCAGTGTTACCACTGTCAATGTTTTCCTGTTTGTTCTCCATTGTGACCAAATATAACCAAGGTGGAGGATGTCTCAGTTGCTGGCGTCGTCAGGTCATATTCCCTCGCTCTTTGACATGTCATATGTCCTAAATAATGTTAACGGTTATGATCATTATTTGTGTTAAAGCAGGTATTCGGGTACAAAAATTGGTATCATTTGCCATTTCATGCAAAGGCAGGGCATGTGGGGTCGACCCTATCCTGTCTATGATCATCCCCAAACACCCACCAGTCACCCGGCAAGGTTTTGTTGAGGCTAGCCCCAAGCGTCTGGCCTTCAGCCTCGAACAGACATTCACTTTTATATAGATGTGTGTGTGTGTGTACTCACCTATTTGTGCCTGCAGCATCGAGCTCTTGGACCCTCTTTTCTAGCTACCGGTTGTCTAACACAATGACTCCTGCCCCATGTTGCTATCAGACCTGCTTTTAATGTTGTGAACTGAGTTTACCTCTACAACCTGCTCTTTAAAGTCATTCCATTTACTGACTACCCTTACACTTACGTTAATATAAAACTTTCTAACATCTCTATGACACATCTGAGTCTCAAGCGTCCATCCGTGGCCTCTTGTTCTTTAGATATTCGTTGGAAACATTTCCTATTTTTCCACCGTGTCAAGGATGGAAAATTTTATATTTATTAATTTTATACGTATTTTTATATATTTATTCTCAGTTTTTTCTCAGTATATGTCTTTTATATTTTATACGTCTATATCATGTACTCCCTGTCCCTCCTCCTTTCTAATGTCGTCAGGTTTAGTTCCTTCAGTCTGTCTTCGTACCTCATTCCTCGCAGCTCTGGGACAAGTCTCCTTGCAAACTTCTGCACTTTTTTCGAGCTTACTTATGTGTTTTTTAAGATGGATGGTCCACGATGGAGCGGCATACACTAAGACTGGCCTCACATACGCGGTATACAGTGATCTAAAAGTCTCCTTATTCAAGTTTCTGAAGGATGTTCTGACTTTTGTCAGAGTAGAGTATCCGGCTGACGTTATTTTATTTATATGGAGTTAGTCATTTATTGATGACCAGACCACACACTAGAAAGTGAAGGGACGACGACGATTTAGTCATTTACTAACTGATCAACTGGACTTAGGTTTGGTGTTATGTCCACTCCCAGGTCTTTTTCTCTAGACGTTATAGGGAGGTAGTTTCCCTTCATCGTATATTTTCCTTTCGGAATCCTGGCTCCTGATCCCATTTCCATCACCTTACACTTGCTGGTATTGAAGTTTAGCAGCCATTTCTCGGACCAGCTGTGCAGCGTATTCAAATCATCCTGGAGAATCTTACAATCCTCATCTGTCTCAACCTTCCTCATTATTTTCGCATCATTTGCAATCATCGATTTATAAGACTCAACTCCTGCAGTTAAGTTATTAACATATATGAGGAATAGTATGGGACCCAGGAGTGATCCTTGAGGCACCCCGCTTGTTACTCTACGTCAGTCCCACTCCTCGTCCCTCACTGTCACTCTCTGACACCTGTCTGTCAGGTAGTTCCTTACGATTGTTAGTGGGTTTACACTTACTCCCGCCTACCTGTCGTTGTTCCTGTAGTAACCTCCTGTGAGGTACTGAATTAAAAACGTTCCCAGCCTTCTCTGTTACCTATTTTCGTTACCTTCCCATAAAACTCCAGGAAGTTCGTCAGGCAGGATTTCCCTTCTCTAAAGCCATGTTGTTGTTGTTGTTTACTTACAAACCTAATTCTTTCTAAGTGTGCAACTAGTTTTAACCTTATAATAAGTTCAAGAACTTTGCAAGGGATGCTTGTGAGCGACACTAGTCTGTAGTTAAGTAAATCTTCTCTATATCCGTTCATGTAGATTGGCACCACATTTGCCTTCTTTCAGCAGCTGGGCAATTTCCCCTGTGTAAGTGACTCATCTAAGATTAGTGTTAGAGGTATGCTGAGTGTCTGTGCTGCTTCTTTTATCATCCTTGGTGATCAGTATATCCCATCTACAGGTGTCCCAGTGTCAGTATATCCCATCTACAGGTGTCTCGGTGTCAGTATATCCCATCTACAGGTGTCCCAGTGTCAGTATATCCCATCTACAGGTGTCTCGGTGTCAGTATATCCCATCTACAGGTGTCTCAGTGTCAGTATATCCCATCTACAGGTGTCTCAGTGTCAGTATATCCCATCTACAGGTGTCTCAGTGTCAGTATATCCCATCTACAGGTGTCTCAGTGTCAGTATATCCCATCTACAGGTGTCTCAGTGTCAGTATATCCCATCTACAGGTGTCTCAGTGTCAGTATATCCCATCTACAGGTGTCTCGGTGTCAGTATATCCCATCTACAGGTGTCCCAGTGTCAGTATATCCCATCTACAGGTGTCTCAGTGTCAGTATATCCCATCTACAGGTGTCTCAGTGTCAGTATATCCCATCTACAGGTGTCTCAGTGTCAGTATATCCCATCTACAGGTGTCTCTGTGTCAGTATATCCCATCTACAGGTGTCCCAGTGTCAGTATATCCCATCTACAGGTGTCTCAGTGTCAGTATATCCCATCTACAGGTGTCTCAGTGTCAGTATATCCCATCTACAGGTGTCTCAGTGTCAGTATATCCCATCTACAGGTGTCTCAGTGTCAGTATATCCCATCTACAGGTGTCCCAGTGTCAGTATATCCCATCTACAGGTGTCCCAGTGTCTGTATATCCCATCTACATATTAAACACTCAATATACATCCATGTCATACACTATACACCAACGTTATACAGTATACATCCATGTTATACACTATACATCCATGTCATACACTATACAACCATGTTATACACTATACACCCATGTTATACACTATACATCCATGTTATACACTATACATCCACATTATACACTGGCCATCCATGCCATACACTATACAGCCAGGTTATACACTACACAAGGTCCGCGGCCAGGTTATACACCCCAGCCATACACCACGAGACCAGTGGCGTGCTCTGGCGTCGTCAGCACAAATTACACAAATCTGTAATTAGTCATTAAACGTCCATAATTCAACTCCAATTACTGGAGGCAGTAAGACAAAGTGTAGATGTGTGTTTTACTACTGGGCTTATATTTACACCAGTTTGTGCTTACCTCATGAATTTATATTGTAAATTATTACAATAATAATGAAGTTTTTTATATAATTATTATTGAACAAATTCATTGGAGCCTTGATAAGGGTTCGAACCCATGCGCTGGGTGTTCCCAGTCGTGTTCTAGTCGCCTGCACCACCACAAGGTTAAAAGAATCACGTTAATGTGAGTCTTTAATAAGGCAATGTATTGTTAAAGTCACGTTAATATGCTCACTATGTGTATTGAAGGAGCGGGCGTCAGAGCCAGAGTGTGTGTGGGGGGGGGGGGGGGGGGGTGACACCTCGTGTGGGCTTCAGTGGAAGCCTCGGGATCCTCGTGGCTTCAGGTGGGAATTCTTTGACCATGTTGTGGTACAGTGGACTAGAGCGTGTCTGGGAACATCCAACAAATAGGGTCGAATCTTTATCAAGGCCCTTGTGGATTTGTTCATTAGAGATGTCGATTCTGCAGACACACACACACACACACACACACACACACACACACACACACACACACACATACCTAAGTAACAGAAGTAACCTAAGTACCTAAGCAACAGGAGACAACGAGTCAGTGTGAGGGGTGAGGTCTCAGATTGGCGAGACGTCACAAGTGGAGTCCCGCAGGGGTCAGTCCTTGGACCTATACTGTTTCTGGTATATGTAAATGATCTCCCAGAGGGTATAGAATAGTTTCTCTCAATGTTTGCCGATGATGCAAAAATTATGAGAAGGATTGAAACAGAGGATGATAGTAGATGACCTACAAGATGACCTGGACAGGCTGAATGAATGGTCCAACAAATGGCTGCTAAAGTTTAACCCGCATAAATGCAAAGTAATGAAACTAGGCGGTGGAAACATGAGGCCAGACATAAGATACAGAATAGGAGATGAAGTACTTAATGAAACGGAAAGAGAGAAAGATCTAGGAATTGATATCACACCAAACCTGTCTCCTGAAGCCCACATAAAAAGAATAACGTCTGCGGCATATGCGAGGCTGGCTAACATCAGAACAGCCTTCAGGAACCTGTGTAAGGAATCGTTTAGAATCTTGTACACCACATACGTAAGACCAATCCTGGAGTATGCAGCCCCAGCATGGAGCCCGCACCTTGTCAAGCACAAGACGAAGCTGGAAAAAGTTCAGAGGTATGCCACTAGACTGGTCCCAGAACTAAGAGGTGTGAGTTACGAGGAAAGACTGCGAGAAATGCACCTTACGAGATTGGAAGACAAAAGAGTAAGGGGAAACATGATCACAACCTACAAAATCCTCAGGGGAATCGACCGGGTAAACAAGGCTAAACTATTCAACACTGGTGGGATGCGAACAAGGGGACACAGGTGGAAACTGAGTACCCACATGAGCCACAGGGACGTTAGAAGGAACTTTTTCAGTGTCAGAGTAGTTAACGGATGGAATGCATTAGGCAGTGATGTGGTGAAGACTGACTCCATACACAGTTTCAAATGTAGATATGATAGAGCCCAGTAGGCTCAGGAATCTGTACATCAGTTGATTGACGGTTGAGAGGCGGGACCAAAGAGCCAAAGCTCAAGAGCAAGCACAACTAGGTGAGTAACACACACACACACACACACACACACTCACACAGTAACAAAGGACATACACCACACCACACCCAAGACCCCCAAGGTAATTACAACGTAACCAGAAATTATTCAGATATATTTTAATTTGAACGCGACCTCTTTCTTTCCCGAGAGATTTAAGGGTAATCTTTTCTTTTTAGTTGAATTTAATTAATTCTTTTTCCTTCAATGAGGCTTTTATTCTTGTTCCTTGAAGCAGTAAGTGGGTCTTGTCGGGATGTTTTGGAGGCTTTTGTGGTGAGAGAAGGTGGTGTTTTGGGGGTTTATGGGGTCTGAGACACCCTCCATCCCGCCACCCTCCATCCCACCACTACGCCCGCCCGGTGGGCAAACCTCTGAGCTTTTAGTCACCAAGGTGGAGGAGAAAGATAGGAAGAAGAATTATAAAAATACAAATAATCCAAACCTCTCTACTCGTGCCTGACTGGTCTGCAAACCTCTCTGCTCGCCTCCATGCTAGTGCAAGATCCGATTATCTAATGTATTGGGGTGAGGAGTAAGTTTACATATACTCTCTCTCTCTCTCTCTCTCTCTCTCTCTCTCTCTCTCTCTCTCTCTCTCTCTCTCTCTCTCTCTCTCTCTCTCTCTCTCTCTCTCTCTCTCTCTCTCTCACTCTCTCTCTCTCTCTCTCTCTCTCTCTCTCTCTCTCTCTCTCTCTCTCTCTCTCTCTCTCTCTCTCTCACTCTCTCTCTCTCTCTCTCTCTCTCTCTCTCTCTCTCTCTCTCTCTCTCTCTCTCTCTCTCTCTCTCTCTCTCTCTCTCTCTCTCTCTCTCTCTATATATATATATATATATATATATATATATATATATATATACCCCAGTACCCCAGAATTCCTACCTCTCTTTATGGCTTTGAAGTATAGCGTAGTGGATACAGCATGCAACTGCCACCTTGTTGGCCAGTGTTCGAGTCCCCTGGTGGGTTGAGTGTCTAAAAAGTTATAAACTTCAGCTACTGGAATAGGGTAGTCTGTGCATTAAGCATTTGGCACTGAGTTTTCCCATATAACAGGAACCGATGAAAGAGCATCCGAGGTCCCACACTATCTCATCGCCTGGGAGAGGATTGGAATTTCTGGTTGGTTAAATACCCCAGAATTCCTACCTCTCTTTATGGCTTTGAAGTATAGCGTAGTGGATACAGCATGCAACTGCCACCTTGTTGGCCAGTGTTCGAGTCCCCTGGTGGGTTGAGTGTCTAAAAAGTTATATATATATATATATATATATATATATATATATATATATATATATATATATATATATATATCTTTCTTCCCCCCCCCCCTCTCACTATCTCTCCCCCTCGTGTCTACCTATCCTGCGCTTCGACCTAATTATGTCATGGTTAAGTTGTGTGGATTGTCAATAATCAGGTAACCTGTCGATGATAACAGGTACTGGGAATACTCGAATGATGGTGATGGTGAGCGGGAGGTGACGGAGTAGTGGAAGTGGAGTGGTGGAGGTGGCGGAGTGGTGGAGGTGGTGGAGTGGCGGAGGTGGTGGAGTGGTGGAGGTGGCGGAGTGGTGGGGAGGTTATGGTCGTGGAAGAGTGTTAGTTTTAGAGTTATGGAGGTGTGAGTGGACGTTCAATAGCTCTAGGTTTGTGAAAAATAGATGATTTAATGCACTCAATCAATCGGTACATATATTTAAATAAAAAAATAAATAAATATGTAATAGTTATCGACGTCTGCCGTAGGTCAAACTACTGACCCTCCCCAGGATGCAACCCAACTACTCCAGGGTACATATTTCCTGCTAGGTGAACCAAGCCATTAATTAAAAAGAAACGTGCCCAACCACTTCTGTCCCGCCCGGATTTCGGGCCTGGAATTCCCAATTGTGAGTCGAGAACTAACTTAACCGTACTACATATACATACACACATTCTAGTTCTTGTACTTAATTTTTAATGTTTGGTCAGTGTCGGAGGTTTAGACCTGAGCTTAAGGCAATATGGTGGTAAATTAATACCAGAAGGTTCACAGCCTCGGGTCATAACTGAAACACGAAGGGTGTTCACCGTAGAGGTCTTATGTTGTTGCTGCTCTTGACTGCATTGTTGTTTTTTGTTCTAACCATCCTGCGTGATGGGGATTTTTTAGCATCACGTAGTTAGCTTTTTTGACACGCCCTGTACTCCCCTTCATATAGTCTAGGGTAGCTGCACAAATGCAGATGTACCTAATATATTAATAAAAGTACCTAATATATTAATAAAAAAGACTGCTTTGCTCAGAGACAAATTATTTAGTGCTGGTAACACGGTATTGACTGGTGCCGACATACAAACTCACTCCTTTTATGACAAATGGCTGATCAAAAATGCCTACAATCTCATCAAACTCAACCTTCCTTTTAAGTGCAATCTACCTGTCTCCGATATTTCCCTTTATCTGTACCCCACCATTCATGTATCATACACACACGTCACCAAGGAAGATAATGAGAATCTTGCTCTTCTCAAAGCTGTCACACTTGAAACAATTGCCTCCTCCATCGAAAATTTAAAATCTCACGAGCACTGTGTCTACACCGACGGCTCAGTCCAATCTTCTACTGGACGGACTGCAGCAGCATGTAGATTTTTATAGAAAAATATTTGCACATGGACTGTCAGTGTCGCTGCAGTGTCAGGTTAAACAACTGACTGACCTCCACACAAGCAGAACTAGCAGCATTACAACTAGCTATCAGTACATTAAAAAACATTGGTGGAGGAATAATATTTTGTGATTCAAAGTCTACTCTTCAAGCAATCAAAAACTTCTTCTGGAAGATCGACAGCAAGAACCTCATACTACCAATTATAAATGACCTAATTGCTGCACAGAGCAAAGGGTCTAGAATCTCCTTTGTATGGATACCATCACACATAAATATAACTCATCATAATGAGACAGACATTGCAGCCAAATTAGCGTGTAACAAAGATGAAGTTGAATTAGATCTAGGTATCCCCATCTCTACTGTCAAAACTGTATTGGTCCAAACACTCAGGTCTGATAGGAAAGAAATTACTGACTCCCAACGACCTGAAAGTACTAGTATAAAAAGCTATGATTTGTTCAGATCTGAAACCTATATTTATGGCTAGCACAAAACGTCCCCCAAACTATGCGACACAGTGGTTGCTAGGATCAGGTTGGGTTGCCGTTACCTGTGGCAAGTGGCTACAGGTGACGAATTTCCCAATCCTGAGCACTCCAGGTGTAACCTCTGTGAGCAGGAACTGGGACATGATCTCGCACACTACATCACCGAATGCCCAGTTACCAGACCATTCAGACCCGTTGGCATGAGGTACCTGGAGCTTTGCAATTACTTTATTAACTCTCGTGTTCTTGACAATATCCTCATAATGCATTTAAAATGTGCCAGTGCAGGCTACTGAACGTATTTCTTTTTGAGATACATACAAGAGTTCTTACATTCTTGTACAGCCACTAGTGCGCGTAGCGTTTCGGGTAAGTTCATAATCTTATGGTCCCTGGAATACGACCCCCACGAAGAATCGTTTTTACGACCAAGTGCCCATTTTACTGTTGAGTTAAACAGGCTACAGTTAAAGATTTGCGTCCAGTAAATCCTTCCCGGCCAGGACACGAACCCAGGACCTGTATGGCCCTGTATGATTAACCACCCTGCGAGATGAAGAGTTTCAGTACCACTGCTGCCTTATTCACTCTTGTTGATGATGATATCCTCATAATGCTCCCCGAGTTTGCCAGTGAAGACTTCTGCTCACATGCCTCTGTATGACTAACTATCCAGTGTGATGGGTGTTTTAGCATCACGTAGCTAGTTTTGTGACACACTTTGTACTCTCTTTCATATAGACAAGGGTAGCTGCACAAATGCAGATGTACGTAAATGTGTTAATAACAAAAAAAAAATTGACCAGTCTGCTCCTACCCAAAATGCACTCGATGAAAATGTTAATGAGCGGAGTGTAAAGCCGGACCAAGGGCAGCAGCCCAACACGCTGACTTACTCACCAGAGGTTGTCTTACTAAACAGTAACACAACCTCTACTAATCTAAAATGGACAGCCTTTCCTCATACTTCATGAGTAAAGCACTCATGCTCTATCCTCATCCTATATTTCATGAATTTATTATCCCCCATCTCTCTCCCCCGCCCCCCCCCCCCCACCCCAATCTTGACCTCATGGTGGCTGAAGGTGCGGAGTGAGTACTCACCCGTGGCCCAGTGGACGGCTGTGTGCTTCTCGTTGTCCAGTGACTTCACGTCGGCTCCCTTCGTCAGGAGGTACTTGACCACGGCCCTGTTGCCGGCGATGGTGGCCAGATGGAGCGGCGTGTAGCCATCTTCGTCCCTCGCCTTCAGTAGCGACGGGTCCGCCTCCACCACCTGACGAAGGAACATCAGCCATGTCACGAATTGGTAGCGGAGAGGAGGAGGAGGACAGGCAGGAGACATGAAGAAGCAGGAAGGAGGAGGAAGGAATTTATGAGGAGAAAGTGGTAAGCCAGTATATAGCAGAACTGTGAGGTCAAGAGGCATCTGGAGCAGGTGCGGACAAGGGTCGGCGTTCGATCCCAGTTGGTCCAACTGGTTGGGTACAAATGCTCCCTATATTTATAATGTCCCCCCCCCCACCTCTGCCCCTTAAGAACGGGAATTACAATGAGTAAGTTTAAGACGTAAAGGCGTAAGGTTCATATGTTCCAAATGACCAAAAATAATTTGATAAAAATAAATTATTATTATAACTAATTAGGAACACAACAGCTGAAACAACACCAAAAGGATTTTATTAGTTTGCATTGATAGTTAATTCTTTTCTAACACAAACATTAATACCTATTTTAAAGAGGAATAATATCATTCAAATTTATGATTGGAAAAGAAAACTTTGAGGAAATGTGAAGTTATGTATGTTGATGGTGACGGGTTGAGAGACCAGCCACCTCATAACTTCACTCATCACCAGCCGTCTCAATACTTCACTCATCACCAGCCACCTCATAACTTCACTCATCACCAGCCGTCTCAATACTTCACTCATCACCAGCCGCCTCATAACTTCACTCATCACCAGCCACCTCATAACTTCACTCATCACCAGCCACCTCATAACTTCACTCATCACCAGCCGTCTCAATACTTCACTCATCACCAGCCGCCTCATAACTTCACTCATCACCAGCCACCTCATAACTTCACTCATCACCAGCCACCTCATAACTTCACTCATCACCAGCCGTCTCAATACTTCACTCATCACCAGCCGCCTCATAACTTCACTCATCACCAGCCACCTCATAACTTCACTCATCACCAGCCACCTCATAACTTCACTCATCACCAGCCGTCTCAATACTTCACTCATCACCAGCCACCTCATAACTTCACTCATCACCAGCCACCTCATAACTTCACTCATCACCAGCCACCTCATCACTTCACTCATCACCAGCCACCTCATAACTTCACTCATCACCAGCCGTCTCAATACTTCACTCATCACCAGCCACCTCATAACTTCACTCATCACCAGCCACCTCATCACTTCACTCATCACCAGCCACCTCATAACTTCACTCATCACCAGCCACCTCATCACTTCACTCATCACCAGCCACCTCATAACTTCACTCATCACCAGCCGTCTCAATACTTCACTCATCACCAGCCACCTCATAACTTCACTCATCACCAGCCACCTCATCACTTCACTCATCACCAGCCACCTCATAACTTCACTCATCACCAGCCACCTCATCACTTCACTCATCACCAGCCGCCTCATAACTTCACTCATCACCAGCCGCCTCATAACTTCACTCATCACCAGCCACCTCATAACTTCACTCATCACTGAATATTAATTTGGTTTTATAGTAAATCGTCAATTGTATCTTCTGATTTTTGTCTGTAGGGAAAGTTTTGTAGTTTCCTTTTGTTTAGGAAACAAACATAGGAATGTGCCTAAATGCCAACAGTGACTGCCCTGACAGGTACAAGAGGAGTGTTGTTAACGCTTATGTCGACCATGCTCTCAGCCACAGCTCAGGATGGAAGCAAGTCGATGAAGAACTCTCTAGGGTAAGGCAGGTCCTAGTCAACAACAGCTTCTCCAATGGTTTCGTCGAAGACATCATAAGAAGGAAAGTGAAAAGCCATGCAACCTCTGAAGAGACAACTAACACAACACCTATACCCCCTATTAGACTATTTTACAGGAACTTCTTTTCCACAGCTCATAAAACGGAGGAAAGGGTCCTGAAAGATATTGATAATAGGAACGTTATCCCAACAGACAAAAATCAGAAGATATAATTGACGATTTTCTATAAAACCAAAAAAACGGCCAACCTACTCATGAGAAACTTTCCAGACACAAAGCAGAACGCTTTAAAAGAGACCAACGTCGTCTATGCCTTCAAATGCCCACTTGGGGACTGTAAGCTCCAAGAACTCAGTATATAGGCAAGACAACAACATCTCTTTCCAGGCGATTAACGATGCATAAGAAACAGGGCTCCATTAAGGAACATATAATCTCTTCCCACAACCAAACCATCACCAGAGAAGTCTTAACAAACAACACAGAAATTATCGATAGATACAGAGATAGCAGGCGGCTCGACGTCTGCGAGGCACTACACATCAAGAAGTCAACACCAGCAATCAACAGCCAATTAATGCACAACTATATTCTACCCACTTCAAGACTCCGCACCAATATAGAAGCATCACGAAATATGGGCCAATAGGCCCTTTGCAGTTACTTCCATTCTTCCCTTTAATTTATCCAATATATACCCAATGCACCGTGTTCTGTCTTGTGTTGAAAGTTTGCTCTGTCTTGTGTTGAAAGTTCTGTTCACCTCAGCCAAAACTGTTGTAACATATCACCTCACCCAAATGCAGGTATATAAGATAAAAGCTGTTTAAATGATAGCATAGTAAAACTCTGTTTAATGTTTGCAGGTTATAGTTGCGTGAGTGTAAACTAAAGTCTTTGAAAAAGTAATAAGTTTTACGTAACGCGTTCAAGTGTCGCATCAGACTAGAAATAAAAATGAATTTTGGAGAATCGATTTTTCAATTACCATCGACAGCGAAAAGAAACATAAGAAATATTGAGAAAATTCGTGTTAGAATTATTAATCTTACTTTTTCGGTCATATTTAATAATATATGTCTACAGGAAAGACTGCTACCAAAATATACTAATATATATATATAATAAAAAAGGAAGGGGGTGGTAGGAGAAAAGCACACAGAAACTGTATTGGAGGGGATCTAAACATTCCCTCTAATGCGTTATGCGTGGTTTCCTCCGAGGCTATGGGTCCCCCTTCTTCCAGCTAGAGGTGGTACTCTTTTTTCTCTTTTTATATTCATAAAATATATATATATATATATATATATATATATATATATATATATATATATATATATATATATATATATATATATGGAAAACCACATTTGAAAAAAAATAGAGAATGCTTAACGCGTTTTCGGCTAATTCCCCTTCCTTGGAAGGCGATTCCTGCCAATAGACACCGTCCATTGCCAGGGTTATAGTTACATCACATACATTGTATAACTAATGTATTTCATAGTCAATCTTGGGTACAAGTACAATATATCATCAAGTGTTCCAGTATTCATATAGTAGTTACAGAGTTCAGCATACCTCAGCCTAGGAGGGCAAAAGTCAGTCATATATGGGACATTGTACAGTATAATGTTTAAGGGAGTGTATGTTTTCTCTTTCACAAAGTTGACACAAGGTGTATTCGACACTTTCACAAAGTTGACACATTGTGTATTCGACACTTTCACAAAGTTGACACATTGTGTATTCGACACTTTCACAAAGTTGACACATGGTGTATTCGACACTTTCACAAAGTTGACACATTGTGTACTCGACATTTGGGGTTTGAGAAAGCTGCCAGATACGTCTATATCCCAGGTGTATTCTGGCCACTATAACATCACATTGCCGGGTTCTTGTTCTACTAGTCCCATATGTGAATGTCTCCTCACGATATCTATCATAATATTTAATGCTACAACTTCCAGGTCTTTGTGAATTAGTTAGGTCGGTGAGATCTTCACTAGATATTTGTTTAAGTATTCTCTTTGTCACTGCTAATGAAACACCCATATCAATTTCTACCACTGGTTTTCTACAGGCTGTCTTTGCAAGCATATCAACAGTGTCATGCCTTGAGATGCCAACATGTGATGGTATCCATAGGAATTTAATTTCAAATCTGTTTTCTTTAGTAGCTAAAACATTCATTCGTATATCACTGACTATTTTCTGGGTGTCACTACTATGTGAGTTCAATGCCAGGAGTGCACTCTGCGAGTCACAGTATATAAGTCCACTGCCTTTTTCTGTTAAAATTCAGTGGCACGGTATATGCCTGCAAGTTTGGTTTGAGTTGTACTTGCCCAGTTATTGACGCGCTTCATTGCTGTATGTACGAGAGAAGATTATTTAAATATATTACATGCACATCCGGTACATCGTCCACCTTCTTCTACAGAGCAGTCGGCATAGCACTGATACACATCGTTACCCATACTCTGAGTACTTTCAGTGATGCTTTTCAGTGTTAACTGTGTTAATAATGTAGAGTGTACACTATCTTTCTTGGGCGCATTTACAAAATCAACTGATAGATCCCAGTTATTCCATGGAGTAATTAGTTGATTAATCATTAACGGAGTTGGGTACATATTTAATATTTTGATGGAGATGGCTACCTTGTAGAACCAAAATGCATCATCAGAGTACACATTGAAGAGTGACAGTGTGGGGGCGAGGATTCGGACAGGCGTAGAGTAACAAGCGAGGTGCGCCAAGGATCGGTGCTGGGACCCATATTATTCCTCATTTGTGTAAATAACTTGACTGCAGGAGTTGAGTCTTATATGTCAATGTTTGCAGATGATGCAAAACTAATGAGGGTTAAGACAGATGAAGATTGTAAGATTCTCCAGGATAACTTGAACAGGTTGCAAAGATTGTCCGAGATGTGGCTGCTTGAGTTCAACACTAACACGTGCAAGGTGAAAAAAATGGGGACAGGAGCATGGAGACCGAAAGGCCGATGTACGATGAAGGGAAACTACCGCCCAATAACGTCTAGAGAAAAAAGACGTGCGAGTGGACATAACACCAAACCTAGAGCCTCCATCTTAAAAAACACATAAGGAAGCTCGAAAAGATGCAGAAGTTTACAACGAGACTTGTCCCAGAGCTGCGAGGGATGATGTACGAAGAGAGACTGAGGGAACTAAACCTGACGACGTTAGGAAGGAGGGAGAAGGGGGGTACATGATACAAACGAATAAAATACTCCCAGGTCCCCAATTACCGCTGGGTGAACAGGACCAGACGATTAAGGGTTAATGAGGCCATTGTGGTGCACATTAAAGAATATAATCGTCCAGAAGAATGTTTTATTTCCCAGGAGAGAGAAGAAAGAGAGAGGCGGCGCTCTCTCTCTTGACTCGTCCTGGGAGACGTTGTCAACCAATTGTATAATTAAGACAACCGAGTGACGGGATTGGTGCAAGATGAGTCGGTAACTACGAAGGTGAGAAGGAGAGCACGACCCCGAGGAGGAGAGGAAACAGATGATGGAGAGGGAAGGAGGAGGAGAGACAGCGGTGAGGAGGAACATAACGAGAGTCAAAGGATGTGAGGGATAAGAGAGAAGCGTAGGAGAGGAAGAGAGGTAGAAAAGAAGAGGTGAGGGAGAGAGAGGGAAGAGACGAGTGGAAGAGGATTAGAGAGAGAAGAGTGCAAGAGCAGGAGATAGAGAAGAGTGAGAGAAACAAAGGTGGTGACAGAGTGAACGGAGCCATCAGGGTACACCTGATGACAACATCTGATGACAACACCTGATGACAGCACCTGCTGACAACACCTGATCACAGGATCACGTGTCCAGCGTGCTGTCCGCTCGGCCCCTGTGAGTGTGTGTGTGTGTGCGTGTTTTGTTGAATACGACCGAAAAGGTAAGATTAATTATTCTAACACGAATTTTCTCAATATTTCTTATGTTTTTCTTCACTGCTGAGGGTAATTGAAATGTCAACTCTCCAAAATTCATTTTTTATTTTTGGTCTGACGCTTAGAAGCGTTTTGTGTGGGGCTTCTTACATTCTCAAACACTTGTTTTCACTTAACACTACACGTATGGTACACGTGATACACTATGTATGATATATTTAACATACATCTTGGTTTTATATTCGTTTTGGGTGAGGTGACACAAAAGCTTTTGGGTGAGTTGGGTATTGGGTGAGGTAGCAACCCGTTCTCGCACTTTCGTATAGTCAATATTGACTTATTAAATACGTCCATATGTGACATACTTAACATACTAGTTTACCTTGAAAAGCTTCATAGAAAACACCGATCTTACCTAACCTTCTTAGTATGTTAAGATAAGCATCTTATTGCTTCGTAATTACAATTATTATTTAACCTATACCTATAATAGGTTAAGTAATAATTATAATTACGAAGCAATAAGATGCTTATCTTATTGCTTCTCTCTCGACTCTCAGTGGGAGCAAGCAACCCTCCCTGTAAGATGCTTAGGTGTCCGCACACCCTCCCAGATTGTCCTACCAGCCTTCCTTTCCTCCTCCCATGCATCGCACGATCTCGTAAGAGATATCCTACCTGAACTCCTGAGTAATTCAGCAGGAATACACGATCATGCTTTCACTAAATGTTCAAATCAGTGGGATGCTCTTGCAGCCCAAGCACCCATCACAGAGCCAACAAAAAAACATAATGTCATGCTCAGCGTCGCAACATCAGACAAGGAGAAAGCCCGCCTCAGAGCAGTGCGTGCCCCCCATGCAGGAGACTTCCTCCTGGCAGTACCCATGTCAGCAATGGGCACGCGCCTAGATCCAGAATCCCTTCGTGTAGCAGTGGCCCTCCGCCTTGGTGCCCCAATTCACACTGAATACAAGTGTATTTGCAACAGGGTGGAAGCAGACCAATATGGACTGCTTGGGTTGCATTGCGGAAGCACAAAGGGCTGGCATGCAAGACGCAACGAGGTCAATGGCATCATCAAGAGAAGCCTCGTCTCAGCTCAGTGCCCAGCGGTGAGAGAACTGAATCTTACTGAAGCGACCATACGAGTCATAAATACTCATATTCCGCCCAAGTAAAACAGAAACAAGCAACACTTAGTGGGCCAACCAGAGGCTTAGGGCCCGCGCAGTGGGCCAGCCAGAGGCTTAGGACCCGCGCAGTGGGCCAGCCAGAGGCTTAGGGCCCGCCCAGTGGGCCAGCCAGAGGCTTAGGGCCCGCGCAGAGGCTTAGGGCCCGCGCAGAGGCTTAGGGCCCGCGCAGTGGGCCAGCCAGAGGCTTGGGGCCCGCGCAGTGGGCCAGCCAGAGACTTGGGGCCCGCGCAGTGGGCCAGCCAGAGGCTTGGGGCCCGCACAGGAATATCCCTGAAAAAACCTCAGTATATAAAGAGGAAAGATAATAAAATCCAAGGTTATGAAGGCCTACTGAATAAAGCAAACATGTAAACAAACAGAGATAAAATATCATCCAAACAAGGCTTAAATCCCAGAAAACCACGAAGACAGAGTTGCCTTGTTCCCCACCATGATTATGATGTAACGCTCCAGTACCAGAAGAACTTGGTTCTGGCGGCGCCCCGCCACATGGGCGGCACTCCCAGGGACAAGAGCGGGCACTCCAGACTTGCGACACTTGTGGTGTAGAGCAGTGTGGTCCATGAATATTGTATGATCCTGGCTTGTTTGGTCAGGCCAAGTGAAGTACTAGATCAATACTGGTGTTTCTTGTTGTTAGTGTGCGTGTTGGACTCTATACTGGTCTGGTCTGGTCTCTGTCTCTCTCTCTCTCATATAGCAGTGATAGGGCTTCAGATCAACTCAACCGATCCTCCGAATTGACAGTACGCTTTAACACCAAGTGTAATAAGTTCATATCCTGACTATCATACATAGTACATAATTGAACTTATGGGGCTGTTGCATTTACCTCCCCATTTAATTATCTTAGTTTTCTGTTAAAGACACTCAAAGTTTTAAGGTTGGGTTTGCTACACTCACGTTTTAAATATAAAGATTTTTTTTCAATTTTATTAAATAATAGAGATTTTATACAAAATTTTAAAATATCCTGAGTTACTTTACAATTTATTGAAATAATTTAGTTTTGTTTTATAAAACTGTAATATTAATATAGCTTTCCATTAAGTAGTAATTGTAATTAAGAAGCAATAAAATGCTTATCTTCAAAAACTAAGACGGTTAAGCGAGGTCGTGGTTTTCTATTCAGCTTTTCAGGTAAACTCAAATATTCACAATATATTTGACTACGATTTAATATTAAGTGTAAATAAGTACATTTCCTGGCTTCCATACCGAAGCCCAATGACCCTGGTAATTACAGACCTATCAGTCTCGTGTCATGCACTTGTAAGATGCTTGGAAGAATCATCCTAAACCGACTGTTGCACAAAATAGGCAGGTTAGGGGAGGGGGTCAATGGATTTGTTAAAAGATGGAGCACAGCAATTTGTATTGTTAATTACTTGGCTAATGACACAGCTAAGTATTCTGTATTTGTTGACATTAAAGAAGCCTTCGACAAAGCACAAGGGGTTGAAATCCTGGACGAGCTTGCACGCATGGGTGTCAAGGGGAGACTCATGAAATGGGTTGAGGACTACCTCATTGGGAGGAAAGCCAAGGTCTGCTGTAATGGAGCAGTCTCCAGAACAACGATTATGGACCTCGGGCACCCCTAAGGAGTGGTCTTAAGCCCCCACACTATTTAACATATTTATGAACGCCATTGCAAATATTGAATTTCCGGAAGGAACACAACAAGAGGGATATGCAGATGATAATACAAGCTCCCACCTTGGGAAAATTAAACAGTCCAATGAACTCCTTGGAAGGAAATGTGTTGAACTCGGCTTCACTCTCTCCACAAACAAGACGAAGGCATACTCCCGTCACAAGCGGAGAGAAAATGAAGAACTACAAATTAATGGTGTAACACTTGAATGGGTTGACCACTATCGGTACCTTGGCGTCACTGTCGGCTCTAACAAGGGGAAGAAAGAGGAGCTCAACCAACTCATAGGAACATGCAAAAGTCGACTCAGGGCACTGAAAGCAATGACCTGGAGCCTCTACTGCTGTGCTTAAAATTATTTACTTAGTCTATGTCCACTCCGTCGTAGACTATGTTGCACCAGTTTTGTGCACTTATTCCCAAAGCGATATGAAAATACTTGAAAGCATACAAAATGAAGCCATGATAATCGTTATAATAGTGGCTTTAGGCATTGTATGTACTAGCTCTATCTATTATTCCAACTAACTTTGTAAAATCTCTTGTATGTATGTACCTTACCTAAATAAACATTTATTTATTTATTTATTTATTTATTTATTTATTTATTTATTTATTTATTTATTTATTGGAGTCCCAAGAACTGCCAAAACATCTAATCTACGAGAGGAGTTGTCCCTCCCCAGTGTTAAAAGCAGAATTCAGACCAATCGGCTAAGCTTGCTGAATGCTAAGCTTGCAATTAAGATAGCCAGAGATCCCATTTACAATGATATTGCCAAGAAAAAACTAAGTTCTGGGCTACTTTCTGGGGGGGGGGGGGGGACAGCAGAAGCAAAAAATGGCATCACAGATTAAGGTGCTGCTACCTCGAAGAGCTTCACCTGCTTGAGCAAGCCCGTGAGCTCCTGCCTGTAGAGAGGTTACCTCCCTGGGAGGATGACTCATGCAAGATCATCGTCAATGATATGGCAACGAAAAAGTCTAACATGAAAGCTCAAGAAATGAGGCACAGTTATCTGGAGGAAATCAATAAAGAAGCCGGAAATGAGTTAGATCAAATCTACACTGATGGGTCATCTAACCCTGTCAACGGCAGGGCTGGTGCAGCATACACTGTAATTAGGAATAAAGCCTTACAACGCAAAAATGAAGGAAAAGCCCGTATTGAGAACTATGCCTCTTCAACACAAGCGGAGCTAACTGCCATTATTATGGCGTTAAGATTCCTTGAACGAAACACTAATGGCGCAGTTACCTGCACTGATTCTAGAGCAACGCTACAAAGCCCTACTAAAAATCAGGCAGAAAATCTTGTGATAGTCGCTGAGATCAAGAGAGCGGTAAGAGTACTAACCAATCAAGGAAGAATCATCTAATTTCTGTGAATCCCCTCCCATGTTGGAATCTGTGGAAATGAACGAGCAGATGTGCTGGCTGCTGAAGGTGCTGAAGGAGACCACATTGAATACTTCATACCCAAGACCCCTCTACAAATTAGAGGTATCATCAGGCAATATCGCTGTGACAAGGTTACTGAGGAAAGGAGGAAAGAAGAACAAATCAGTGAATCTGTACGATGGTACAAACAATGTGGTTGCAGCTGGCAATCCCAATCATTATGGAAGAAGAGGAGGTGGCCACGGGAGAGAATCATTAATAGCAAGAATTCGTCTTGGATACAATATCCATGGAGATTCGGAATAGAAACAACAGTTGAGCAGAGGAGTATAGCAGAATCTATGGTGAGAATGATGTATACCGCCTTGACAACTACCTGAAAGAGTGTGGACATCTAAGAGTCATTAGAAATATGTGTAGAATAATAAACCCCACATTGTTTCAGTTTCGAAAACACTATTTGTCAAATATAGATACCGTTCTTAAAAGATTTCCCCATTTTGCACCCGTAAGATAACGTAAGATCACAGTCTCAGTGATCATCTACAAGACATTCCTCCCGCGTCGCCCACCAAGGCGTCGTAAGGTCTCGCTAAGTCCCTCTCACCTGTAATTAAGGGCAATATGCTTCGCACTAATTACCCTGTAGTTGACGGTTTCACCGCCCAATAAAAAGTGGGCTCGAACTGGTGTCCTCCAGTAACGCTGTACGGTGAACTGCCTGGTCAAACCACCCCAGAAAATTGACGAAGTTAAAATAGGGATTGAAAATTGGATATTAATATTGGCAATGGAAGTGGTTAATTAATAAACATGATGTAAATTGGATAAAAAGGCTGTAATAAATTAAAAGAAGTTAAAAAATAGTGAGAGAAATGGTTTATTAAGGTTGGCGATGGAAATAAATACGTTAATAGTTTAGAAGACTCAAACTGGCAATGAAAATGGGAAATACAAAAATGCTATGGAAATTGGATGAAAATTGATAGTGGAAATTGGTGAACATCAGCAACAAAAGCAGAAATGACTGAAGGCGAAGGCAACAAAACTAAAAAGACAAAAAACAGGAAACTGAAATATCAAACGAAAGTTGACGCTGAGAAACAAGAGTCACTAGTGAGAGAGATCAATTGCCACAACCGAAAATAAATGAATCAGAGAACACAAAATTGGCCAGTCTTAAATGTTTTTGTTAAATTACAAGTTGCTACTGGACTTCTCAGACGTATATTAACCCCTCTGAGAGGCGCAATATACAATATACTTCGCTGTATACACACTTGAGAGTTTACAGCAGTCTTGGACGTTGACCGGGACTAACGTATACCTGCTGGATAGTTAGTAAACTAGTGAGGCGGCCTTAATGACCCTCCAGAGGCTGACAGTCTTTATCCCCAACACAAGAACAAAACAGAAGCAATCATTTTCCTAGCAAGTGGTGAGAGGAGGAGCAACAGTCCGGAGACACTGCAGGTGTTGAGACAATGTAGAGAGACTACACACGCAAATGTCAATAACGTGTTATAAACTTTAGCATATCATGGCGCATATGGGTTAAGGCGCGCTTCTCAGGTTACCCAAGATGCTGGTTCCATCCTCCAACCTGCTCCAAGTCTTCCTCGACATAAACAGCTTCGGTGCAAAGAGGTCGTCAAGGTGTGGGAGAGGAGGTGAGGCTTTCCATGATGATAGTGAGGCAGGTGCAACCCTTCCTCCGTATAGACAGTACGTTTTAATACTAAATATAATAAGTACATTTCTGACTGTCTGCATAGTACATAAATACACTTAATTGTACCCTTACATTAACCTCCCCATATATTCTCCTAATTTCGTGTTTATACACTCAAAATTTTTAGGTTTTAAAGTTTTATAACTTGTAAAGTAAAGTATTTTTTAAGTTTTCGTGTTCAATTATATATACACAAAGTATTAAATAAAGAATTTCTTTTTCAGTTTTTGTAATCATTAGAGATTTTATAAAAAATTTGAAAATATCCTAAGTTACTTTATAATTTATTGAAAGACTATAGTTTTGTTTTTTAGTTTTATAATATTGTAATATTAATATAGCTATAGGTTAAGTACTAATTATAATTAAGAAGCAATAAATGCTATTTACATGCTTGTCTTCCTACACTAACAAAGTCGTCTGGGGTCGTGGTTTTCTATACAGCTTTTCAGGTAAACTCTAATATTCACAATATTTTAGTGAAATGCTGGCGATTAAGTGTATTTATGTACTATGCCGATAGTAGGAATGTACTTATTACATTTAGTATTAAAACGTACTGTCTATTCGGAGGATGGGCTGGGCAGGTGATGATAGTAAGGGAGCTGAGGAAGTTAAATTATCACGACAGCTGAGGAAGCAAATCTATCAAATGAGCAAAATTTAGAGACTTGAGGAAGCTAAACCAGCACGGCAGCTAAGGCAGGTAAGTCATTACTGAGAAAGTTATATGTAGCAATATTAGCAGTCAACAATCACCTTGACAAACCTAATTTGACAAACGACTCACTGTAAGGGATCAGTAAGAGGACGGTTACAACTTAAGGGGGGGCATCAGCGCCAAATATGCCAATTTGTTCCATTTCAATCAAACTTTTTTGGCGAGTTGTATATGAAAAGGGCTTCGTCTGGTCCAAGTCTCAGCATCATAGCATAAATAGGAAGGAAGATTTTTTTTTCAACGAATTTTACACATTTTCAACTCGAAATTACAACCACAAGTTTCAAATGAAATCCTTTCTATGACACTTTTCTATCACATTAGCATATAATAAAAGGATCTGTATAGCGGATTTTTTTTAAATATGTTTAGTTTTACTAATTCAAATAGTCAAAGTTCCATAAAAAATTATGCAAATATATCATGGTTTATTACTATTATAAAATCAATAAATGAACTTAGGAAAAAATGCTTCTTACAGATTTGTAGAGACATAAACTCTACATATAAGTGTAAGCTTCATGTTAATTGAATAAAAAATGAAAGAGTTATAGGAACGTTTATATTACTTGAAAATAAATAAGTAAAAAATAAAGTCTAGAGTGCTGCCATCTGTGGCTGAGGTTGACATCAACCAATTTCCTGGCCCCCTCACAGATAGGCTTACGTGCAGTCAGGTGTATAAGTTTCATGCAAATCGTCCGATAAACAAATAAGAAAAAATGAAAAAAAAATCAATTCATTTTTTAACTTTTTTTTTTTGTTAAAACTAATTATTAAATATTTTTATTATATGCTATTGTGACAGCTGAGTGATGTATTACTGTACACAGGACCGCCTCTACCATGAATCAATAGGTTTCCTCTATTGTTCATAACTCACACACAGGGCTACTGCAGTGATCATTATTTATTATCACTCCATTATCACTATTACCAGGGTTGGAAATTGCCTTATAACCGTCTTTTAAGTAAACTGACCCGTAACGTAGCGGATACTAAACAAAATCTTTTTCAATTACCCAAATACAACTCTGGAAAGGGTTAGTAAGAATAGAGTAGGAGAGGATAGTACTCCGGGAGAGGGTTACATTTTACTGTGCAGAGACAGTAGTGAGGACTGTGTGTGGGGGGAACAGGGCGAAAACTGGAGATCAGATTTGGAGAACACAAGAAAGCATGTAGAATTATGGCTGGTAACAGTGATGTAGCTAACCATAGTTGGGGAAAAGATCACAATATTGATTTAGAGAAATGTGAAATAATCTATAAAAGTAATAATATTAGAACTAGAAAGGCAGTGGAAGGGGTTTTAATAAATACTCTGAATACTTTCGTTGATAACAAAAGCTTTACTTCGGAGGATAGCTTTACTAGGAAAATGATTCTGAGTGAAATAAAATTGGATCTCAATAGATGGATGAATGTAAGTAGTCCCATTTGCTGCGTTCCTTGGGGCATGGAGAGGATTACGATGGATAGCATCCAGATGAACACCTGTATTAATAACTCCCAGAATAGCAGGATTCCGGAAAGGACACCTGACCATAATTCCATAGAAGACATTACCGCAGGTACAGCAGTAGTCGGGACTAGTGTTGACCTGGTCAGGAGGTCAAGAAGGATAAGAGGACTGGACCCAGGATAGCAGCCTCATTAGACGTAGAGATGTAAGTCTCGTCCTACCCATACACTCAGACCTTGACAAAACACTTAGGAGAGTGTGAAAGAGTTGGTGTAAATTCCTTACATATATTCCACATATGCACTAGTGAGTTTTATCCTAATTATCTATAGTGAAGACCTGTCTGTTAAAATTTATTTTCAAATTTGACATTTTTTTGTGCATTGTCTAGGATATATTTGTTCAGAGGGTTATCTTTGTATTGGCAATAATGTATTCCAAAAAAAATAATGGGCTGATGAAATTGGCAACCAGAAAGCCTAGCCAACGACCGCCGATGCGGGAGAGGGGGTGGGGCATTGACCCAACAAATCAAGGAAAGGTATGTAGCCATATGTAGGTCATAGTGCTTATCTCAGGGCTGGACCCTGTGCTCACCTGTGGGACGGTACTGTTGACCTGTACACCACACTACTCACCTGCAGGAGGCCTCCACAGAGCCCACGAGGACCACAGGACTCACCTGGTCTATGCAGGAGAGTGTAGGGTTCTCAGCGCAGTAGTGGAGGGCAGTCTTGCCGGTCCTGTCCCTCTCCTGTACGCTGGCTGGCTGGGTGGGGTGGACACAAGACAAGAAAGAACCGTTAGTCTACCGGACACATTCACATGTTTGTCAGGGTTATCTTATGTAAATACAATGAAGCCATCCTTCTCTCACAACAGAAGCACAATAAACACAATGTCACACGCCTATATGCATACATGCTTGGGAATTAATATACTAACCGATTTAACTACCTAGCCCTTCGCTTAACCAATTCCAGTACCTGGTCTCTCTGGCCTACCCGGTTCCAGTACCTGGTCTCTCTGGCCTACCCGGTTCCAGTACCTGGTCTCTCTGGCCTACCCGGTTCCAGTACCTGGTCTCTCTGGCCTACCCGGTTCCAGTACCTGGTCTCTCTGGCCTACCCGGTTCCAGTACCTGGTCTCTCTGGCCTACCCGGTTCCAGTACCTGGTCTCTCTGGCCTACCCGGTTCCAGTACCTGGTCTCTCTGGCCTACCCGGTTCCAGTACCTGGTCTCTCTGGCCTACCCGGTTCCAGTACCTGGTCTCTCTGGCCTACCCGGTTCCAGTACCTGGTCTCTCTGGCCTACCCGGTTCCAGTACCTGGTCTCTCTGGCCTACCCGGTTCCAGTACCTGGTCTCTCTGGCCTACCCGGTTCCAGTACCTGGTCTCTCTGGCCTACCCGGTTCCAGTACCTGGTCTCTCTGGCCTACCCGGTTCCAGTACCTGGTCTCTCTGGCCTACCCGGTTCCAGTACCTGGTCTCTCTGGCCTACCCGGTTCCAGTACCTGGTCTCTCTGGCCTACCCGGTTCCAGTACCTGGTCTCTCTGGCCTACCCGGTTCCAGTACTTGGTCTCTCTGGCCTACCCGGTTCCAGTACCTGGTCTCTCTGGCCTACCCGGTTCCAGTACTTGGTCTCTCTGGCCTACCCGGTTCCAGTACCTGGTCTCTCTGGCCTACCCGGTTCCAGTACCTGGTCTCTCTGGCCTACCCGGTTCCAGTACCTGGTCTCTCTGGCCTACCCGGTTCCAGTACCTGGTCCGTGACCTAATCGGTTACAATACCTGGCACCTGGTCTAACTGTCTCCAGGTGCACCTAACCATTTCAGGTCCACCAAAAACATGACTGGACTAATAACACAGTGTTCTTTAGACATAAAGTTAGTGCATATGGTGATGTTCTTCACCACATGTTATGAAGGCTTCGTGTCAGCCAGACTCCGTGTATATGTGTCACGTCCACCGTGTATGTGTGGCAGGTGTTTACGTACGACGCATCTCCCATAATGGTTACCGCCCTTGTGAGCCCCGCTGAGGCTGGACCCTGAAGACCTCGAGGAGTCTCCAGGCTGGTCAGGGCTCACCTCCCTCCCGCTCTCTGTAAAGTGTTTACATCTTTTGAATCAAATATATTGATCCTTTTCTAATGATTTTCGTCTTACAGATCTGTAGAGTAACCTTGATGGATCTTAGTTCTTAGCCCCCGTGTTAGTTGTTTAGTTTCAAACTGCTTCTTCACTTCACTATTAACATTTGTGTAGTAATGTGTGACCTTCCGTAGTGTGTTGGGGTTAGTCTGGGCACTCTGCCCTCACTGCTCTGTTCAGCCCTCTTATTTCTCGCATCCAGGTACTTTGGAGAAATGTAGTCACCACACCTGCACTTCTGATGTTTTTCACTTCAAATTACCTGCTATACCCTTCATGTGTGTGTGTGTGTGTGTGTACTCACCTATATGTACTCACCTATTTGTGCTTGCGGGGGTTGAGCTTTGGCTCTTTGGTCCCGCCTCTCAACTGTCAATCAACTGGTGTACAGGTTCCTGAGCCTACTGGGCTCTATCATATCTACATTTAAAACTGTGTATGGAGTCAGCCTCCACCACATCACTGCCTAATGCATTCCACCCGTTAACTACTCTGACACTGAAAAAGTTATTTCTAACGTCCCTGTGGCTCATGTGGGTACTCAGTTTCCACCTGTGTCCCCTTGTTCGCGTACCACCAGTGTTGAATAGTTTATCCTTGTCTACCCGATCGATTCCCCTGAGGATTTTGTAGGTAGAGATCATGTCTCCCCTTACTCTTCTGTCTTCCAGTGTCGTAAGGTGCATTTCCCGCAGCCTTTCCTCGTAACTCATGCCTCTTAGTTCTGGAACTAGTCTAGTAGCATACCTTTGGACTTTTTCCAGCTTCGTCTTGTGCTTGACAAGGTACGGCTCCATGCTGGGGCCGCATACTCCAGGATTGGTCTTACATATGTGGTGTACAAGATTCTGAATGATTGTATGTGTGTGCGCGCGCGCGCGTGTTCCTCCGGCCTAGCATGTATGGCACGTACAAATCGCAGCGAGCGTGTGTGCTTGTCTCCTAAACATGAACGTTATGCTAATGTATGATACAGCCAGCCTTGACCTGCAGGCCAGAGGGCCAGAGGGGGCAGCACAGGTGGAGGATGATGGATGATGGTGGCGCAGGATGGAGATGTTTGAGATGTTCCAGGGTAATGATGCTGGTCATGATGTAGAGGGATGGGACCCCCGCCACCCCTCACCCTTCCCGTGGTGGCTGAGGGCGGCCATGATGGTGATAACGACCGAAATATACAATATTCTCATATATGAAAGCAATATATACTAAATAATATAATTAAATAAGGTCTACCGGCAGCGCAAGTTTGCTTTCGGCGACAAAAATATTATCAGCTGATTTGTGCAATGGCTGCCTGCTTGGTGACGTCACATCCTCCACGATGCCACACTTCCAGCACCACTTGCGTAAACACATCACTGTGTCCGGCCGCTGTTACATCGCTACCACCACTTCTTCTTGGAGGTACAATGTTCATTTTTCTACATGACAGATCGAAGCTACGATATACATTGTCATTGAGGTTGTCTCAGTCCCGCTCCATCTCTGTCCAAAATATTGTGGCAACACTGTTTTTTTCCTTTGATTGTGGCAATGCTTTCGCAGGCAGTTTAACCTTGCTTGGTGTATAGTCAGGTGTGATGGTGTACAGTCAGGTGTGATGGTGTGCTGTATAGTCAGGAACAATAGTGTTTAACTCAAGTAAATGTAAGGTAATGTGAGGAGGGAGCAGGAGGCCAGACACAAGGTCACAAATGTGAGAAGAAATCCTCCATGAAACGTACTGAGAAGAATTGTGGCTGTTGATATCACAGGAGCCAGCCTGTCGGAGCCCACAACACAAGATATCACAGGAGCCAGCCTGCCGGAGCCCACATCAAAAGATGGGTGATGGTGGTGTGTGTTGGTGGTGGGTGGTGGTTGTGGATGGTGGTGGTGGTGGTGGATAGAGGTGGTGGTGGTGATGGATGGTAGTGGTGGGTGATGGTAGTGGTAGTTGTGGGTGGTGGTGGTGGGTGATGGTGGTGGTGGGTGGTGGTAGTGGCAGTGGTGGTAGTTGTGGGTGGTGGTGGTGGTGGGTGGTGGTGGTAGTTGTGGGTGGTGGTAGTTGTTGGTGGTGGTGGTTGGTAGTGGTGGTGGTGGTGGTAGGTGGTGGTGGTGGGCGGTGGTGGTGGTGGTGGTTGTGGTGTTGGTGGTAGTTGTGGGTGGTGGGGGTAGTTGTGGGTGGTGGTGGTGGTGGTAGTTGTGGGTGGTGGTGGTAGTGGGGGTAGTGGGGGTAGGTAGTGATGGGGTAGGTAGTGGTGGTGGTGGTGGTCTAAAACCCCTAGTTATGGGATAGGTTAAGGAAAATTGGGTTATGGTAGTTGTATATTTTGACTAAGTCACTTAACCCTTTCTGACAAATATGTTATAAAATGGAGGTCTGATCCAGGTATATAAGGTTAGGTTAAGGATGGTTAAGTTTAACCGATGTAGAGAAAACTCCCATTATTAAGACATCTACCATTAACCCCCAGGTAATAGAGGTTAGGTTGGGGATGGTTATATTGAAAAAAAAAACATTGCTAAGAATATGATGCAATATTGAACCATGTATCGGAGGTAAGGTCCGGGGCGGTTGGGTTGATGCATAAACAACACTTTCCTCCCATAAATATAATAAAGTTGAAGTTAGATAAGGGGAGGGTAGGTCCAGGATGGCTGAGTTGATGTGTAAAAACAAAACACTTACCCAACAATATAACTACAATATTGAATATAAATCCAAGTTTAATAGGCGAGGGGTAGTTAGGTTCATTTCCAAAAACATCACATTTTTATGAATATTGATACAATTTTCAACACAGATCCAAGCAGGTTAGGCACAGTGCGGTTAGGTTCATATCCAAAACTTCTCTTTTCTAGGAATTTAGATACAATATTCAACGAAGCTGCAAGACCTCTGCAGGTTAGGCACGGAGCAGTTAGCTTCACATCCAAAAACATCACTTTTGTGAGTATATGTCGTATCATAGGTTAGGCCCGAGGTGGTTGACTTGTGGTAATATGAGGAAAATACCTAGTAACAACTTCTAATACTAATATATTAACAAAATTAGTTATAATCCAGGGTGGAATGGAGGCTGGAAGTATACGTTGAGAGCTCTAACAGTTGACTTGTGCTCTGGCTGTGATGTGTATAGCCACATTTAGTAGAATTTCGTGGAGTTTTCGTTTGATATAATTAGGATAAATTTGGTGGAATTGATACAAATTGTGGTAATTTGGATGAAATTACCTAATGTTGTGTAAGGATAGGTTAGGCTAGGTCTGGTTTGGTAGGATTAATGATAGAAACTAATCTGGAAATTGGAAATCACCACCATCACCACCTACCACCATCACCACCACCACCTACTACCATCACCACCCACCACCACCATCACAACCACCACCTACTACCATCACCACCCACCACCACCCCCTACCACCACCCACCACCACCACCATCACCCACCACCACCACCCATCACCACCACCACCCACCACCACCATCACCCACCATCACCATCACCCCAGCCACCAACACCCCAACCACCACCCACCACCACCACCACCACCCACCACCACCATCATCATCCACCACCACCACCCACCACCAAGATGGAGAGGTAATTAGGGATAAGAGGAAAGGTATTAGATTGGGGATGGGAATACCTTGCGGCCCCAGCATGGAGCCCGTACCTTGTCAAGCACAAGACGAAGCTGGGAAAATTTCAGACGTATGCCACTAAGCTAGTCCCAGAAGTAAGAGGCATGAGTTACAAGGATAGGCTGCGTGAACTGCACTTCACGTCGCTGGAAGACAGAAGAGCTCGGGGAGACATGATCACCACATTCAAAATTCTCAGAGGAATTAACAGGGTAGACAAGTATGGATTATTTAACACTGGTGGAACACGCACAAGGGGACACAGGTGGAAGCTGAGTACCCAAATGAGCCAAAGAGACAGTAGAAAAAAAGTCAGTGTCAGAGTAGTTAGTAAATTGAATGCATTAGGCAGTGATGTGGTGGAGGCTGACTCCATACACAGTTTCAAATGTAGATATGATAGAGCCCAGTAGGCTCAGGAACCTGTACACCAGTTGATTGACAGTTGAGAGGCGGGACCAAAGAGCCAAAGCTCAACCCCTGCAAGCACAACTAGGTGAGTACCTGACGGACAGGAATCAATGGTGGTTTCCTTTGTTTATGCAATCAAATTTTAATTAAAACTTTGTTTTATTTATTTAAATAAATATTTAACGAACAAAACTTTATTGTTTATGTTCAGGCTACATATGAGAGTAAGTGGTGCGGGGTGGAAGGTGATGGTCCACGGGGCTGTCCTGGGACCATTGCTCTTTCTAATTGTTGTAAAGGACCTCTCTGAGGGAGTGAGCTCATACGTGTTCATGTTAGCAAATGATGTAAAGTTGATGAAGAGAGCAAGTAGTGAAGAGGACTGTAAGATGCTGTCACAACACCTCCACCAACGCGAGGAGAGAGCTCACTAACGCCTGCAGCCTCACAACACCTCCACCAACGCGAGGAGAGAGCTCACTAACGCCTGCAGCCTCACAACACCTCCACCAACGCGAGGAGAGAGCTCACTAACGCCTGCAGCCTCACAACACCTCCACCAACGCGAGGAGAGAGCTCACTAACGCCTGCAGCCTCACAACACCTCCACCAACGCGAGGAGAGAGCTCACTAACGCCTGCAGCCTCACAACACCTCCACCAACGCGAGGAGAGAGCTCACTAACGCCTGCAGCCTCACAACACCTCCACCAACGCGAGGAGAGAGCTCACTAACGCCTGCAGCCTCACAACACCTCCACCAACGCGAGGAGAGAGCTCACTAACGCCTGCAGCCTCACAACACCTCCACCAACGCGAGGAGAGAGCTCACTAACGCCTGCAGCCTCACAACACAAGCAAGTGTAGCGGGTAAGATAACGGACCAATAATTAACTACACCGTAAGGGCAAGACAATTACTGTACAAGAAGCAATAAGAGAACTAGACCCAGGAGAAGACATAGACCCAACACTAACACCACAATCTCCAGTGAACAAGATAACATCAGCAGCATATGGGAAGTTAACAAACATAACAACATCGTTTAAGATTCTACAGACGGAGGCCTTCAAGTACATTTACACTACCTATGTGAGACCATTACTTGAGAATGCAGCAATGGAAAGGAACCCACACCTTAAGAAGCACAAAACGGAGCTTGAAAAAATTGAGAGGAATACAACTAGAGCAGCACGAGAATTGAGAGAACAGATTGAGGAAAAGCATAACATTTCAGGCAAGAAGAAACAGAGGGAACATGATCAGTACATACAAGGTTTTGAAGGGAATAGACAAAGTGAACAGGGGAAGCCTATTTAAAGTAAAAGGAGATAGGACAAGAGGACACGAGTGGAAGCTTGACACGCAGACCAGTGGAAGCTTGACACGCAGACGAGTGGAAGCTTGACACGCAGACGAGTGGAAGCTTGACACGCAGACGAGTGGAAGCTTGACACGCAGACGAGTGGAAGCTTGACACGCAGACGAGTGGAAGCTTGACACGCAGACGAGTGGAAGCTTGACACGCAGACGAGTGGAAGCTTGACACGCAGACGAGTGGAAGCTTGACACGCAGACGAGTGGAAGCTTGACACGCAGACGAGTGGAAGCTTGACACGCAGACGAGTGGAAGCTTGACACGCAGACGAGTGGTAGACGTGTAAGGACGCCATCAGCCAGCGTACCCCAGGATGGCAAGCATAAGGTATTCGAGGAACACATTCTTGAAGCACATTTCATATGCAACTTTAAGAAAAACTTCCGCGTCACCCCGTCAATACTGTCCCAGCTTATTGCTTTCTTAGTGTGTGAACGTGTACCTGGGCTGGCATTCCTCAGCAGGTGGGCCCTGTGTGTTGTAGCTGGTGTGGTGGTGGGGCAGCAGGTGGGCCCTGTGTGTTGTAGCTGGTGTGCTGGTGGGGCAGCAGGTGGGCCCTGTGTGTTGTAGCTGGTGTGGTGGTGGGGCAGCAGGTGGGCCCTGTGTGTTGTAGCTGGTGTGCTCGGGTGGTGGTGGGGCAGCAGGTGGGCCCTGTGTGTTGTAGCTGGTGTGCTCGGGTGGTGCACATCATGGCGGCCGCTACTTATATACTAAGTCAAACAGGGTGACCCAGCGGTATATAATACCAGCCCTCACCCTAAATACCAACCTTAAATCATTATAGCTAGGTGCCCAATTAAACTAAACACCTTTAACAAGCTAATCACCACAATCGCTCCTCATTGCCTAATGTTCCCTTGTTTTCTACTTAAAAATATAATGCTTGATAGAAAACATATATACGTACAAATCGAAATCACAATAGTGATATATATATATATATATATATATATATATATATATATATATATATATATATATATATATATATATATATATATATATATATATATATATATATATATATATATATATGTGTGTGTATATCACGAAAATAAACACGTGATTAAGAATGTGACAATGGCAGACCACGGAGGAAAAATGAAACAGGAAATTTCCTTAAGTACTTTCGTATATTAAATACATCTTCAGAAGGTCCAAAGGACCTTCATATACCTTAATATACGAAAGTACTTAAGGAAATTTCCTGTTTCATTTTTCCTCCGTGGTCTGACATTGTCATATATATATATATATATATATATATATATATATATATATATATATATATATAAATATATATATATATATATATATATATATATATATATATATATATATATATATATATATATATACATATATATATATATATATATATATATATATATATATATATATATATATATATATATATATATATTAGTATATTTTGGTAGCAGTCTTTCCTGTAGACATATATTATTAAATATGACCGAAAAAGTAAGATTAATAATTCTAACACGAATTTTCTCAATCTTTCGTACATTACGCTTCACTGTTGGAGGTAAATCAAAAATCACTTCTCCAAAATTCATTTTTATTTCTAGTCTGACGCGACACGGGCGCGTTTCGTAAAACTTATTACATTTTCAAAGACTTCACAAATACACAACTGATTAGAACTTGCGTTTCCCTGATTTTATATCTACATTTGAGTGAGGTGGGAAGGGTGATGTGGCATTACATTTGAGTGAGGTGGGAAGGGTGATGTGGCATTAACACAAGACAGAACACTAGGGGATATTAATAGGGTATTAAAAGTATCAACACAAGACAGAACAGAAACAATGGGTATTGAATAGAAGTGTTTGTAGAAAGCCTATTGGTCCATATTTCTTGATGCTTCTATATTGGAGCGGAGTCTTGAGGTGGGTAGAATATAGTTGTGCAATAATTGGCTGTTGATTGCTGGTGTTGACTTCTTGATGTGTAGTGCCTCGCAAACGTCAAGCCGCCTGCTATCGCTGTATCTATCGATGATTTCTCTGTTGTTTACTAGGATTTCTCTGGCGATGGTTTGGTTATGGGAAGAGATTATATGTTCCTTAATGGAGCCCTGTTGTTTATGCATCGTTAAACGCCTAGAAAGAGATGTTGTTGTCTTGCCTATATACTGGGTTTTTTGGAGCTTACAGTCCCCAAGTGGGCATTTGAAGGCATAGACGACGTTAGTCTCTTTTAAAGCGTTCTGTTTTGTGTCTGGAGAGTTTCTCATGAGTAGGCTGGCCGTTTTTCTGGTTTTATAGTAAATCGTCAGTTGTATCCTCTGATTTTTGTCTGTAGGGATAACGTTTCTATTAACAATATCTTTCAGGACCCTTTCCTCTGTTTTATGAGCTGTGGAAAAGAAGTTCCTGTAAAATAGTCTAATAGGGGGTATAGGTGTTGTGTTAGTTGTCTCTTCGGAGGTTGCATGGCTTTTCACTTTCCTTCTTATGATGTCTTCGATGAAACCATTGGAGAAGCCGTTATTGACTAGGACCTGCCTTACCCTACAGAGTTCTTCGTCGACTTGCTTCCATTCTGAGCTGTGGCTGAGAGCACGGTCGACGTATGCGTTAACAACACTCCTCTTGTACCTGTCAGGGCAGTCGCTGTTGGCATTTAGGCACATTCCTATGTTTGTTTCCTTTGTGTAGACTGCAGTGTGGAAACCTCCGCCCTTTTCCATGACTGTTACATCTAGAAAAGGCAGCTTCCCATCCTTTTCCGTCTCGTAAGTGAAACGCAGCACGGAACTCTGCTCAAATGCCTCCTTCAGCTCCTGCAGATGTCTGACATCAGGTACCTGTGTAAAAATGTCGTCAACATACCTGCAGTATATGGCCGGTTTCAAGTTCATGTCGACTAAGACTTTTTGCTCGATGGTACCCATGTAGAAGTTTGCAAACAGGACACCTAGGGGAGAACCCATGGCGACCCCATCTACTTGCTTATACATGTGCCCATCCGGGCTCAAAAAGGGTGCCTCTTTAGTACAAGCTTGGAGTAGTTTCCTCAGAATACTTTCTGGCATGTCAAGAGGAGTACAGGCTGGATCACGATACACTCTGTCGGCTATCATTCCGATTGTCTCGTCCACAGGTACGTTGGTAAACAGCGATTCTACGTCCAACGAGGCTCTTATCCCTGTGGCCCGTGCGCCCCGCAGTAAGTCCACAAATTCCTTTGGAGACTTCAGGCTGAAGGCGCAAGGAACATAAGGAGTCAGCAGGCCGTTGAGTCGCTTCGCCAGTCTGTACATGGGTGTGGGTATCTGGCTAATGATTGGCCGAAGTGGGTTTCCAGGCTTGTGCGTCTTGACATTTCCATACGCATATCCAGGTTTATATTCCCCAATGATCTTTGGCAGGTGGAGTCCGGATTTCTTGGCGTTCACAGTTTCGATCAGTTTGTTGACCTTTGCTTTTAATTCGGCTGTAGTGTCCTTCGTTACCCTTTGGAACTTAGTTTGGTCAGAGAGTATGATGTTCATTTTCGCCAGATATTCGTCTTTTTTAAGAATGACATATATTGGCGACTTGTCACCTCTCCTGACAACTATCTCCTTGTTCTCACGAAGGCTTTTAGCTGCCGCTTTAAGCTCGGGGGACAGTATGGTGCTTCTGTAGTTGCCTCGATTCTTTCCTCCTTCTGCAATAAGTTCTGCTTGTAAGGTATCTTTGGTAGTGACCTTCTGGTAGTGAAAGAAGGTCACTACCAAAGATACCTTACAAGCAGAACTTATTGCAGAAGGAGGAAAGAATCGAGGCAACTACAGAAGCACCATACTGTCCCCCGAGCTTAAAGCGGCAGCTAAAAGCCTTCGTGAGAACAAGGAGATAGTTGTCAGGAGAGGTGACAAGTCGCCAATATATGTCATTCTTAAAAAAGACGAATATCTGGCGAAAATGAACATCATACTCTCTGACCAAACTAAGTTCCAAAGGGTAACGAAGGACACTACAGCCGAATTAAAAGCAAAGGTCAACAAACTGATCGAAACTGTGAACGCCAAGAAATCCGGACTCCACCTGCCAAAGATCATTGGGGAATATAAACCTGGATATGCGTATGGAAATGTCAAGACGCACAAGCCTGGAAACCCACTTCGGCCAATCATTAGCCAGATACCCACACCCACGTACAGACTGGCGAAGCGACTCAACGGCCTGCTGACTCCTTATGTTCCTTGCGCCTTCAGCCTGAAGTCTCCAAAGGAATTTGTGGACTTACTGCGGGGCGCACGGGCCACAGGGATAAGAGCCTCGTTGGACGTAGAATCGCTGTTTACCAACGTACCTGTGGACGAGACAATCGGAATGATAGCCGACAGAGTGTATCGTGATCCAGCCTGTACTCCTCTTGACATGCCAGAAAGTATTCTGAGGAAACTACTCCAAGCTTGTACTAAAGAGGCACCCTTTTTGAGCCCGGATGGGCACATGTATAAGCAAGTAGATGGGGTCGCCATGGGTTCTCCCCTAGGTGTCCTGTTTGCAAACTTCTACATGGGTACCATCGAGCAAAAAGTCTTAGTCGACATGAACTTGAAACCGGCCATATACTGCAGGTATGTTGACGACATTTTTACACAGGTACCTGATGTCAGACATCTGCAGGAGCTGAAGGAGGCATTTGAGCAGAGTTCCGTGCTGCGTTTCACTTACGAGACGGAAAAGGATGGGAAGCTGCCTTTTCTAGATGTAACAGTCATGGAAAAGGGCGGAGGTTTCCACACTGCAGTCTACACAAAGGAAACAAACATAGGAATGTGCCTAAATGCCAACAGCGACTGCCCTGACAGGTACAAGAGGAGTGTTGTTAACGCATACGTCGACCGTGCTCTCAGCCACAGCTCAGAATGGAAGCAAGTCGACGAAGAACTCTGTAGGGTAAGGCAGGTCCTAGTCAATAACGGCTTCTCCAATGGTTTCATCGAAGACATCATAAGAAGGAAAGTGAAAAGCCATGCAACCTCCGAAGAGACAACTAACACAACACCTATACCCCCTATTAGACTATTTTACAGGAACTTCTTTTCCACAGCTCATAAAACAGAGGAAAGGGTCCTGAAAGATATTGTTAATAGAAACGTTATCCCTACAGACAAAAATCAGAGGATACAACTGACGATTTACTATAAAACCAGAAAAACGGCCAGCCTACTCATGAGAAACTCTCCAGACACAAAACAGAACGCTTTAAAAGAGACTAACGTCGTCTATGCCTTCAAATGCCCACTTGGGGACTGTAAGCTCCAAAAAAACCAGTATATAGGCAAGACAACAACATCTCTTTCTAGGCGTTTAACGATGCATAAACAACAGGGCTCCATTAAGGAACATATAATCTCTTCCCATAACCAAACCATCGCCAGAGAAATCCTAGTAAACAACACAGAAATCATCGATAGATACAGCGATAGCAGGCGGCTTGACGTTTGCGAGGCACTACACATCAAGAAGTCAACACCAGCAATCAACAGCCAATTATTGCACAACTATATTCTACCCACCTCAAGACTCCGCTCCAATATAGAAGCATCAAGAAATATGGACCAATAGGCTTTCTACAAACACTTCTATTCAATACCCATTGTTTCTGTTCTGTCTTGTGTTGATACTTTTAATACCCTATTAATATCCCCTAGTGTTCTGTCTTGTGTTAATGCCACATCACCCTTCCCACCTCACTCAAATGTAATGCCACATCACCCTTCCCACCTCACTCAAATGTAGATATAAAATCAGGGAAACGCAAGTTCTAATCAGTTGTGTATTTGTGAAGTCTTTGAAAATGTAATAAGTTTTACGAAACGCGCCCGTGTCGCGTCAGACTAGAAATAAAAATGAATTTTGGAGAAGTGGTTTTTTGATTTACCTCCAACAGTGAAGCGTAATGTACGAAAGATTGAGAAAATTCGTGTTAGAATTATTAATCTTACTTTTTCGGTCATATTTAATAATATATATATATATATATATATATATGTCGTACCTAGTAGCCAGAACGCACTTCTCAGCCTACTATGCAAGGCCAGATTTGCCTAATAAGCCAAGTTTTCACGAATTTATAGTTTTTCGACTACCTAACCTACCTAACCTAACCTAACATAACTTTTTCGGCTACCTAACCTAACCTAACCTATAAAGATAGGTTAGGTTAGGTTAGGTAGGGTTGGTTAGGTTCGGTCATATATCTACCTTAATTTTAACTCCAATAAAAAAAAATTGACCTCATACATAATGACGTGGGTAGCTTTATCTTTTCATAAGAAAAAAATTAGAGAAAATATATTAATTCAGGAAAACTTGGCTTATTAGGCAAATCTGGCCTTGCATAGTAGGCTGAGAAGTGCGTTCTGGCTACTAGGTACGACATATATATATATATATATACATACATATATATATATATATATATATATATATATATATATATATATATATATATATATATATATATATATATATATATATATATATATCACCAGCTTGCCCTGATTCTTACCAGGGGTTCAAGTCAACCCAGTGTCAAGATTACGCGTAGCTACCAGAGTGCTGTGTGTGACGTTAACCACTGCTTGGTATGTAGCAAGATCAAGATACAAACAAAGAAGATTCACCACTCGAAGAAGGCGGGCAGACCTCACATCGACACCAGCAAGACCTGCAATCAGGACAAGGTGGAAGATTTTGCACGTGTGCTCGAAAAAGCTCTCCCTGGCTCGGCCGGGGTCAACACCTGCGAAAGATGGGAGCACTTCAGAGACGCTGTGTTCATCGCTGCCATGTCCACCTTCGGCAAGAAAACCAGCTGGTCGGCAGACTGGTTCGAGGCTCACTCGCAAAAAATGACACCAGTCATCGCAGAGAAGAGAAACGCCTTAGCAACCTGCAAAGCCTGCCCAAGTCAGGGTAACTTGTAGATCCTTCGAGCCTTCCGCTGCAAAGTGCAGCAGAGCGCCAGGCGATGTGCCAACAACTATTGGCTCCAGCTCTGCTCCCAGATACACACTGCAGCGGATACAGGCAATGTAAAGGGGATGTATGACGGCATCAAGCAGGCCCTAGACCCAATCCAGAAGAAGACCACACCCTCTGAAATCTGCCAGGATCAGAGGGTGATTCAGGATCAGACACTGCAGCTGAAGCGCTGGGTCGAGCACTTCTCTGAGCTATACGCCAGGGACAATGTGGTCACCGAAGACGCCCTGAGCGCCATTGAGTGTCTGCCTGTATTAATGGAGCTCGACAGCGAACCGACCGTGGAAGAACTCAGCGATGCCCTAGACTCCCTTGCTTCTGGTAAAGCTCCTGGCAAAGATGGCATTCTTGCTGAGACCTTGAAGTGCTGCAGAGGTAGCCTGCTCATGGAGCTGCATGAAATTATCTGCCTCTGCTGGGATGAAGGAGAGGTGCCACAGGACATGAGGGGGCACCAACATCGTCACACTGTACAAGAATAAAGGTGTCAGGGGCGACTGCAACAATTACCGCAGCATCTCCCTCCTCAGTATTGTCGGAAAGCTGTTTGCTCGAGTCACAATGAAGAGGCTCCAACAACTTGCAGAGATATTCTACCCAGAATCACAGTGCGGATTTCGAGCTAACAGGTCCACCATCGACATGGTCTTTTTCCTCAGACAACTGCAGGAGAAATGCAGGAAACAGAAGCAGCCACTCTTTGTAGCCTTCATAGATCTGACGAAGTCCTTCGACCTCGTCAGCAGGGATGGCCTGTTCAAGATCCTCCCCAGGATCGGATGTCCACCCAGGCTCCTCAGCATTGTCAGATCCTTCCACAAGAACATGAAGGGGCACCTTGGTCTTTGACGGCTTAACATCAGATGCCTTCGACATCCGAAGTGGAGTAAAGCAGGGCTGGGTCCTGGCTCCAACCGAATTCAGGATTTTCTTCACAGTTATACTGCAGCACGCCTTTGGATCTACCACGGAAGGCATCTACCTCCAGACCAGGTCGGATGGAAAGCTCTTTAACCTCGCCAGGCTGAGAGCCAAGACGAAGGTTCGGCTGAGGTGTCTGCACGACTTCCTTTTTGCTGACGATGTAGCAGTCACTGCCCACTCAGCCGAAGACCTCCAACGGCTCATAACCCACTTCAGCGAGGCCCTATCAGGCTTTCGGACTTACCGTCAGCCTGAGGAAAATGCAGGTCATTGGATAAGGAGTGAACTCCCCACCTGATATCGGTATCTTCGATTACAAACTGGAAGTCGTTCACGACTTCGTGTACCTGGGCTCCACAATCTCTGACTCCCTCGCACTCGACACGGAGCTAAACAAACGAATTAGTAAGTCTTATAGTAGAATTAGTAAATGTTTCCAGACCCCCAAATGTTTCCTGACCCCCAATGTTTCCAGACCCCCAAATGTTTCCTGATCCCCAAATGTTTCAGACCCACAAATGTCTCCAGACCCCCAAATGTTTCTTGACCCCCAAATGTTTCCTGACTTCAAATGTTTTCAGACCCCAAATGTTTCCTAACCCCAAATGTTTCCAGACCCCCAAATGTTTCCTGACCCCCAAATGTTTTCTGACCCCCAAATGTTTCCTGACCCCCAAATGTTTCCTGACCCCCAAATGTTTCCTGACCCCAAATGTTTCCAGACCCCAAGTGTTTCCAGACCCCAAATGTTTCCAGACCCCCAAATGTTTCCAGACCCCCAAATGTTTCCAGACCCCCAAATGTTTCCAGACCCCCAAATGTTTCCAGACCCCTAAATGTTTCCAGACCCCCAAATGTTTCCAGACCTCCAAATGTTTCCAGACCCCAAATGTTTCCAGACCCCCAAATGTTTCCAGACCCCCAAATGTTTCCAGACCCCAAATGTTTCCAGACCCCCAAATGTTTCCAGACCCCCAAATGTTTCCAGACCCCAAATGTTTCCAGACCCCCAAATGTTTCCAGACCCCCAAATGTTTCCAGACCCCAAATGTTTCCAGACCCCCAAATGTTTCCAGACCCCCAAATGTTTCCAGACCCCAAATGTTTCCAGACCCCCAAATGTTTCCAGACCTCCAAATGTTTCCAGACCCCCAAATGTTTCCAGACCCCAAATGTTTCCAGACCCCCAAATGTTTCCAGACCCCCAAATGTTTCCAGACCCCAAATGTTTCCAGACCCCCAAATGTTTCCAGACCCCCAAATGTTTCCAGACCCCAAATGTTTCCAGACCCCCAAATGTTTCCAGACCCCCAAATGTTTCCAGACCCCAAATGAGATGATCGACTCTGTGACAAAAGGTCAGCAAGGCATTATAAAAGGAAAGTTGTGCCTGACAAACTTGAATGAGTTCTATGAGAGAGTTACTAAAATAAGAGAGGAAAATGAAGGCTGCGTAAACTGTATTTTTCTCGACTGTGAAAAAGCATTTGGCACTGTTCCGCATGAGAGACTGATGAACAAGTTGGAGAAGCAGGCTGGGATAACTGGGAAAACACTGAACTGGGTAAGGGAGTATCTCAAGGACAGAAAGCAAAGAGTCAGAGTGAAGGTTTCAAGTTGAAGGAATGTAACAAGTGGAGGTCCCACAAGGCTCTGTCCCCGCTCTCTCTCTCTCTCTCTCTCTCTCTCTCTCTCTCTCTCTCTCTCTCTCTCTCTCTCTCTCTCTCCTTTCTCTTTCTTCTCTTACTCTCCCCCTCTCTTCTCTCTCCATCTCTCTCTTCTCTCTCTCTCTCTCTCTCTCTCTCTCTCTCTCTCTCTCTCTCTCTCTCTCTCTCTCTCTCTCTCTCTCTCTCTCTCTCTCTCTCTCTCTCTCCCTCCCTCTCTCCCTCTCTCTCTCTCTCTCTCTCTCTCTCTCTCTCTCTCTCTCTCTCTCTCTCTCTCTCTCTCTCTCTCTCTCTCTCTCTCTCTCTGTGTCTCTCTTTCTCTCTCTCTCTCTCTCTCTCTCTCTCTCTCTCTCTCTCTCTCTCTCTCTCTCTCTCTCTCTCTCTCTCTCTCTCTCTCTCTCTCTCTCTCTCTCTCTCTCCTCACCTTTCTGTGGAGAATCTGCCGGACGGTGTGGTCCCGGCTTTGTTGACATGCAAACATGAGGGGGGTGACGCCCTCGGTGGCGCCCCCACCACCCCCCTCCTGGTGGGTCTCCACCATCCCCCCAAGGCTGCCCCCAGCCACGCCCGCCACAGCCGCCGTCATCCTGTGGGAGAGAGATGGGGGTGAGTCTGGTGGGAAGGGTACGGCAGAAGGAAACAGAGAAATGGGTGGACATGGAGATAGAGGAAGAAGCAGGGTAACTAGCAGAGAGAGAGTGAGAGAAGAAAGAGAAAGGAGAGAGAGAGAGAGACTAAATACGTATCAAATGACAAAAATGTATGTCCATGTATATAATTACTAAATAATAAATAAATAAAAATTCATTATATTTGTATTTTAAGATATTGTAAACACTGAGATGCTGTACTGAATTTGGCCCCGGGTCGATGTGCGCGCCCATTTTTCATTCAAATAAAAATCCATTTAATAAAGCCGTGAGATGCCTGCCAAATATTAATACTAAAAGCATTACAAACACTTGAGAGGAGACGTATAATCTTCAATAATTATATGTTTGGTTTATATCCGAGACGTTGTGTGCTTCAGTCGTTCCACTACTGAGGTCAATTTCAGTGCTTGAATTTACTGACTAATTTTAAAGGTAGGAGTTACCTTGTCAGGTCTAATGGTTCTTAATTTACGATTGTGGTTTATTACTGCTAGTATCCAAGTCAACACACACGCACACACTCGGGACCAAAGAGCCAGAGCTCAACACCCACAAACACAACTAGGTGAGTACACGCACACACACACACACACACACACACACACACACACACACACACACACACACACACACACACACACACACACACACACACACACACAGGAGTAACTGGTAGGGTGCTCCAGTGGATAAGGGAGTACCTAAGCAATAGGAAGCAGAGAGTTACAGTGAGGGGTGAGACCTCAGACTGGCGTGAAGTCACCAGTGGAGTCCCACAGGGCTCTGTACTCAGACCTATCCTGTTTCTGATATACGTAAATGATCTCCCAGAGAGTATAGACTCATTCCTCTCAATATTTGCTGACGACGCCAAAATTATGAGAAGGATTAAGACAGAGGAGGACAGCCTGAGGCTTCAAGAAGACCTAGACAAGCTGCAGGAATGGTCGAACAAATGTCTGTTAAAGTTTAACCCAAGCAAATGTAATGTAATGAAGATAGGGGTAGGGAGCAGGAGACCAGATACAAGGTATCACTTGGGAGATGAAATACTTCAAGAGTCAGAGAGAGAGAGAAAGACCTGGGGGTTGATATCACTCCAGACCTGTCCCCTGAAGCTCATATCAAGAGGATAACAGCAGCAGCATATGCCAGGTTGGCTAACATAAGAACGGCCTTTAGAAACTTGTGTAAGGAATCTTTCAGAACATTATATACCACATATGTCAGACCAATCCTGGAGTATGCGGCTCCAGCATGGAGTCCATATCTAGTCAAGCATAAGACTAAAATGGAAAAGGTTCAAAGGTTTGCCACCAGACTAGTACCCGAGCTGAGAGGTATGAGCTACGAGGAGAGTACGGAAATTAAACCTCACTTCGTTGGAAGACAGAAGAGTTAGGGGGGACATGATCACCACATTCAAGATCCTCAAGGGAATCGACAGGGTTGATAAAGACAGGCTGTTTAACACAAGGGGCACACGCACAAGGGGACACAGGTGGAAACTGAGTGCCCAAATGAGCCACAGGGATATTAGAAAGAACTTTTTTAGTGTCAGAGTGGTTGACAAATGGAATGCATTAGGAAGTGATGTGGTGCAGGCTGACTCCATACACAGTTCCAAGTGTAGATATGATAGAGCCCAATAGGCTCAGGAACCTGTACACCTGTTGATTGACGGTTGAGAGGCGGGACCAAAGAGCCAGAGCTCAACCCCCCGCAAACACAACTAGGTGAGTACACACACACACACACACACACACACACACACACACACACACACACACACATTAAATACGTTTTGCGATATAATTTAGTAGAGAATGGGGACAGTGAAACAGTTGTTAAACTCGATTTCAAGAGAGGACACTATGGAGAACTTAGACATTTTTTTCATGTGTATAATTGGACAGACTTGTTGCTAGGTAAGGAAGTAAATGAGATGTATCCCATATTTTGCAAAATATACGATGAAGGCACACAAACATTCATACCAAAACAGAGATACAGACCTAAAAAACAGGATTGGTTCAACAGAAATTGCAAGAGGGCCAGAGATCAAAAGACAGAAGCATGGAATCATTATAGAAAGAGGCCAAACCCCCAAACATCCCAGCGATACAAAGATGCGAGAAACAACTACACGGCAGTGAGGAGAGAGGCAGAGAGGAACTTTGAGAAGGGTATAGCAGACAAATATAAATCAGATCCAGACCTTTTTTATAAATTCATTAAAAGTAACCTGCAGGTAAAGGATAATATTCAGAGGTTGAAAATGGGGGACAGATACACAGAAAATGAAAATGAAATGTGTGAAACATTAAACGAAAAGTTCCAAAGTGTGTTTGTACAAAATTAAATCTTCAGGGGAACCAAACGCAATAAGAATTCCAGAGAACAACATAGAGCACATAGAGGTGTCTAGAGACGAAGTGAAACAAATGCTCTTGAAGCTAAGTAAGAACAAAGCAGTTTGCCCAGATGGAGTTTCACCATGGGTTCTGAGAGAATGTGCAGTTGAGCTCAGCATTCCACTTCAACTGATTTTTCAGACATCCCCGTGTACAGGAGTTGTAGCTGATGTATGGGAAAAGGCTAACATAGTTCCAATCTACAAAAGTGGCAGCAGGGAAGACCCCCTCAATTATAGACCTGTATCATTGACAAGTGTAATAGTCAAAATATTGGAAAAAATAATTAAAACTAAATGGGTAGAACACCTGGAGAGAAATTATATAATATCAGACAGATAGTATGGTTTTCGATCTGGAAGGTCCTGTGTATCGAATTTACTCAGTTTCTATGATCGAGCAACAGGGATATTACAGGAAAGAGATGGTTGGGTTGACTGCAACTATCTGGACCTAAAAAAGACTTTCGACAGAGTTCCACATAAGAGGTTGTTCTGGAAACTGGAAAATATTGGAGGGGTGACAGGTAAGCTTCTAACATGGATGAAAAAATTTCTGACTGGTAGAAAAATGAGGGCAGTGATCAGAGGCAATGTATCGGACTGGAGAAATGTCACAAGTGGAGTACCACAGGGTTCAGTTCTTGCACCAGTGACGTTTATTGTCTACATAAATGATCTACCAGTTGGTATACAGAATTATATGAACATGTTTGCTGATGATACTAAGATAATAGGAAGGATAAGAAACTTAGATGATTGTCATGCCCTTCAAGATGACCTGGACAAAATAAGTATATTGAGCACCACTTGACAAATGTAATTTAATGTGAATAAATGTCATGTTATGGAATGTGGAATAGGAGAACATAGACCCCACACAACTTATATATTATGTAAGAAATCTTTAAAGAATTCTGATAAAGAAAGAGATCTTGGGGTGGTTCTAGATAGAAAACTATCACCTGAGGTCCACATAAAGAATATTGTGCGAGGAGCCTATGCCACACTTTCTAACTTCAGAATTGCTTTTAAATACATGGATGGCGATATACTAAAGAAATTGTTCACAACTTTTGTTAGGCCTAAGCTAGAATATGCAGCGGTTGTGTGGTGCCCATATCTTAAGAAGCACATCAACAAACTTGAAAAGGTGCAAAGACATGCTACTAAGTGGCTCCCAGAACTGAAGGGCAAGAGCTACGAGTAAAGGTTACAGGCATTAAATATGCCAAAACTAGAAGACAGAAGAAGAAGAGGTGATATGATCACTACGTACTAAATAGTAACAGAAATTGATAAAATCGATAGGGAAGATTTCCTGAGACCTGGAACTTTAAGAACAAGAGGTCATAGATTTAAACTAATTAAACACAGATGCCGAAGTAATATAAGAAAATTCACCTTCGCAAATAGAGTGGTAGACGGTTGGAACAAATTAGGTGAGAAGGTGGTGGAGGCCAAGACCGTCAGTAGTTTCAAAGCGTTATATGACAAAGAGTGCTGGGAAGACGGGACACCACGAGCGTAGCTCTCATCCTGTAACTACACTTATGTAATTACACACACACACACACACACACACACACACACACACACTGGAAACATTTGGGGTCGGGAAACATTTGCGGGTCTGGAAACATTTGGGGGTCTGGAAACATTTGGGGTCGGGAAACATTTGTGGGTCTGGAAACATTTGGGGGTCTGGAAACATTTGGGGGTCTGGAAACATTTGGGGGTCTGGAAACATTTGTGGGTCGGGAAACATTTGTGGGTCTGGAAACATTTGGGGTCGGGAAACATTTGTGGGTCTGGAAACATTTGGGGGTCTGGAAACATTTGGGGTCGGGAAACATTTGTTGGTCTGGAAACATTTGGGGGTCTGGAAACATTTGGGGGTCTGGAAAAATTTGGGGGTCTGGAAACATTTGCGGGTCTGGAAACATTTGGGGGTCTGGAAACATTTGGGGGTCTGGAAACATTTGAGGGTCTGGAAACATTTGTGGGTCTGGAAACATTTGGGGGTCTGGAAACATTTGTGGGTCTGGAAACATTTGGGGGTCTGGAAACATTTGTGGGTCTGGAAACATTTGTGGGTCTGGAAACATTTGGGGGTCTGGAAACATTTGCGGGTCTGGAAACATTTGGGGACTGGAAACATTTGCGGGTCTGGAAACAGTGGAGGCTACTTACTGGAGGTAAGGAGGGACTGAGGGAGGTAGTAGGAGGTAGGGGAGGAAGTGGAAGCAAAGATGGGTGAGTGAGAGAGAGCCAGAGTGTATATATCTTCACAGTCATACATCCACAAATGCACTGGATTGATCGCCGGAACGACCTCTTCACGTCATGCAGCGTCGTCGTTCGATCCCCAATGGTCCAGGTGGTTCTTTCCTTCCGGCCTCGTATCTAAGCTCCATATCCTCATTTCCCTTCCATGTGCTATATATCCATACCACCACCACCGCACACCTGCGTGGTTACTATGGTGGCAGGGAGGTGGGGCAGGGGCTGATGCAGGGAGGTGGGGCAGGGGCTGGTGCAGGGAGGTGGGGCAGGGGCTGGTGCAGGGAGGTGAGGCAGGGGCTGGTGCAGGGAGGTGGGGCAGGGGCTGGTGCAGGGAGGTGGGGCAGGGGCTGGTGCAGGGAGGTGGGGCAGGGGCTGGTGCAGGGAGGTGGGGCAGGGGCTGGTGCAGGGAGGTGAAGCAGGGGCTGGTGCAGGGAGGTGAAGCAGGGGCTGGTGCAGGGAGGTGAAGCAGGGGCTGGTGCAGGGAGGTGGGGCAGGGGCTGGTGCAGGGAGGTGAAGCAGGGGCTGGTGCAGGGAGGTGGGGCAGGGGCTGGTGCAGGGAGGTGGGGCAGGGGCTGGTGCAGGGAGGTGGGGCAGGGGCTGGTGCAGGGAGGTGGGGCAGGGGCTGGTGCAGGGAGGTGGGGCAGGGGCTGGTGCAGGGAGGTGGGGCAGGGGCTGGTGCAGGGAGGTGAAGCAGGGGCTGGTGCAGGGAGGTGAAGCAGGGGCTGGTGCAGGGAGGTAGGGCAGGGGCTGGTGCAGGGAGGTGGGGCAGGGGCTGGTGCAGGGAGGTGGGGCAGGGGCTGGTGCAGGGAGGTGGGGCAGGGGCTGGTGCAGGGAGGTGAAGCAGGGGCTGGTGCAGGGAGGTGGGGCAGGGGCTGGTGCAGGGAGGTGGGGCAGGGGCTGGTGCAGGGAGGTGGGGCAGGGGCTGGTGCAGGGAGGTGGGGCAGGGGCTGGTGCAGGGAGGTGGGACAGGGGCTGGTGCAGGGAGGTGAAGCAGGGGCTGGTGCAGGGAGGTGAAGCAGGGGCTGGTGCAGGGAGGTGGGGCGGGGGCTGGTGCAGGGAGGTGGGGCAGGGGCTGGTGCAGGGAGGTGAAGCAGGGGCTGGTGCAGGGAGGTGGGGCAGGGGCTGGTGCAGGGAGGTGAGGCAGGGGCTGGTGCAGGGACACCACCTACTTGCTCCACACTATCACCAAAGAACGCGAGCAAATGAACCACAAGAAGCTAAGACTACAAGAACAAGGAGAGTGCAGAAGGCTTATGACCCCCAACACAGGAGCCACTATCTGTAGCCATCAAACTCACCCATATATATGTCTGACCCGTGCCTGAGATGACCCAGGGAGCCCATGTCTATCATGTCACCCGGTAAGCTGCTCCATAAATCTCTAATCCCATTTCCAAACCAATTATTACCCAATTGTTTCTATTTTAACCTTAACCAATTTGTAAACATTGTTTGTTGTTCTATATTGTGTTGGTATATAAAGTTCTTATAAATATCCCCTTTGTTATACCCTTCATCCATTAGCATACTTTCACCATTACACCCCTTTGCCTTCCTGGAGAATATATATATTAACTGTTCTTTGTTTCTTTCCATAAAATAGTTTCAGAATTCGTATAATTACCTTTGTCATCTTCACAGTGAATATGCTTACCTGAGGCCACCATCTCTCTTATCATTTCGACCGAGCCAGGGAGCCAGGGGCTTGTCAAAGGTCCCACTTATTGTTCCTGAAGATTTTGTCCAACTCAATTTTAAACTGAAGTGCTGTCTTGATATTTATAAGGACTGAGCGGGTAGGCGGTTCCATAGGTTTATGACCCTATGGGTGAAACACCTCCCGTTTTCTGTCCTGAAGTGTGACTTGAGGATGAAAGTGTCTGCCCTTGTATGTTAGTCCCGAGGCCCTGCTAACACCACAATAACTTGTAACTATATAATATTATATAAAACCCACTCTTCTGTCCTCTGTTGATCATTAATGATTAATTAAATGGTGTTAGAGGTCCCGCACCGCTGGGGTTACCATCGTCTTGCCCAGAGACATATAATGCATATAATTATGCATATAATTATGTAAATGTGGTGCATATAATTATATAAAACAATTTGCACTATTATTATATGTTGTGCATTAATGAGGGTAAACAACATTATTACTAATAATAATTGCAGTAATAATAATAATAATAATAATAATAATAATAAACCGAGCAAGTTCGAATTTAAACTTGAGTGACAGACATGAAACCATCATCAGGTCACTGACCCTGGAAGTGTTTGAGCCTTTGACGGGTGACTGACGCTGACTCTGTGGCTGGAAACTTGACATTCAGTGTGTGGGGCTGGACACTTGACCTCCAGTGTGTGGGGCTGGACACTTGACCTCCAGTGTGTGGGGCTGGACACTTGGCCTCCAGTGTGTGGAGCTGGACACTTGACCTCCAGTGTGTGGGGCTGGACACTTGGCCTCCAGTGTGTGGGGCTGGACACTTGACCTCCAGTGTGTGGGGCTGGACACTTGACCTCCAGTGTGTGGGGCTGGACACTTGACCTCCAGTGTGTGGGGCTGGACACTTGACCTCCAGTGTGTGGGGCTGGACATCTGACGTCAGATACGGTTCCAGATACCAGTGAACGCCATCTTCTTGACTGGAGAATACATCAGTAGTTAACGGGTGTGACGTGTCCAGAACGAGGCCATTATCGAGAGCGCTCGCCTTCATTACTAACTGAATCGCCGTGCTCTAATTTTTTAACAGGCTACTCTCTAGGTAGTCGATTGCACAATATTATCGAAGCCTTCGTGTCTGATTCAAACCCCCTGGTCTCGACGGAGGGTGTTAGCCAGGGTGAAGTGTTCACTGACCATCTGCTCTCAATATCGGAAATACGATGACCTCACAGTTAGTGGTGACGGCCCTCTTGCCCAGTCTTGTATATGCCACCACACATGTCCAGTCTTGCCACTATGTATACCACACCACACATGGACATCAATACTACCCATGTCAATACGTGGGTCACTTGGACCAGCTTGTTGGCCATACCTGCTGGTGAATATCTGGTGTGTATATATACCATATTGACAGAGTTTATAGGATAGACACCATTAAACATCGATCTCCGGGGAGATTTGAGGTCAGTACCTAACACTGTAGTTGGGAGGGAGGTGGCGACGGACAGTGCCAGAGCAGGAAGTGACTCACCAACTGACCTCCTCGTAAGTGGCAACCAACCAATCGATAAATAGCTTTCATGATTGGCCGATCATTAAGTGGGCGGGGCCCTCGTCTTTGCTAGCACCAATCACGACCTCTTAAAAATTCCGCAAATTCGGGATTTAGGACATCTTGGCTTCCTGTAAGTATTTACAAAGAAATGTTCACATTGTAGTACTTGGGGATAGGAGAGTATAGCTCCTGGGCTTGCCTCTTCACCTTCGTGTAACTGGTGTCGCTCTACTCAAAATTTCCCATGATTTCTTCATCTCTCTAAAAGACAGTTTTTTTGTCAAGTACACCTCTTTATTCCGGCCTGTCAATATTTTCACTAGCACATTATCTAACATAGTGCACACTTGAGTCATAAACTCTCACCCACCGCCTTAGACAGATATGAGTAACACTTAGTGGGTCAGCCAGAGCCTCCATCGGGCTCGCGCCGGACAACCCTGGACAAAATCTGAGCCACCGTACAGGAAAGTTCAGCGCCCCCATGGGTAATGTACTCTGTAATGTAAGTGGTGGATGTGAAGGACGGAATTATCAGCTACAAATGGACAGACAGAATAAAACTACAGATTACTAGAACTACAGCAATAGTAAGGAAAGCTGCTTCCAAACTGCTGGCCAGGCTCAGGGACGAGCGTGGGCCAGTGATGCTCTGAGAGTTCCCGCCTGCGAGGCCCCAATGCGGGCAGCAGTTTGTCGTTACCTTTGGGTCGCGGAATACACCCAAAATGCCTTGCTTTTTGGTGTATATAAACTGAAAGTTTATATTAATCTTGGACTATGTTCAGGACTAAAGTGTTCGTGCTGATTGATCAATTAGCTATTACGGTGGTCTTGATAACCCTCCAGTTGATACCCCATAAGTCAAATAGCAAACTGGTCTTACATTAAATGTTTCGGCTGTCTCTTTGGTCTTTACTTTTTCTTCACTGATTTGTTGCATTTTTTCATTAGGAAGAACTCGTTCAGAAAGTTAAAATAATCATCTTTGTTACCTAGCCTACACACGGGGTTCATTGCAAGTTTTAGAGATGGCAAAATAAATCATAACAATGTGGGAGGAAACTGTGGGGTGTGTTTACATATCACTCAGCAACACACCCACTGCGCATGCGCCCACCAGAGCTTGCTCAGCCCCTCACGTGAGGTGATCCTTCCCTCCCTCCATGTTCTTCCTTCTCTCCCCTCCTACTTCCCCTCTCCCTGTGCCACTTAAGTATAAAACGCAGGTTTCTAAGTGCAGGAGTATAAGTAATTATAATCGATGACTCGCATGAGGCAAGGAGAGTATTAGACATTCATTACGAATGAGAGAGAGGGGGGAAGGGGCAAGGTAGACCACAGTTGAGAATATTCTCAACTGTTTTTACCAGTTGGAGGTTGAGTGGGTGGGTGAGCGTGAGGGAGTACATGCGGGGAGTGTGTGGCAGAGTGCACAGGTTGGCAGCGTGAGTTGAGTCAATCTTTGTTATGAATGTTTGGCCCTCACCCCAGTCCAGCAACCTGACCCCGGTACCTGTGTGTGGGGTCAGGATACCTGCACCCACAGTTGTACCCACACCTGTAGCCACATCTGCAGCCAACATAACAATAGTTTGCAAACTGCGTTAAAACTCAATCAGAAATACAGCCCAGTCTCAGAGTACATCCGTTACAAGACACCAAACCTCCCACAAACCACCAAGCCTAGATATTTGTGATGCTCTCAAAGCATATTACTGTTCCAATAACAGTATACTTATAAACTGGCAAGTAAACCCCTGTTCTAAACAGAGAATATTCACAAGTTATAATTTTATTGTATTATATATCATTGATTTTTTTCAGCACTGAATGCTGAATAAATCATCTGAATGCTCTGTGTTCCCTTCTTTGAGGCTGTAGGGCCCTACAATTGCACCAGATAGGGATACCCCCCTATATACATATATATATATATATATATATATATATATATATATATATATATATATATATATATATATATATATATATATATAGTTTTACAGGAATTTGCTTTACAGGAAGTTTTACAGGAACTTCTTTTCGACTGCTCATAAAACGGAGGAAAGGGTCCTGAAAGATATTGTTGATAGGAACGTTATCCCTACAGACAAAAATCAGAAGATGCAATTGATGATTTACTATAAAACCAAAAAAACGGCCAGCCTACTCATGAGAAACTCCCCAGACACATAGCAGAATGCCTTGAAGGAAACCAACGTCGTCTATGCCATCAAATGCCCACTTGGGGACTGTAAGCCTCAAAGAACTCAGTATATAGGCAAGACAACATCTCTTTCCAGGCGATTAACGATGCATAAGCAACAGGGCTCCATTAAGGAACATATAATCTCTTCCCACAACCAGACCATCACCAGAGAAGTCTTAACAAATAACACAGAAATCATCGATAGATACAGCGATAGCAAGCGGCTCGACATCTATGAGGCACTACACATCAAAAAGTCAACACCAGCAATCAACAGCCAATTAATGCACAACTATATTCTACCCACTTCAAGACTCTGCACCAATATAGAAGCATCAAGAGGAAGTATGAGCCAATATGCCCTCTGCAGTTACTTCCATTCTTATGTTCTCATATCCAATTAATACCCATAGTTTCGTGTTTTGTCTTGTGTTTGTCACAAGTTTGTTCACCTCACCCAAAACTGTTGCACCATATCACCTCACCCAAATGCGAGTATAAGTATGGAGGGATTTGCGTGTTTACTGGTTACAATTGTGTGTGTAAACTAAAATGTTAGAAAATGTAATAAGTTATTACGAAATGCGTTCAAGTGTCGCGTGAGACTAGAAATAAAAATGAATTTTGGAGAATTGATTTTTCAATTACCATCGACAGTGAAAAGAAACATAAGAAATATTGAGAAAATTCGTGTTAGAATTATCAATCTTATCTTTTCGGTCATATTTAACAACATATATATATATATATATATATATATATATATATATATATATATATATATATATATATATATATATATATATATATATATATACATATATATATATATACATATATATATATATATATATATATATATATATATATATATATATATATATATACATATATATATATATATATATACATACATATATATATATACATATATATATATATATATATATATATATATATATATATATATATATATGTTTCATTGAATATGACCGCATATTCTGTATTTATTATCTTCTGGTTTAGGGCTTCTATCCCTCTAACTATTTTCTTAGCATCAGGGCTTAATTGAAATAGGAGTTCTCCAAAACTCATTTTCGTACTTAAATTTCGTAATTCACATAAGAATAGAACAATCTACCATGAACACCCAAATCACGGAAGTATTTACTCTACCCACCATGAGAGTTAGGACAAGACAAGAACATATCGATGCCAACACAGAAGACAATGTCCAACATAACAGGCCAATTACACTGGATTAATCTTTGTGTTTAGATAGGAGATGCCTCGTATGGGCCAATAAGCCTTCTACAGTTACCTCTATTCTTATGTTCTTATGTTTCACCCCACATTTATCCCTTATGTATCCCCCCATGTTTTCACCTTTATTCTCTTATCACCTGACCCAGTGCGGGTATAAATTCAACCAGCATTGTAAGATCTCTTCACTTGAGAATGAACCATGGAGGTTCGAAACGTTGTGCGAATTGTATAAATAAGTGTAATATATTCTATAGTAAATCACTTCTTTTCTTCACCTTAAAAGTACGAAAATTAGTTTTGGAGAACTCCTATTTCAATTAAGCCCTGATGCTAAGAAAATAGTTAGAGGGATAGAAGCCCTAAACCAGAAAATAATAAATACAGAATATGCAGTCATATTCAATGAAACATGTTTGAAAGAAAACCTGCTGCTAGTATACACCAATATATATATATATATATATATATATATATATATATATATATATATATATATATATATATATATATATATATATGACAATGTCAGACCACGGAGGAAAAATGAAACAGGAATTTCCTTAAGTACTTTCGTATATTAATACATCTTCAGAAGGAGTCTCCTTCTGAAGATGTATTAGTGACTCCTTCTGAAGATGTATTAATATACGAAAGTACTTAAGGAAATTCCTGTTTCATTTTTCCTCCGTGGTCTGACATTGTCATATATATATATATATATATATATATATATATATATATATATATATATATATATATATATATATATATATATATATATATATATAACAGTACAAAATGTCAACACTCAAAGTGAGTATCAGAGACACAAGGTGGAAATAAAGCAAATAATAAAGAAATCAACGTAAACTATAAATGAAAACAAAAAGTTTACTCAGGAGTGAGTTTGTGGGGGGGGGGCGGTTGCCTCCTGGGCGGGGTCAGTAATTAGACCCTAGTGGGTGAGTGGGTGAATTAACAGGCGCCTGTATCAAGAAGGGTACGAAAAATGGCGCTCGTATCAAGAAGGGTACGAAAAATGGCGCCCGTATCAAGAAGGGTACGAAAAATGGCGCCCGTATCAAGAAGGGTACGAAAAATGGCGCCCGTATCAAAAAGGGTACGAAAAATGGCGCCCGTATCAAGAAGGGTACGAAAAATGGCGCCCGTATCAAGAAGGGTACGAAAAATGGCGCCCGTATCAAGAAGGGTACGAAAAATGGCGCCCGTATCAAGAAGGGTACGAAAAATGGCGCCCGTATCAAGAAGGGTACGAAAAATGGCGCCCGTATCAAGAAGGGTACGAAAAATGGCGCCCGTATCAAGAAGGGTACGAAAAATGGCGCCCGTATCAAGAAGGGTACGAAAAATGGCGCCCGTATCAAGAAGGGTACGAAAAATGGCGCCCGTATCAAGAAGGGTACGAAAAATGGCGCCCGTATCAAGAAGGGTACGAAAAATGTTGATGGCGCCAAGAACGCAAGAGAAATACTGAAAGCGTGGAGAACAAGACAGACAAACAGACCGACTATGGACACCTTCCACCCCGAGACCTGGAAGAATACTATATACCTTATACTGCACAAAAACATCTAATAAAATGCAATATAAACAAAACCTAAGAACAAAGACCATTGTGAAACAAGACAAGCAAGTTTCTGGCATGTAGACAACTTACAAATATACTAGAGAGGCAGCGTGTATCTCCAGATTACTAGCTCACCCGAAGCTTTCAACTATACCTGAACAAGAGATAAACAAATGTTCACAACCTGTACTGTTCTGGTATTATATTGGTGGCTGGTGTGTCTCCTCCACTACTTGATGCGTTCCCCTTCCTCCCACTGGAACATTATCTAACACAGTGCACAGTTACAGCCACAACAGACCACTGGAACATTATCTAACACAGTGCACAGTTACAGCCACAACAGACCACTGGAACATTATCTAACACAGTGCACAGTTACAGCCACAACAGACCACTGGAACATTATCTAACACAGTGCACAGTTACAGCCACAACAGACCACTGGAACATTATCTAACACAGTGCACAGTTACAGCCACAACAGACCACTGGAACATTATCTAACACAGTGCACAGTTACAGCCACAACAGACCACTGGAACATTATCTAACACAGTGCACAGTTACAGCCACAACAGACCACTGGAACATTATCTAACACAGTGCACAGTTACAGCCACAACAGACCACTGGAACATTATCTAACACAGTGCACAGTTACAGCCACAACAGACCACTGGAACATTATCTAACACAGTGCACAGTTACAAACCCATTAAGATTTCAACTTGGATTCAACAGAGCAGAAGAAGTTGTTAAACAGGTGGGATAAAATCTTACTGAAGCGACCATACGAGTCATAAATACTCATCCTCCGCCCAAGTAAAACAGAAAAACGCCCAAGTAAAACAGAAAGCCCACTGCGCGGGCTTAGGGCCCGCGCAGTGGGCCAGCCAGAGGCTTGGGGCCCGTGTAGGAATATCCCTGCAAAAAAAAATCCTCTTCGTCTGTCCCTACAGTTTCCCCCCCTCCCCTAAGACCCTCCCAAACAAGTGTATACGCAGCACATCGCCAAGCACGAACTTTGACATTAACATGTTCAATACCTGGAATAATTTATGAACACGGGTTGTGTTGTGTTAGTACCGACCCGTACAACCACACACCCCCTTTCTAACATTCAGATCCAGCAGGTGTCTCTTGACCTCCTCTCTCGTAATTTCGAACTCTTCCAAGGCCACCTGGTTTACCTCCCTTTCTCCTAGCACAGTGACCTCACCTTGTTCTATTGTGAAGACCTCCTGGAACCTCTTGTTGAGTTCTTCACACACCTCTTTGTCATTCTCAGTATACCCGTCCTTGCCTGTTCGAAGTTTCAATACCTGTTCTTTCACTGTTGTTTTCCTTCTGATGTGACTGTGAAGTAGCTTTGGTTCAGTCTTGGCTTTGTTTGCTATATCATTTTCAAAACTTTTCTCTGCTTCTCTTCTCACCCTGACGTACTCATTCCTGGTTCTCTGGTATCTCTCTCTGCTTTCTGGTGTTCTGTTATTCCGGAAGTTCCTCCACGCCCTTTTGTTCAGTTTCTTCGCTTCCATACATGCCCTATTATACCATGGATTCTTCTGTTGCTTCTCGGATTTTTCCCTTTGGGCCGGGATGAACCTGTTTACTGCCTCCTGACACTTTTGGGTAACATAGTCCATCATACCCTGTACAGACTTATCTCTGAGGTCTGTGTCCCAAGGTATTTCACTTAGGAAACTTCTCATCTGTTCATAATTCCCCTTTCGGTATGCCAGCCTTTTGATTCCTAGTTCTTTTTTGGGGGGAGATAAGTCCTACCTCTACCAGGTACTCAAAGTTCAATACACTGCGGTCACTCATTCCCAAGGGCGCTTCCATCTTAACTTCCCTTATATCCCTCCCATTTAGGGTAAATATCAAATCAAGCATTGCTGGTTCATCTTCTCCTCTCATTCTTGTTGGTTCTTTGATGTGCTGGCTTAGGAAGTTTCTTGTTGCCACGTCCAGCAGCTTAGCTCTCCATGTTTCTGGTTCTCCATGCGGCTCTCTGTTCTTCCAATCTATCTTCCCATGGTTGAAGTCTCCCATAATTAGTAGTCCAGATCCATTCCTGCTAGCAACAGAAGCTGCTCTTTCTATTATGTTAATGGTGGCCATGTTGTTTCTATCATATTCCTGTCTAGGTCTTCTGTCACACACACACACACACTGTGTGTGTGTGTGTGTGTGTGTGTGTGTGTGTGTGTGTGTGTGTGTGTGTGTGTGTGTGTGTGTGTGTGTGTGTGTGTGTGTGTGTGTACTCACCTAGTTCACCTAGTTGTACTCACCTAGTTGTGCTTGCGGGGGTTGAGCTCTGGCTCTTTGGTCCCGCCTCTCAACTGTCAATCAACAGGTGTACAGGTTCCTGAGCCTATTGGGCTCTATCATATCTACACTTGAAACTGTGTATGGAGTCAGCCTCCACCACATCACTTCCTAATGCATTCCATTTGTCAACCACTCTGACACTAAAAAAGTTCTTTCTAATATCTCTGTGGCTCATTTGGGCACTCAGTTTCCACCTGTGTCCCCTAGTGCGTGTGCCCCTTGTGTTAAACAGCCTGTCTTTATCAACCCTGTCAATTCCCTTGAGGATCTTGAATGTAGTGATCATGTCCCCCCTAACTCTTCTGTCTTCCAACGAAGTGAGGTTTAATTCCCGTAGTCTCTCCTCGTAGCTCATACCTCTCAGCTCGGGTACTAGTCTGGTGGCAAATCTTTGAACCTTTTCCATTTTAGTCTTATCCTTGACTAGATATGGACTCCATGCTGGGGCTGCATACTCCAGGATTGGCCTGACATATGTGGTATATAATGTTCTGAAAGATTCCTTACACAAGTTTCTAAAGGCCGTTTCTAAAGGCTGTACTCACCGAATTGTGCTTGCGGGGGTTGAGCTCTGGCTCTTTGGTCCCGCCTCTCAACCGTCAATCAACTGGTGTACAGATTCCTGAGCCTATTGGGCTCTATCATATCTACATTTGAAACTGTGTATGGAGTCAGCCTCCACCACATCACTTCCTAGTGCATTCCATTTACTAACTACTCTGACACTGAAAAAGTTCTTTCTAACGTCTCTGTGGCTCATTTGGGTACTCAGCTTCCACCTGTGTCCCCTTGTTCGCGTCCCACCAGTGTTGTGCTGTGTGTGTGTGTGTGTGTGTGTGTGTGTGTGTGTGTGTGTGTGTGTGTGTGTGTGTGTGTGTGTGTGTGTGTGTGTGTGTGTGTGTGACTGACTGACTCAGATAGCGTCTATATGTTGATCACGTGACATGATGGACAGTCACGGTACCTCTGCACTTCATTATCATCCCTTTCTCTTTCTCTGTCTCTGCTTCTCACTCGCTTCCCCTCTCATTTTCTTATCCTCTTCCTCCCGTGCCAGTTCCTCTGCCGTACTCCTGTTTCTCGTCCCATTGCCCCGCCATGCGAATCTATTTGAATTGTTAAGTACATATGGAAAAAGCTGGGACTCCAAACTCGCCCTGGATGTAATATTCTCAGTTTCCAGTGTCAGATCACAGACCAAACGTGCATCATGCAGTTCATTTCAAGACGACTAACTTCATTAATAACGAAAATCGCAGATGACACAAGACTGGGAGAAATGAGAGAGCTGAGGTGTAGTTATGGCCTAAATTGCTGCATTGCCACATCAGGAGAAAAACAACAGTAAAGGAACAGGTTATGAAATTAAGGATAGGGGCGGAAGAATTCACTACAAACGACAAGGAAGTGTGTGAGGAACTGAATAAGAAATTCCAGGAGGTCTTCACCTTAGAGCAAGGATAAATCCCTGAGATAAGAGAGGGAATAGCTAACCAGGAACCACTGGAAGAGTTTGAGATTACCAGCAGGGAAGTAAGGAAGTGTTTACTAGAGTTGGATGTGACAAAGGCTATAGGCCCAGATGGAATCTCCCCTTGGATACTAAAGGAAGGAGCAGAAGAACTGTGCCTACCACTCTCCCATAGTGTATAACAAATCACTGGCAACAGGGGAACTGTCAGAAATTTGGAAAGCAGCTAACGTAGTTCCGATATACAAGAAAGGGGATAGACAGGAGGCACTGAACTACAGGCCAGTGTCCCTAACCTGCATACCATGCAAGCTGAAGGAGAAGATTGTGCGAAGAAAGCTAGTGGAGCATCTGGAGCCAAAGAACTTTGTAACACAGCATCAACATGGGTTCAGGGATGGCAGGTCCTGCCTCACATTGTTACTTGAATTCTACGACCAGGCAACAAAAATAAGGCAAGAAAGAGAAGGGTGGGCAGACTGTATATTTTTGGATTGTCAGAAAGCCTTTGATACAGTGCCACACAAGAGGCTAGTGAAAAAGCTGGAGATGCAGGCTGGAGTGAAAGGGGAGGTACTCCGTTGGATAAAGGAGTACCAAAGCAACAGGAGACAACGAGTCAGTGTGAGGGGGTGAGGTCTCAGACTGGCGAGACGTTACGAGTGGAGTCCCGCAGGGGTCAGTCCTTGGATCTATACTGTTTCTGATATATGTAAATGATTTCCCAGAGAATATAGAATCGTTTCTCTCAATGTTTGCTGATGATGCAAAAATTATGAGGAGGACTGAAACAGAGGATGATAGTGGGAGGCTACAAGATGACCTAGACAGACTGAGTGAATGGTCCAACAAATGGCTGTTGAAGTTCAACCCGAGTAAATGCAACGTAATGAAACTAGGCAGTGGAAACAGGAGGCCAGACACAGGATACAAAATAGGAGATGAAGTACTTAATGAAACAGACAGAGAGAAAGATCTAGGAGTTGATATCACACCAAACCTGTCTCCTGAAGCCCACATAAAAAGAATAACGTCTGGGGCATATGCGAGGCTGGCTAACATCAGAACAGCGTACACGAACCTGTGTAAGGAATCATTCAGAATCTTGTACACCACATATGTAAGACCAATCCTGGAGTATGCGGCCCCAGCATGGAGCCCGTACCTTGTCAAGCACAAGACGAAGCTGGAAAAAGTCCAAAGGTATGCCACTAGACTAGTCCGAGAACTAAGAGGCATGAGTTACGAGGAAAGGCTGCGGGAAATGCACCTTACGACACTGGAAGACAGAAGAGTAAGGGGGGACATGATCACACCCTACAAAATCCTCAGGGGAATCGACCGGGTAAACAAGGATGAACTATTCAACACTGGTGGTACGCGAATAACTGGACACAGGTGGAAACTGAGTACCCACATGAGCCACAGACACGTTAGAAGGAACTTTTTCAGTGTCAGAGTAGTTAACGGATGGAATGCATTAGGCAGTGATGTGGTGGAGGCTGACTCCGTGCACAGTTTTAAATGCAGATATGATAGAGCCCAGTAGGCTCAGGAATCTGTACACCAGTTGATTGACAGTTGAGAGGTGGAACCAAAGAGCCAAAGCTCAACCCCCGCAAGCACAAATAGGTGAGTACACACACACACACACACACACACACACACACACACACATTGGATCGGAAAACTGGAATTGGAAACAAACATGGCAGAGAGCAGACGTAATACAGGGGGAGGAGGAGGAGGACAAGATGTCTCGCTTGAGAAGGCACTCTTTCTAATGTTGAGAGAAATCAGGGTGGAACTACAGGTAATGGGGGAAAAGGTAGCCAACCTGCAGGATGAACTTATTGTGGCAAAGGAGGAGATTAATAGCCTGAAGACAGTATGAGACTACAAGATGACTTAGACAGTTGGAGGAAAGTAAATTCATCGAGACATGATAACAAAGTTTAAAATAATGAAAGGTCAAAACAAAATTGAAAAAAAATAGAATGGGTATGACCTGAGTACACATTTGTAAGCCAGAGACGCAGATGAACACTTCTTTAGTGAAAGTGTTCATAACAAGTGGAATAGGCTACAGCAGTAAGAAACTTCAAGAGCAAATACAACGATTTATGCAAGAATCAAAAGACATAAAGAACAGTAACAATATTATTACCTATCTTTATTTTTGTATTACAAATAAAACATATTTAATATTTATCAAGTTGTATTGCCGTCTTCGGCGCAGTAAAGCAAATTCCGGTGATAATTGATGACTTTCAAATACGGATATCACAGCTACTGCTTGGGATGGTGACGTCGTTCATGCATTATATTCATAATCCGCAGCGTGACAGCGTTCGTGAATAGCAGCTTATATTTTCATCATGCTCAGGTCCTGGGTCGATACAGTGTAAGTTTTCCAATAATGAATTTTATATTTAGAAACCTTTCACACTGTGAAAATGGCAAGTAATTATCTTATGTGCATTTCTCGTTCTAGTATTATTGCCTTCGCTGTTATAGCGGTCGTTCTGGTTTTTGTTATGAAAGGAGCTAGAATCCACATTTCACGGTCGTCCATCTTGACACACAAAAGCATCTTTTTGTTGCTTCAGCCAATAAATGTCTAACACCCCCCCCCCCACTCTACCGCTACCATAAATACACTTTCACGACGGCGTTTGCTCATGTCACAGTTATTGTGCAATTCGTCAAATTTAAAAAGCACTGACAACATTTCGGTAGTCAATTGTTTACTAATCTGCATATTTCAGTCGTCGTTCGAGGAAATGTGACGTCAGCAGCGCAGACGGAATGATATGGCACCTGTTTACATTTATTGTTATCAGACATTTTACAATATACAAAGTCAAAAATAAAGAATTTAACTAACCACGAATGTTACTTGCAACAAAAATTTTAGTTTTTATTGTAATTACAGCGTACAAAGTCCCCATAGATGGTCGCAGGGTAATTGTACTGACAATTCATATAAAATACCTTGAGGCAATACACCATACATGAGGCTATATACACCAAACATGAGGCTATACACCAAACATGAGGCTATACACCAAACATGAGGCTATATACACCAAACATGAGGCTATATACACCAAACATGAGGCTATACACCAAACATGAGGCTATATACACCAAACATGAGGCTATATACACCAAACATGAGGCTATACACCAAACATGAGCCTATATACACCAAACATGAGGCTATACACCAAACATGAGGCTATACACCAAACATGAGGCTATACACCAAACATGAGGCTATACACCAAACATGAGGCTATATACACCAAACATGTGGCTATATACACCAAACATGAGACTATACACCAAACATGAGGTTATATATACCAAATATGAGGCTATACACCAAACATGAGGCTATATACACCAAACATGAGGCTATACACCAAACATGAGGCTATACACCAAACTTTAAGCTATATACACCAAACATGAGGCTATATACACCAAACATGAGGCTATATACACCAAACATGAGGCTATATACACCAACCATTAAGCTATATACACCAAACATGAGGCTATATACACCAAACATGAGGCTATATACACCAACCATTAAGCTATATACACCAAACATGAGGCTATATACACCAAACATGAGGCTATACACCAAACATGAGGCTATACACCAAACATGAGGCTATATACACCAAACATGAGACTATATACACCAAACATGAGACTATATACACTAAACATGAGGCTATACACCAAACATGAGGCTATATACACCAAACATGAGACTATATACACCAAACATGAGGCTATACACCAAACATGAGGCTATATACACCAAACATGAGGCTATATACACCAAACATGAGGCTATATACACCAAACATGAGGCTATACACCAAACATGAGGCTATATACACCAAACATGAGGCTATATACACCAAACATGAGGCTATATACACCAAACATGAGGCTATATACACCAAACATGAGGCTATACACCAAACATGAGGCTATATACACCAAACATGAGGCTATATACACCAAACATGAGGCTATATACACCAAACATGAGGCTATATACACCAAACATGAGGCTATACACCAAACATGAGGCTATATACACCAAACATGAGGCTATACACCAAACATGAGGCTATACACCAAACATGAGGCTATACACCAAACATGAGGCTATACACCAAACATGAGGCTATATACACCAAACATGAGGCTATATACACCAAACATGAGGCTATATACACCAAACATGAGGCTATATACACCAAACATGAGGCTATATACACCAAACATGAGGCTATATACACCAAACATGAGGCTATACACCAAACATGAGGCTATATACACCAAACATGAGGCTATACACCAAACATGAGGCTATACACCAAACATGAGGCTATACACCAAACATGAGGCTATACACCAAACATGAGGCTATATACACCAAACATGAGGCTATATACACCAAACATGAGGCTATACACCAAACATGAGGCTATACACCAAACATGAGGCTATACACCAAACATGAGGCTATATACACCAAACATGAGGCTATATACACCAAACATGAGGCTATATACACCAAACATGAGGCTATATACACCAAACATGAGGCTATACACCAAACATGAGGCTATATACACCAAACATGAGGCTATATACACCAAACATGAGGCTATACACCAAACATGAGCCTATATACACCAAACATGAGGCTATACACCAAACATGAGGCTATACACCAAACATGAGGCTATACACCAAACATGAGGCTATACACCAAACATGAGGCTATATACACCAAACATGTGGCTATATACACCAAACATGAGACTATACACCAAACATGAGGTTATATATACCAAATATGAGGCTATACACCAAACATGAGGCTATATACACCAAACATGAGGCTATACACCAAACATGAGGCTATACACCAAACTTTAAGCTATATACACCAAACATGAGGCTATATACACCAAACATGAGGCTATATACACCAAACATGAGGCTATATACACCAACCATTAAGCTATATACACCAAACATGAGGCTATATACACCAAACATGAGGCTATATACACCAACCATTAAGCTATATACACCAAACATGAGGCTATATACACCAAACATGAGGCTATACACCAAACATGAGGCTATACACCAAACATGAGGCTATATACACCAAACATGAGACTATATACACCAAACATGAGACTATATACACTAAACATGAGGCTATACACCAAACATGAGGCTATATACACCAAACATGAGACTATATACACCAAACATGAGGCTATACACCAAACATGAGGCTATATACACCAAACATGAGGCTATATACACCAAACATGAGGCTATATACACCAAACATGAGGCTATACACCAAACATGAGGCTATATACACCAAACATGAGGCTATATACACCAAACATGAGGCTATATACACCAAACATGAGGCTATATACACCAAACATGAGGCTATACACCAAACATGAGGCTATATACACCAAACATGAGGCTATATACACCAAACATGAGGCTATATACACCAAACATGAGGCTATATACACCAAACATGAGGCTATACACCAAACATGAGGCTATATACACCAAACATGAGGCTATACACCAAACATGAGGCTATACACCAAACATGAGGCTATACACCAAACATGAGGCTATACACCAAACATGAGGCTATATACACCAAACATGAGGCTATATACACCAAACATGAGGCTATATACACCAAACATGAGGCTATATACACCAAACATGAGGCTATACACCAAACATGAGGCTATATACACCAAACATGAGGCTATATACACCAAACATGAGGCTATATACACCAAACATGAGGCTATATACACCAAACATGAGGCTATATACACCAAACATGAGGCTATACACCAAACATGAAGCTATATACAACAAACAATAAGCTATATACACCAAACATGAGGCTATACACCAAACATGAGGCTATACACCAAACATGAGGCTATACACCAAACAGGAGGCTATACACCAAACATGAGGCTATACACCAAACATGAGGCTATACACCAAACATGAAGCTATATACAACAAACAATAAGCTATATACACCAAACATGAGGCTATACACCAAACAGGAGGCTATATACACCAAACATGAGACTATATACACTAAACATGAGGCTATATACACCAAACAATAAGCTATATACACCAAACAATAAGCTATATACACCAAACATGAGGCTATACACCAAACATGAGACTATATACACCAAACGTTAAGCTATATACACCAAACATGAGACTATATACACCAAACGTTAAGCTATATACACCAAATATGAGGCTATATACCTTATTTAACTACCTACTAAATACCTATTATTTAACAGTAGGGTAAAACTAACCTGTCTCACGACGGTCTAAACCCAGCTCACGTTCCCTATTGGTGGGTGAACAATCCAACGCTAAAATATCACACATTAGGCTATATAAGAACAAGATATACTGACAACAAGACCCACTAGATTCTCAACTAAAGCAAAACTTGGAAAAAACTCCCCTCAAGCACCAGTACCATAAGGAATACAAGGAATTATTAAAGCATCCAATACACTCAGGTGGCAGCTGCGCCTGGCTTCTTACTGGACATAACTGGCTGTTCGTAACGGCCTAACTACACCGGGTCCCGACCGGAGGCGTGACAGGACAATTACACAATTGATTTTATGTACGAATTTGTTAATGTAATGCTGGACCAGGAGACATGTTATCAGGGCGGAAGGGATAGACAACATGTGTCAACTTTGTGAAAGTGTCGGAATACACCATGTGTCAACTTTGTGAAAGTGTCGGAATACACCTTGTGTGAACTTTGTGAAAAAGAAAACATGCACTCCCTTAAACATTATACTGTACAATGTCCCATATTGACTGACTTTCGCCCTCCTGGGCTGAGGTATGCTGAACTCTGTAACTACTATATGAATACTGGAACACTTGATGATATATTGTACTTGTACCCAATACTGACCATGTAATACATTAGTCATACAATGTATGTGATGTATCTATAACCTGAGCTTGTAAAAGCATCTTAATCACCTTAAGTGGTTAAGTGATTAATAACACACTAGTTTCTATAGCAACTATCTTACCCTATCAAAGTTGGAGAGACATTAACATATATATATATATATATATATATATATATATATATATATATATATATATATATATATATATATATATATATATATATATATATATGTATATATATATATATATATATATATATATATATATATATATATATATATATATATATATATATACACGTTAGTTTTAACCCAAATAAAAAAAATAACTCATACATAATGAAATGATAGCTTTATCATTTCATAAGAAAAAAATTAGAACAATTTAAATTCAGGAAAACTTGGCTTATTAGGCAAATCGGGGCTTGCATAGTAGGCCGAGTACTGCGTTCTGGCTACTAGGTACAACACTAGGTGTGTGTGTGTATTCACCTAGTTGTGCTTGCGGGGGTTGAGCTATGCTCTTTCTGCCTGCCTCTTAACAGTCAATCAACTCTTTCTACTACTACTATTTTTTTTCCACATCATACACACACACTCACACACACACACACACACAGACACACACACACACACACACACACACACACACACACACACACACACACACACACACACACTCACACACACTCACACACACACACACACACACACACACACACACACACACACACACACACACACACACACACACACACACTCACACACACACACCAGGAAGCAGCCCGTGACAGCTGACTAACTCCTAGGTACCTATTTACTGCTAGGTAACAGGGGCATAGGGTGAAAGAAACTGTGCCCATCGTTTCTTGCCGGCGCCCGGGATCTAACCCAGGACCACAGGATCACGTGTCCAGCGTGCTGTCTGCTGGGCTGGCCGGCCCCTTACATAGTTGGTGTGTGTGTGTGTGTGTGTATACAGCATGTGTGGATGTGGCCACGTCTGTGGTAGAAAAAAATTGCGAGTCCGGAAAAAATAAACTTAAATATTCCAAGGCCTAGGTAGTATAGCACATATATTTACTATATTAAGCTTCAGATAGCGTTTGTTAGGTCTAGGATGGCTAGGTCAAGTTTCACTAGCAGCATAACTAGGAAAACTTCTCCGGTTTGTCCAAATTCAACAGTACAAAAGTCAACTTTCCATTGGTCCATCAGGCGCATATTTGTACGGTCGACCACATCGTTCCTATAAGTACTTTCATTTTAGGAGGGTGAGCTGCACATGTGGTAGTGGGGGCGCGAGGCTCGGCAGGTGCAGACACCCAGCACAACACGGAGGTGTAAGGGGTGTACAGGAATGTAGGGAGAGGAGGTATGCATTGATGCATTTACTGAGGGAAGAGAGCAACATCGAAAAAATATAGCGAATAAGAAATATGAGAGAGAGTAAGTGTGTGTGAATGAGCGATAGTGTGTAAGTGTGAGATAGTGAGAGAGCGAGTACAAGATAGAGAGTAAGAGTGTGTGAGAGATAGTTTTGTGTGAGTGTGTGTGTGAGAGAGAGAGGGATAGTGAGTGCGTTCGTGTAAACAAAATATACACTGTCGAAATCAATTTGATTCAATTCAATTAATAGTCACTTAAACGATTATATATATATATATATATATATATATATATATATATATATATATATATATATATATATATATATATAATATATATATATATATATATATATATATATATATATATATATATATTATATATATATATATATATATATATTATATATATATATATATATTATATATATATATATATATATATATATATATATATTATATATATATATTATATATATATATTATATATATATATTATATATATATATATATTATATATATATATATATATATATATATATATATATATATATATATATATATATATATATATATATATTAGTATATTTTGGTAGCAGTCTTTCCTGTAGACATATATTATTAAATATGACCGAAAAAGTAAGATTAATAATTCTAACACGAATTTTCTCAATCTTTCGTACATTTCTTTTCACTGTTGGTGGTAATTCAAAAATCAATTCTCCAAAATTCATTTTTATTTCTATTCAACTTCTATTCAATACCCATTGTTTCATGTTCTGGCTTGTGTTGATGAAATTAATACCTTATTAAATACCACCTCACCCCATCCACCTCACTCAAATGTAGATATAAACAAAATCGGAGATGTGTAAGTTCTATTCAGTTGTGTATGTGTTAACTAAAGTCTTTGAAAATGTAATAAGTTTTACGAAACGCGATCAAGTGTCGCGTCAGACTAGAAATAAAAATGAATTTTGGAGAATTGATTTTTGAATTATTTCCAACAGTGAAAAGAAATGTACGAAAGATTGAGAAAATTCGTGTTAGAATTATTAATCTTACTTTTTCGGTCATATTTAATAATATATATATATATATATATATATATATATATATATATATATATATATATATATATATATATATATATATATATATATATATATATATATATATATATATATATATATACAACAACAACATAACCATATTACAGAATATAATCTATATGTATACAAAAAAACTTAGAGATATACATATACCCGCAGGGATGTGTACCACCATTTCTGGGTGTATGTACACCGAGCTTACTTCTGGACAATGTTCACGACTTAAGTGATTGGGCTCGAATCCGAACTTTGTAATTGGTGAGTCACGTAATGTGGTGCCTTAATAACCCTCCCACAGTCGAGAGAACTTAAACCCAACACCAAATCTAACCAACAAAATTCCAATTATATAGCATCTCGATATAGCCTTAAGTGCAGTAATTAATTAATCAATAATATAATTCCAATCATTTTTATTAAACCTTCATGAATGCTCTCGATGCTAACACGTTATATGCATGTTTCCTATGGTTATATATGCTGCAGGAGGGCTTACCTTCGTCTACGGGTTCATATTCAGCGGGGGGGCCATGGCTGGTTAATACTTGTAGCAGTTCGTGTATATATATATGTGTGTGTGACACTTGGGTTAATAGCCCGGTATCCGGCCCTCCAGAGCGGCCCACTCTCAGACCCCCACCGTACTGAGGCGTGCTGCCACCCTCCACCCGGCCCACCGCCCAACATGCTCCCTATACTTATATTTATTCAGCCATTGAGGCTTTAAATATGCTCAATTACTCAGAAAGGCATTCTTGAGAATAGAGCGACTCGTTTGTAAGGTGACACGCAACCCCATAATTTATTTTAATGTTATAGATAGGGTATAAAGTGTGAGTGAATCGTGCGGCCGCCACAGAGATGCCTGAGCGCGTCTAGCGGTTGCCATGGAGACGAGAAACGACCAACGTGTCGTAACGACAAGGGGGGGGGCATGAATTAGTAATGGCCAGACATTGTGTTAAGGATGACCGATGGCTACAACTTACCGCCTACATACAAATTTCAAAACTATTCGATATAATTTTGTAATCACAGTACTAAATTTTGTACTCTTCGAGTATTGCTCCTATATATTATACATATAATATAGCTTCCTATATATTATACATATAATAGAAGCTTAAAAGCTTCACTGAAGGTTGTAACAGAACCTATGAGCACCACACCAGAAACAAATACCTATTTGATATTCCAAGAGTACGACTTAGTCAAACTAGAAATGCTCTACAAATCAAGGGACCCAGAATGTGGAATGACCTTCCCAATTATGTTAAACACTGTACCTCTCTCAACCAGTTTAAGACAAAAACTAAGCACTACCTTAGTTTTTGAATGGATATCGAGGGCACTTGGTGTCAATTGCCGGCTGGAAAGATATTGCAAATCAAATGCAATATCTTTCATAGACAACTGGGAACACTTCTATGGAAGAAATGAAATGTATGCTCGTGATGGGGTGCATCTATCGAGAGCTGGGGTTGTTGCTGTTGCGAACTCGTTAGAAGAAGTGGTTAGAGGTGTTTGTTTGGGTTTAAACTGTTAGTAGATAGAGGTATGGGAATTGATTTGGAGGAAGGAGGTAATAAAAGTATGTGTTTGTGGGAGAAAGGAATTGGCAAAACGATCAGGGAAAGAGAAGGTCCGCAAAATAACAATTCACTTAGGGTATATTACACTAACAGTAGAAGTCTAAGAAATAAAATTAACGAATTAAATGCTCTTGTCTGCACAGAAAAAATAGATATTATTGCACTTACCGAAACGTGGATGAATGTAGAAAATAGAGAACTATTAGCTGAATATCAAATATATGGATTTAAACTATTTCACAGAGATAGATATATTAGACGAGGAGGTGGAGTAGCCATATATGTTAGGGACAATTTGAAATGTAGTCTCAAAGAGGGAATCAAAACAGAGCCACACACAGAAACTATTTGGATTGAATTAAACGAAAAAGCTAATAATATTATAATAGGAGTAATATATAGGCCACCAAATTTAGACAGAATGGAAGCAAAGCATCTATGGGATGAAATATCTAGAGCATCTAGATCTAACAGTATTTATGTCATGGGTGACTTTAATTTTAGCGGAATAAACTGGTTGAACAAAACAGGGAATAGTGAAGCAGAAGATTTTCTAGAATTAATTGACGATTGCTTTCTTACGCAACACATTAAGGAACCAACACGGGAAAATAATATTTTAGATTTAGTGTTAACTAACAGGGAAACGCAAATTAATGACATCGAAATAAGAACATAAGAACATAAGAACAAAGGTAACTGCAGAAGGCCTATTGGCCCATACGAGGCAGCTCCTATTCTATAACCACCCAATCCCACTCATATACTTGTCCAACCCGTGCTTGAAACAATCGAGGGACCCCACCTCCACAATGTTACGCGGCAATTGGTTCCACAAATCAACAACCCTGTTACTGAACCAGTATTTACCCAAGTCTTTCCTAAATCTAAACTTATCCAATTTATATCCATTGTTTCGTGTTCTGTCCTGTGTTGATACTTTTAATACCCTATTAATATCCCCCCGGTTATGTCCATTCATCCACTTGTAAACCTCTATCATGTCACCCCTAACTCTTCGCCTTTCCAGTGAATGCAACTTAAGCTTTGTTAATCTTTCTTCATATGAAAGATTTCTAATTTGGGGAATTAACTTAGTCATCCTACGCTGGACACGTTCAAGTGAATTTATATCCATTCTATAATATGGCGACCAAAACTGAACTGCATAATCTAAATGGGGCCTAACTAGAGCAAGATATAGCTTGAGAACCACACCAGGTGTCTTGTTACTAACGCTGCGATTAATAAATCCAAGTGTCCGATTTGCCTTATTACGAACATTTATGCATTGATCCTTTTGTTTTAAATTCTTACTAATCATAACTCCCAGATCCCTTTCGCAATCCGACTTCGCAATCACAACACCATCTAGCTCGTATCTTGTAACTCTATCATCATTACCTAACCTCAGAACTTTACATTTATCAGCTAAAATAGGTAAAATAGGTACCTGGGTGTTAGTCAGCTGTCACGGGCTGCTTCCTGGGGGTGGAGTGAGGGAGTGAGCTAGGGAGCAGTGATCACAAAGAAATCAGATTTAGCATAGAATGGAATAGACCAGTAGGAGAAAATTCTGTTAAAGTGCCAGATTTTCGAAAAGCTGATTTTAATAGCCTAAGAAATTTTTTGGGTCAAATTGATTGGAAAGTCTTGGGTATGGGGTGTGGGCCGGTCTTGGAGCGAGACATGAACCCAGCGATAGGTGACTTAAATGGGGATTTCGATGTGGATTCAATATATAACTTATTTAAGAATATTCTAAACAAAGCACAGGAACGTAGTATACCATACAAATTGAATAGATCGAATACTAATGACCCAAAGTGGATAACAAAGAATTTGAAGAACCTTATAGGTAAAAAGAGAGCTTGGTACAAAAGGATTAAAAATGGGGAGGTCACTTTAGAACAGGAATTCGTACAACTGGTTAGAAATGTTAAAAAAGAGATAAGGAAAGCAAAAAGAAACTATGAAGTTCGCATAGCAGGGCAAGCAAAGACAAATCCTAAAGGGTTTTTTCAGTTATATCGTACTAAGACTAGGGAAAGGATAGGTCCATTAAAAACTGAGACAGGTCAAATAACAGATAGTGATGAAGAGATGAGTAGTATTTTTAATAAATATTTTGTATCTGTATTTACTAAAGAGGAACTTAACAATATGCCTTCAGCCGAACAAGTCTATGTGGGTGGGGACGAGGACAGGTTGACGAGTTTAGCAGTTACCAGGGAGGATGTTCTTAAACAAATAGTAAAACTCAAACCAAACAAATCCCCAGGGCCGGATGAAGTGTTTGCCAGGGTGCTTAAAGAATGCAAAGAGGAGCTTTGTGACCCACTGTCAACCATATTTAATAAATCAATAGAGTCAGGCAGAGTGCCAGAGTTTTGGAAAGTTGCTAATGTGATACCAGTTTTTAAGAAAGGAGATAGATCACTTGCGTCTAACTATCGACCAATTAGCCTAACGTCTATTGTGGGAAAGTTACTCGAATCTATAATAGCAAATAAAATTCGTCTTCATCTTGAAAAACATAAATTAATAATTGAGTCGCAACATGGTTTTATAAATGGCCGTTCATGTTTAACAAATTTGTTATCTTTTTATTCTAGCATTGTTGAGGCAGTTGATAGTGGTAAGGATTGCGATGTTGTATACCTTGACTTTAGCAAAGCTTTTGATACAGTGCCACATGAAAGACTGATTAAAAAGATAGAGTCTCATGGTATTGGGGGTGCTATATTAAGCTGGATTAGGGCATGGCTATACCAAAGGAAACAGAGAGTTAGTATAAATGGAATCAAGTCAGAGTGGGAAAATGTTGTAAGTGGAGTGCCTCAAGGCTCTGTCCTGGGACCTCTGTTGTTTATAATATATATAAATGATTTAGATTCAGGTTTGAGTAGCAACATTTGCAAATTTGCCGATGATACGAAAATCGGTAGGGAAATTAATTCGGAGGAGGACTCACTATCACTTCAAGTTGATCTAGATAGGGTTTTGAAATGGTCAAAGGATTGGCAGATGCAGTTTAATGCTGATAAATGTAAAGTTCTGAGGTTAGGTAATGATGATAGAGTTACAAGATACGAGCTAGATGGTGTTGTGATTGCGAAGTCGGATTGCGAAAGGGATCTGGGAGTTATGATTAGTAAGAATTTAAAACAAAAGGATCAATGCATAAATGTTCGTAATAAGGCAAATCGGACACTTGGATTTATTAATCGCAGCGTTAGTAACAAGACACCTGGTGTGGTTCTCAAGCTATATCTTGCTCTAGTTAGGCCCCATTTAGATTATGCAGTTCAGTTTTGGTCGCCATATTATAGAATGGATATAAATTCACTTGAACGTGTCCAGCGTAGGATGACTAAGTTAATTCCCCAAATTAGAAATCTTTCATATGAAGAAAGATTAACAAAGCTTAAGTTGCATTCACTGGAAAGGCGAAGAGTTAGGGGTGACATGATAGAGGTTTACAAGTGGATGAATGGACATAACCGGGGGGATATTAATAGGGTATTAAAAGTATCAACACAGGACAGAACACGAAACAATGGGTATAAATTGGATAAGTTTAGATTTAGGAAAGACTTGGGTAAATACTGGTTCAGTAACAGGGTTGTTGATTTGTGGAACCAATTGCCGCGTAACATTGTGGAGGTGGGGTCCCTCGATTGTTTCAAGCACGGGTTGGACAAGTATATGAGTGGGATTGGGTGGTTATAGAATAGGAGCTGCCTCGTATGGGCCAATAGGCCTTCTGCAGTTACCTTTGTTCTTATGTTCTTATGTTCTTCTTATGTACCTAATTAACTCCATGTAACCTACCGTTTAGTTTTTAGTTTAGTTCATTTATTATGCACCCCATACCCATCTTGTGGGCGGTAGTGGAAAGGGTTACAGAGGCACATAATGGGCTCAGGGACTGAACCCCACAATTCATTTAGCTAAGCAAGTTACAATCTTGATGAGCTAGTTACAAAATTCAATATAAGTCATCACATCAACAATGGGTTCGAGATCGACCTCAAGTACAGGTTCCAAATTAAGCAACTGACATATGTGGAGAGCTAGTGTCAAAATTTATATGTTTGTCCTGCACACCGCCCCCCATCCAGTGGGCAGCGGTGGATAGGTTACAATCACTTAGTTACTACCTACAGTTAGCAAACTGGGGATATTTGGCTAAAATTTCTGGTAGCAGATCATTTTGAATGAAATATTGACACATCGCTGGAACATTGGTTATAGAATGATGTATAGTTATAGTAATGATGATAGAGTTACAAGATACGAGCTAGATGGTGTTGTGATTGCGAAGTCGGATTGCGAAAGGGATCTGGGAGTTATGATTAGTAAGAATTTAAAACAAAAGGATCAATGCATAAATGTTCGTAATAAGGCAAATCGGACACTTGGATTTATTAATCGCAGCGTTAGTAACAAGACACCTGGTGTGGTTCTCAAGCTATATCTTGCTCTAGTTAGGCCCCATTTAGATTATGCAGTTCAGTTTTGGTCGCCATATTATAGAATGGATATAAATTCACTTGAACGTGTCCAGCGTAGGATGACTAAGTTAATTCCCCAAATTAGAAATCTTTCATATGAAGAAAGATTAACAAAGCTTAAGTTGCATTCACTGGAAAGGCGAAGAGTTAGGGGTGACATGATAGAGGTTTACAAGTGGATGAATGGACATAACCGGGGGGATATTAATAGGGTATTAAAAGTATCAACACAGGACAGAACACGAAACAATGGATATAAATTGGATAAGTTTAGATTTAGGAAAGACTTGGGTAAATACTGGTTCAGTAACAGGGTTGTTGATTTGTGGAACCAATTGCCGCGTAACATTGTGGAGGTGGGGTCCCTCGATTGTTTCAAGCACGGGTTGGACAAGTATATGAGTGGGATTGGGTGGTTATAGAATAGGAGCTGCCTCGAATGGGCCAATAGGCCTTCTGCAGTTACCTTTGTTCTTATGTTCTTATGTTCTTATGAATTGTCTCTAAATTCACGTATCTTTTCGCACTCCATCACATAGTGACGGAGGGTGTGCGAATAATTTTGTTGACACAGTTTACATTTGGTCAGGTCTACATCAGCAGATAATGAGAATTCCCAGAGATACTTGTAACCGAGTCTAAGCCGAGCAGTAGTAACATCTAGAAGTCTGCTGATTTTATTGGATGATCCATAGATGTGTGGCTCCTCTTGCATGATAGTATGATGATAGATGGAATTACTGGTGTCAATTTCACTTTGCCTCAGATCTACAAGATCTTGTTGAAGTTCTCGGTGTACAGCTGCTCTCAGATTGCTCATTGACAATCCAAGGTTACACTCAACGGCTCCTTTAAAGGCAGATTCTTTGGCTAACTTATCAGCTCTATCATGCATTCGGAGGCCAACATGAGATGGAGACCACATGAAATGGACTCTGTTACCATCCTTAATAATTTTGTTGTATTTGTGTCTAGCTTCGGACACGAGCATGTTACAGTTATGTCTTAAAGAGTTGAGAGCATTTAAGGATGATAAGGAGTCACTTACAATTAATGTATCAAGTTTTGAGACTTGTACACATTTCAGTGCAAGGATCAAGGCAAATAGTTCAGTCTGAAGGGTAGAGGCCCAGTTGTTTATACGGACTCCCCACTCAAAGTATAGGCCATCGCCCATTGTCAGGACAACTGCACTTCCAGCTGCACCCGTGGTGCGGTGTAGGGAACCATCAGTGTATATAATTTGAGAGAGAGAATGCTCTGTGGACAGAGCATCAATATGGCTTAAGGCGTTGAGCTTTGCCTCAAGACGAAGCTTGGGCTGATCTCTAATTTGCTTCTTGGGTGGAAAGGGAGGGATTAAAACTGGAAAGGGTGTAACCTCCCACGGTGCAGGAAAGTGCCGTTGTTGTTTCTCTTGGTACAAATCATGAACCTGATACATTCTGAGTTGAGTTCCAGTTTTTGTTATCCATTTGGAACAATGCTGATCTTCAATAAAGAAATTCTGGAGGGCTTCTGTGCAAGAAGCCCTCCAGAATTTCTTTATTGAAGATCAGCATTCTGTACCCCTATAATGTCAACCCATAAGAACATAAGAACAAAGGTACCTGCAGAAGGCCTATTAGCCCATACGAGGCAGCTCCTATCTATAACCACCCAATCCCACTCATATACTTGTCCAACCCACGCTTGAAACAATCGAGGGACCCCACCTCCACCACGTTACGCGGCAATTGGTTCCACAAATCAACAACCCTGTTACTGAACCAGTATTTACCCAAGTCTTTCCTAAATCTAAACTTATCCAATTTATACCCATTGTTTCGTGTTCTGTCTTGTGTTGATATTTTTAATACCCTATTAATATCCCCTTTGTTATATCCATTCATCCACTTGTAAACCTCTATCATGTCACCCTTAACTCTTCGCCTTTCCAGTGAATGCAACTTAAGCTTTGTTAATCTTTCTTCATGTGAAAGATTTCTAATTTGGGGAATTAACTTAGTCATCCTACGCTGGACACATTCAAGTGAATTTATATCCATTCTAGAGTACGGCGACCAAAACTGGACTGCATAATCTAAATGGGGCCTAACCAGAGCAAGATATTGCTCTGAAAAAAGCAAATTGAAAAAGCCTCCAGATCTTTAGCCCCTGCTATTGCATTGCTCTTCAACAAGTCACTTGAACTCCAAACCTTTCCTGACATTCTAAAAAAAGCGAGAGTAACGCCTGTCCACAAATGTGGTGATCTCACAGATGTTAACAACTACAGGCCTATATCAATCCTGCCTAACTTGTCAAAAATATTTGAAAAACTAATCTACAAGCAGCTTTACTCTTTTCTAGCCAAACACAATATACTTAGCTCTTGTCAATATGGCTTCAGACCCAAAAAAAGCACTAACGATGCACTTATTAGTATGATTAACTTGATTCACGGAGCTCTTGATAAAAAGGAGTTCCCTGTTGGGTTATTTGTGGACCTGCGTAAGGCTTTTGACACTGTTAACCACCAAAACCTTCTTCTTAATTACAACATTATGGAGTCAGAGGTCACTCCCTGCAGTACATTAAGTTTTATCTTACTGAGGGGCTCCAATATGTTTCTGTGAATAATACAATTTCTCCCACCCTACCCATCAACATTGGTGTTCCTCAGGGCAGCATACTTGGCCCTCTCCTCTTTCTCATCTACATTAATGACCTTCCAAATGCCTCCCAACACCTCAAACCAATTCTATTTGCTGACGACACAACCTTCATTTACTCCAGTCCTGACCCCCTTGCTCTAAATGCCACAGCAAATACTGAGCTAAATAAAGTCCATCTTTGGCTAACTGCCAACAAACTCACCCTTAACATTGACAAAACTTTCTATATTCTGTTTGGCAATAAATCCTCTAATCAAATAAATCTCAAAATAAACAATACCCAAATTTGTAACAAATTAGATGGCAAATTCCTTGGCATTCTCATTGACAACAAGCTGAATTTCCAGGGACACATTCTAAATATATCAAAAAAAGTTTCAAAAACTGTTGGCATTCTTTCTAAGATCAGATATTATGTACCCCGCCCTGCCCTGGTGACTCTCTATTACTCCCTTATCTATCCATATCTCAAGTATGGTATTTGTGCTTGGGGCTCTACTACCCAAAATCATTTACGTCCTCTAATTACTCAACACAAAGCTGCTATTAGGACATGTTACGGACCCGAGCCCAGCGTCCGAGCACGGAGCAGTGACGACCGCGCCATCTGTGGATCAGCTCCCGAAACCCCCTCCAAATGGACGACGCCATCTAGTGAGGACGAGAAATACTGGCCACAAGGGCTAGTTTCCCGTCCTGATCAGCTCATGACACAGCCGCTGCTGACCTCTGGTGAGGTGACGCTTAGACAGCAACGCCATCTATGGAGTGGATAGGTGGGCGTTTGGGTCTAAGCCGGTAAGTGAGGTGCCCCAGAGTGGAACTAGTACTGATGACGTGTCTGATTACAGAGTCGACCTGGGACTGCTGTAATGGAAGTTGGATCAGTCTACCCAAGGCAGTCGAAGAGTCTCCACGTGTTTGCTGCAGCAGCTGTGAGTCACCCCCCGGATGAACACTGTGGTGTTGACCTGCCTGTGACGTGGCAGTTGAGGGATTGTCGTACCCGGGGCTGACTGGTGAAGACGCTTAAATACTGGGGTGTTGTGGTGAGGAGAGTGATCTGTGGAATCACACGAGGCTCCTGCCTAGGGCTCGCTACCCTAATATCGGTCGTGGAGTGGCCTACGCAGCGTTGCTGATTGGAACCTGCCAGCTACAGGCTGGATTTGTGGTTGACGGCCTCCACGACGGTGCCCCCAGTGGAACTGTGATTTGGCTGGCCAGGGTAGACTCAAGAGAATCGAAGGATTCATCGTGAGGCCACAAGAGGACCAAGAGCTTAGCATCGTTGAGCACCGTGAACGTCCAGAGTCTTCAGAGGAAGACTACGTTGTACATAATAGTGTTTATTCCTCCCCCGTGTGATAATCTATATATTATTTATGGTGACGGTGATAATTATATTATTAAGTTTTTGCCTTTGTCTCCCTTCCCCTTTAATTTACTTGCGTTACGGATCACATCCCTTGAAAGCCACTACTAGCTTGGGGCCGGATACCCTACCTCTAACAACATCAGAGAAAGAACCCGGTTGCGACCCGAGAGGGCCGTAACAGGACAATATCCAACTCTGGCCCCAGACATCACTCGGTACCCCTACTCAAATCTCTGAATATGTTAGACATTAAGTCACTGCACATTCTCTCATGTGTATTATACATATATAAAACGCTAAACTGTAATGCCAATCCTGACCTCAAAAGCTTCATAGAAGGTTGTAACAGAACCCATGAGCACCACAACAGAAATAAATACAGTTTTGATATTCCTAGAGTACGACTTAATCAAACTAGAAATGCTCTACAAATCAAGGGGCCCAGAATGTGGAATGACCTTCCCAACCATGTTAAAGACTGTACCTCTCTCAACCAGTTTAAGATAAAAACGAAGCTATACCTAATAAATTCCCTGTAACCTACCTTACCCCCTCTATTGTCAACCAATGTCTGTGTTTTTTTTTTTAAGAGCGCTGTTTGTCGACATAATTGTATTTGTGCTGCTTTTTCAGCTATGTTTTCATTCCATGTTTTCATTTTACTCTTTATGCTCAATTAGTATTAAGCTTTAGTCATTTAAGTTTTTCATGCCCGAAACGCTTTGCGTAATAGTGGCTTTAGGCATTGTATGTACTAGCCCTATCTATAAATCCATCACTCTTTGTAAAATCTCTTGTATGTATGTACCTTACCTTGAGGTTACCTTACCTTACCTAAATAAACATTTGATTTGATTAATAATTTTGTTGTATTTGTGTCTAGCTTCGGACACGAGCATGTTACAGTTATGTCTTAAAGAGTGGAGAGCATTTAAGGATGATAAGGAGTCACTTACAATTAATGTATCAAGTTTGGAGACTTGTACACATTTCAGTACAAGGAGCAAGGCAAATAGTTCGGTCTGAAGGGTAGAGGCCCAATTGTTTATACGGACTCCCCACTCAAAGTACAAGCCATCGCCCATTGTCAGAACAACTGCACTTCCAGCTGAGCCAGAGTTTAGTCATCTCTCGTATCAGGAACGGTTGAGGGCCACAGGGCTAACAACATTGCAGACCAGGCATGACAGGACGGATCTCAGCTTTAAAATACTGAACAATTTGGAGGATGTCGATCCGGACAATGCCTTCAGAAGGTCAGATGTAACACGAACGAGGAGCAAAGGGTTCAAACTTAACAAGTTCAATGTAGGACAGAAAACAGGAGATGCTATTCACCCATAGGGTTGTAAACCCGTGGAACCGCCTACCCGCCGAATTATGGGCTATTCATGCCCTTTGCCACCTCTTGGGTGGCTTAATCTTTATCAATCACCCGCCGAAGCTGTTAACGCCAAACTCTGCTGGGTTTTAAAATACAGCTAGAAAAGATCATCAGGGCAAATGGGGGGTACCTTTGACAAGCCGCCGGCTTCCTGTCCTCATCGAAGTAAATTTACCCTCAGGTAAATTCAGATACAGAAATGCTAGAAGGCGGGGCATGAAGAGCTAGACCTCACTTCTCCATAGACATCTTGAGGTTATCTTGAGATTCTCCATAGACACTGTTAGATAAGTACATACATATAGGCTGCTTAATTGTCCCCGACAAAATGAATTATTAATTATGTGTTTTTTAAATAAAATTTTCTTATAAATTTGTATTTTCTTATTATTATTAAGAGCAAAACAGTATATTGGTGCGATCATATATACGTGCGTAGCCTTTTGTATATCATGGTTATGTGCCAAATATATGGTGATATTGAGGGAACATAAAGACAGACTAACTTTTGACCTAAACTCCGTAACCCTTCATAGAGGTTATGGTAGCCGCATCACACTTCATCAGTGTTAGTATTCAAAAACAAAAAAATATAAGTGCCTCAAATTTAATTCAGGTTATGTTTATAATTTTTGAATATCTACAGCTTTAAATATTTCTTGGAGTCTTTTAGCTAAATTTAATAACTTGCTGTAAGTAATGTTACTACAAAATTTATCCTGACATAATTTAACAGGTCAATAAACGGCTTATAATTATCTTTAGGCGGCGCCCTAGTTCATCATAGGAAAACATACATAGGCCGTCAACTGACAGCTGGTACAATATAAACATCGTAATCTGAAGTAAATAAGAATCAAAGAGTCTATAGAAGATTCAAAGTTTCTAAATAGGATTAAATCAGTACTTTAGATATTTGAAGACACTTCTGATCCTCACTTGTTAATATTTAGTACCGTTGTCATTTTGTCTATGGAATCATTTTTTTGCAATATCGTCTGCCCTTGCTGAGGTTTGAAGTCGTGGGGTTAGATATTGGTGTTGGGAGCGGTCGCCATGTTACGCAGGTCGTGGTGTTGCGTAGCGTGTGTGGCGTAGTGTGTGGGCGAGCACTCCAGCGGCGGGTGTCCAGGTCCTCCCGTCTGGAGTGACTTAGAGCCGGTAGCGTGTGCACTCTAGTTCCCGTTGTGGGTATGTTGGTGATGCAATGTATTACGCTTCCAGTGTGCTCTCTCTCTGACACGTGTCTCACCTTATTATGCACTTCTGAGAATTTTGCAATGGTCTGTAATTGCTACTGAGGCTGAATTAGACTGTGTGAGATACAGTCTTGATTTTGTACTTGCCATGTGCAGACACTTGAGGAGAGTTATAAGTGTGAGTGTGGCAAGATCTCTTCAGACAGAGGAAGTTCATCAACAGTAGCACCTTGGACTGATACCTCATGAAACCAAAAACTTCACATTCAACCAGTTTCTCTATTCCCTTGACTGACCTAACCAAACCCAAAAGAACCTAATTTTATCAACTTTTTTTTTTTTTAATTTTTTGAGTGCTACAACAAGTTTAGACTAATCAGAGATATTTTTATGTATGACATTTAATTTATTAAATTCCAGTCTTGGTGTTTAAAGTTGTTGTGCAGTTTATGAGAACCAATTGATTATTATTTTGTCAAATCAGAATGCTTTGCTTGCCACCAACTTTCATTTAAAAAGTTCTGTACTAATGATTGCATATGCTTAAGATTGGTTGGGGTTGATTAGGTTAACCAATTCATCTTTAATTCTAGTAAGTATATATATATATATAATATATAATTATATTATATTATATTTATATATATATATATATATATATATATATATATATATATATATATATATATATATAATTATATTATATTATATATTATATTATATAATAATACTAATTTGAATAGAGTATATAAAAACATAATAACAGTGAAATTTAGAAGACACATTGTGAATTACACATTGTATTTCATGTGACAGTTTACAGTATAATAAAGGTAACGTTAATAATGTAAACAAACGTTTTTCTCCATAAGCAAATAGTAATTTGAAATGGTTTCCTTTTTTCTTTTTTTAATTTTTGAGTGTTCTGTAGATGTCCAGAGCAGTAAAGAATGTAACCAGCAATTACATTTCCATTAGCTGTGTATAACTCGTGATTTGATAAAATATGCAAATGGTCTGCCGTACCTGTCAAGAAGCCACTGTAATCTGATCTGCCGTAATTTTATAAATAAAATACTACTAATAATAATATATATAAGACTAACACATTTATAAATAGATATTTCTAGTATTTAAAATACTTTCCGGTAGGGCAGTAGAGATTAGATCATTTTTAAAACCCCTTAGTATTAGCATGCACTATAAAATTCAGTAGCCAGTGCAGTCGATTGACAACCAAAAGTCTTTGGTTCAGTTCCCATGTTGGGTGAGATATTTAGCAAGGGTTTCCTTTTGCCTGATGCCCCTTCAATTAGCAGTAAGTACCTGCTAGTTACCAAATTTCTGGTTAAAATTAAAGGTTAAGTGCCACTATTATTTGCATTTTTCAAGCAATGGAATTCCATATGTATATTTTCAAAGCTAACTAGTTCATTAACAGTAACACCAATTTGTTTTAAGATTTGCAAGGTGAAGTGAGGTTTTCTTGATCAGAATGCTAGCTTATATTAAGATGCTGCTCTATAAAAACAGTACAATACCATGTTTATTTGTAATGAGCAAAAAATTAAGCAATACAGTATGAGAGTTATTATATCTCTTCGTTAGGGTAGGGTTTTATATAACATGCTGGTCACCAGAGTCCATCCACTTCTGTCTAAAAGACCCTATAATGCATGTATTGACGGATAGAATGAGAGCACAGAAATATCAGGAATGAAAAAGTTGAATTAATATTAAACCTTGATTTTCCATTACTGTGCACATTTCCTAATAAACTTAAAAATATTTTGATAAAGTTCGGTGGAATTTTATTTACTTTCTACTCGTGCAGAAAGACACAAGCAGGAGCTTTGAGAGGTGCAGTATAGATAAAAAAATGGCATAATATGAAAAGCAAAACACCAGTTGAAAGGATGAATCATTGCAAATGAGTGATTGTCAATGACAGTCAGTGACTCAATGAGTCATTGAGTCAAACACATACCAGCAAAAAAGGTAAAGGATGAAGAAAGTTCATAATTGAGACTGAGATCTGTCCAGGATCACCCGAATAAATTCTCTGCAGGGCACAAACCCTTCAGTCCATCACCACCAATGCAAAGACAACTGGGCCACGTGGACAAGAAACTGTCATGCTCCTGACACAATGGGCAAAGGGCAGGAGGAAACATAGTACAGTTGACAGCCACAAAGGAAAAAATACTGAGAAAACTCCTGAAAAACTTGGGCAGCCGCCTTCCTATCAAAGACTGGGCTAGGATTCATCAGTCATTTATGCAAATACTCATCAATCATTTATGCAAACAATTAAAAAACCTGTCCATCTTGTTGTAATTGTGGCTGCTATGTTTACATTTATTAAGAAATATATGAGTTCCAAAGCTTCACAATCCAAGATTATTTTTATTATAAACAGTCTAGTAGTGCTTTGGAGCTTGTAAATTATAATAAATAAATACAGTAAGCTTGTAAACTATAATAAACTATGTAAACTTTAAATAAACAATAAAGCAAAAAACAAAAACAAAAGGAAGGGGGTGGTAGGAGAAAAGCACACAGAAACTGTATTGGAGGGGACCTACATTCCCTCTAATGCGTTATGTGTGGTTTCCTCCGAGGCTATGGGTCCCCCTTCTTCCAGCCAGAGGTGGTACTCCCTTCCTTTTTGTTTTATTTATATATAATATATTTATAATTTGTTTACCTATTTTAACAACCTTATTCTTATTTCCTCAGCTCTTATGTAAGGAAGAAAATTGTTAAAAACCATCTTTACTGCTTGAATCTCATGTGATTGTTAACCTGTTTTTACAGTGTGAAGCCAGGAGGCGCAGAGTTAATGGCTGGGCATCACCATGGGTGCCCCATGTCCTCATCAGTACATCATAGACAAAAATTTCAGTGCCAGACTTCTAGCTGAGAAAAGAGAGGTATGTTGATTTTTTGCATAATATGCCTAAGGCTGCAGGTTATGTTCATGTGTGTGGTGGACATATGTATACATTATTGTTTGAGGTTCATTATTTAATAGGAGACATTGTATAATTAGATTTTAGATTTGTACAAGTTTAACTCCCATAGGTTTGTACAGTAGTTGAAAAGACAAAGGTACGATCATATAGAAGTTTCATGCAATTTATTTTTGCAATTAACTTAAAGATGAGGAAGAGGTACTCTGATGGTTGTATTACCCTGGTTGGGGATGTGATTGTCTAATAATTTCTCTGACCCAAATGCATTATGTTGTCCTAACCTAATACTTGGCATTTCATTATAGGTCACATGTGAATGGTGTGGTGCTGCAGGCTCGAGCCTAAGGTTGTGTTTATACTCGGGGTGCCTGCGGGTTGGGTGTGGCGAGGGCCGCGCTGACCACTCCACCTTCCACAACAACCAGTTTCCCTCTCACTGTATCACCTTAAATTTAACTTCCTTACGATCATGGTGCTACATGTGTGAAATGGAGGCAAGTTACTTGCAATACTGACATGTCTCTGTGGGAACTTTCATGATCACAAAGTTATTAGTAATTTTATTAATTTTTTCTTTCTTTAAAAGGTCAAATATTTTGTTAAATGATACCTGATGTGGAAACTGTTTTTAGGCACCTATCAAAAGTATAATTTTCAAGGCGAATGACTTTTATACAATGATTGTGACATATATTGTACAGCAAAAAGTATGAAATGGGTAAGGCAGTATTAGGTAAGTTAATGTGTAATGACATAACGTTAACTAATTAGACTCCTTAGTGTGGCATTTAATTGTACAGTATGTTCTTATTGCTTTTTATTTTGTTGTAGGTAACTTCGTCTGTCATGGCAAGTCTCAGCATACCACCAGGCCAACAGCAGCATTTAGGAGGGCCAATCAGTGCTCCTGGTGTGGCTGTTGCTCAGCCAATCACACCTAGTCAGTCTAGTGCTGAAGATGATGATGATGACGAAGATGAAGGAGAAGAGGTGAAAGCCAAAGGTTAGTTAATCTGTCATTATTCAGAGCATGCCTACCTATTGTCATAATGTTTAGATTCTTGACAAATTATACAGATTTTAACAATTCTGACTGGATTGAACAACAGGTGTACAACTGTGCAAAATTGTTTTCAAGGGCATGAATTGAATAATAATTGGCTTTTAATTATGTACTGTTTTGACAAAACATAATATAAAATTCAGGTATTTAATTTGAAAAAATTATGGGTTGATCAATAAAATAAAACTGCATCATATTATAAATATTTCAGCATTCAAAAATATGCAATTAAAAAAGTGAAATGTGATTGAATGTAATTCACATTTAATTGCAGGATTGGTTGGTCTGCGCAACCTGGGCCTTACTTGCTACATGAACTCAGCTCTTCAGGCAATGAGCAACTCTGTTCCTCTAGCTCAGTTTATGATTGAATGTCCAGCATTCTTACGCAATGATAGAAAATCTCCTGGCCTTTCTCGACCTTTTCAGAGATTAATGGTCGAGATGTGGCATAAAAAAAGACCAAGTTTTGTCACTCCATCTCTGCTTTACCATGGATTCAAACAGGTGAGTAGCTATGTAAAGCATATCCTGCTGATGTATTGTATTGATTTACTCCTGTATTTCTATTTTGTTTCGAGTGCTGTTGCTAAAGCTGACAATGAGTGCTTGAGGTTGATAGGTAAATATATAAGCATCATTCTTCTTAAAACTCGATTTGGCATTTTCATGGGGCAGGGAGGCATTATGCTTTAGTGGTGGGACGATAGTTCCCAGCTCATTCATCTTGTGCTGTCACGGATAATACATATTACAATATATATACACAGCTGTTTGTGCCACTGAAGGGGGTCAACAATATTAGCATGTTCCTATGTGTGGTACTGAAATAGTGTGTATTACAGTATAATGCATTTAAGACACATTGTGTAGATACTACAGGGTCCTGGCAGTACAATTGGGTTCGTTCTCGACGCACAATCTAGAATTTCGAGAATTCCGAATCCTGGGCTGGACAGAAGTGGTTGGGCACATTTCCTTTCACCTAACGAGTCTGTTCACCTAGCAGTAAGTAGGTACCCTTGAGTTAGTCAGCTTGTTGTGGGGCTGTATCCTGGGCGGGGTTAGTAATTCAACTTGGGGAGGGGGGTAACTCGATAAAAGCCTAATGTGTATGAACACACTGGCTTCTTGTCCCCCGACACAGTGAATTATAATCATTATAACTTAAGAAATAATACTTATCTGCACTGCTGAGAAACTATTTAACCTATTTATGTATAGATTTTAAGTTTTTAATTTATACTGTACATGTACAGGCAGAGACCCTTCAACAAATGGGTTACATTCCAAAAATGTGCTTGTATCGTGTTTGTTTGGAACGCAGAATGAGATTTCCCATAGACACAGCTGCTATAAATGGAGAATACGTTTACCAGACCACTAAAAGTAAATACAAAACCAATATTTTGGGGACAAAAAAAGCTTATTATTTACCTTGAATGGAATTGTCTTGCTTGTCAAAATTGGCTGTTTTTGAGGAGTAGAGAGAGATATAGTTGTTGGAAGAGGTAGCGGAAGGTGGTGGGAGGTGATATGTCTGTGGCGTAGGATAGCTGGTCATTTTCAGTGTCAATGGCTGCGTTTGATATGGGAAATGATGGATGGTTGACAAACTCTTGGTGGTCATCATTAGTGTCACTGCCGTAGAACTCAAATGTTTTTGGGTCACACTCATTCTTGTGAGTGTTTCCTGTCAGGGTTTTGCCCTTGTGGTTGTACCTGCTGTGTGTTGGTGCGGTGGCCAGGAATAAGCTGTACTTTGGGCTGCATGTGTTCTCTTCCTAGGCGCCCTGTAAGTACTTCCCTTGGATCTCGAGGTTATCTTCCCTTGGGCTTTCGGGTTCTCGCTCCCGTAGGGGTTGCTGTCGCTTGGAATTCATCAGTCGTGACTTTGTCCTGGTACAAACTAGTGACGGAACTTTCCTCTCATATCACTAAATATCTTCTGCACTTTCCACAGTCTGTCCTGTCTGTCTTCATTATCATTGTTCTCAAAGTGCAGGCACCTGAGAAGCAGCAGGAACCTATCACGTGACATGTACCAGTTGAATACAGGGGATGGAACGAGGCTGTCTTTGCTCCAGTAATCCTGGATCACGTGTTTTTCTGAGTTTCATCATCATTCACAACGCTTAAAACACATACATTTCCTCATTTGTCGTGTCTTTCCATCGTGTCATGCAAGAGGCAGGTAAAATGCCAAGAGTCAATGAGGCTGGGAGCATATCTCTTCGTCTCAGGAACGAGATGGTCCATGAATTCCTGATCAAAATTCGCTATAAAATAGTCAATTTCAGCCATATCATCAGCAGTATAGGAAAATGAGGGTGTCACACCAACATCAGTACCATCAAATGTTGACATTTTTGGGACAAAAGTCTCACAATCCTCCCACACAAGTACACCAGTGGTTTTGGTTTTGGCACCAACACCACAGCCACCACCAGCATGGGCCCCGAAAACATGGCTCCGTCGTCTCGTGCTACAGCTGTGTATGGGTATGCCAGAAGATGAGTGTGTTTTGCATAGTATAGGCCTACCACGAAAACCTGATGTCGAGAGATCACTGTCGTCTTTGTCCTCAGGCCGTGTGACTCGCTGCTGCTTACCTCTGCATTTTGCTGGGGCAGTAAAACCCTGCCTAGTAACACCACCGCTGCTTGTCACTGTCACTGAAGCCCGAGAATGATTCATCACAGTAGTATCACTAAATAAACTCACATCAGGGGACACACATGGTGATTGGTGTGACTAGTGGCGTTGACCAGGGTGGCAAGGCAGCCCGGGTGACGCGCGTGTACTGTACGCACCCGCAACATCGTCCACCTCCGTATCCCCATTACTCGAGTCCGGCCCCTGTGTTAGGTCTTTTTCAGGACTGTAGTCTGTCATCATCCATTGCTCCATCATCATACAATATGTCCCATATTTCGTCCTCTGAGAGTCGTTTTGCTAGACCGTGGCTGACCGTGGACTGGGAGCTCAAAGACGATATGTCAGACATGGTTACTTCCTTGAAAGTGAGGGTCCCCAAGGCCCTGGGGCATGCTGGGATTTTTTTCAAAATGATGGATGATCACTGGAGGCCTCGGGCATCCATTTCATACTTGTCACCACGAGCCACTTTTGAATTGTACACTATACCTATGAGAGCCCTGAAGCGTATTGTGCACCACCCATCAAAAGCCTCAAGGCGCGTTGTGCATGCAGTGGTTGAAGTTGCTTGCCAAATTAGTATTCTTTTTTATTTTTTAATATATTTTTAGATAATGAAGTACTGTATATTATTAATTGAGGATACAGTAGTTTGTATAGAGAAGTTAACTATTAAATTACAGTACATTTGTACTGTGTATCAAATTTCCATTCAGCATCCTATCTGTATTATTGTCTGCCATACTCATAGATCCACTCGCTGCTAAGTCTTGCTTTGCTAGACATTGCTAACAAACAAAAATATAGAAAATTAGAAGATAGAATACAACAGTGTTATTGGTTTTTTATCATAACAATCAGATTTGCTTTTGTTGCAGTTATACCCAATGTTTCGTGGGTACACACAGCAGGATTCTCAGGAGTTTCTTCGATACTTCATGGATCAGCTTCATGAGGAACTGCGAGAGCCTCGGGTAATGTCACATGAGGATGAAGAGAGGGAAATTGAAGGTAAGTTTGCATTGTTTGCCACAAAATAGCCACACAAGCTCTTTGAAAAGGAAAAATTGCTCAGCTGACTATAGTTGGTACTATACTTTATATAAAAAGTGTATTACAATCCAGTTTAGGATAGTGAAAGCTTATTAATACGGTATATTCATAAGAATCTGGTATTCAGAGAGCCAAAACTACTTCTTCTACAACCTTGCCTCTGTGAGGGGGCCAGGTTCTGGCTCGTGGTCCCCGGTAGACTAGAACTCCACCCACATTGTCTGATGCAAAATAGTTAGAGTATCCATATCAGCCATGGATAGCTCCGGGGAGCCTCCGGGACTCGCCCAGAAAAAGGCGTTTCATTACATTCAACGCTGTTTTTTTGCGTGTTTTGACATCCAGCCTCAGAACTGCAGGGTGGATAGCCGGGACAGGGATCTGGGGCTTCCCCTTTCTCCCTCATGAGGAGGGGGTGGGGTTGCGCAGACAGTGGTGCGCTGACATGGTGACATCGTGCTAGCTTGCTCGTTTTCATTTGGGGAGTTCTGTCCACTGGTTCGGCTTTCAGTAACAATATTTTAACCAGAATAGGGGTTTGTTTTGTGGTGCGTACCTTTCTGGGTGCCAGACCTGGTCGCTGGCAGACATAGAATGCTTCCAACCACACGGGTTTCTATAGGCCATTGCTCCACGTGCCTCTGAGGGTGCCAGGATCTGACTCGTGGTCCCTGGTTGGCCTATAATAACATGTGCATTGACTGATGCCAGGATCAAGTAAATTCATATCAGCCCGGTTAGCTCCGGGAAGCCTCTGGGTCTCATCCAGAAAATGGCGTTTCATTATATTCAACACTGGTATTTTTTTAGTTTCCTGTGATCAGAGACTGCATTTTAACAATATAAGAGAAAAAAAAATTTTGCAAAGAATTTATTTTCAGCGCACAGCAGGAATGTCATATTACTGCGTAAGGCTGCGCAGCATAGTGGTTAAGGCTCTGTGTGCAATATATTGTTTGAAAAGTAGGAGTCTACCCGAGCATAAAACACACTTCCAGCCAGACACCACCAACAACAGTATTAGGTATCCGCAGAGTCTGGACAAATGTACAGGTTTGCTAATATTCCATAGTTGGCCAACTTCAGGTAATATTAAATGTAATGTACAATTTATTAGTGGCTCTGCACATGATAAACAAAATAGATTACAGAAGTTTGTGAATAATTATTACAATACCTAATGATTATTTACCATACAATTAGTGCATTGATTTGACTTGGATGAATAGCTGAAAATAACATAGCATAATGCCGTTGGTACTAATATATTTGAGAGAGTTGGCAGTGTTAATCCAGAGAAACGATGTAAACTTGTATCCTGTGTAGAAGTGGAAGGGACAGCAAAATCCCTACATGCTGCACTTGAAATCTTTTGTACTGTACAGTATTTTTTCTTTCAACTTCATGCAGTATTGATTTATTAATAAAGTTAAGAATCTGATTGCAGATGAAGAAGACCTGTCAACAGGGAGCCTCTCAGAGCGGGAGGAATCACAGTCCGAAGCAGAGTATGAGACATGCGATTCAGGGGTATCAGAGCAGTCCTCGGAGTCATCGGATCACCACCCCAGCAAGAGAAAGAAGCGGCAGCATGTGGGGGTGGACATGGAAAGTGGAATCACTCTAAGGAATAGCAATCGGTAAGAGTAATTTTTGCTTATCACACTTTTCAGGGGGTGGGGGGGGGGGTCAGTCTTTATTCTTGCACACAATAAAAATGCATTATCATATTACATACTGTACCTATATATTACTACTCTACTAAAAAAAAATACTGTATTACATTTATTATTTACCTAATTGTTGGAGTTATGTCCATCTTGAAGTTTCATAGAGTTGTGAATGCTGCACAATAAATACGTACTGTATTATGCCGTTAGCACTGTGTTGATTAAGTAGTTCTGCTGTATGTTGAGTACTACAATACTGCTTATGAAAACTATTTTACACTAAAATTTCTGTACTGCAACCTTAATTTGAGCACTAACACTATGTACTTAAATTTAACACTTATTCTAACTGTACACTCCACACACGATGTTCTTAGATGTTTGCATCAGCTTTGCTAGTGCTCGTTGCTGCTGTGTTTACTTCAGTTGCTTCTGAGCTGGTGCTGGCTGCTGTTGTACCAGTGCTGGGTACGGCTGTGCTCGTCCTGGGTACGGCTGTGCTCGTCCTGGGTACGGCTGTGCTCGTACTGGGTACGGCTGTGCTCGTGCTGGGTACGGCTGTGCTCGTGCTGGGTACGGCTGTGCTCGTGCTGGGTACGGCTGTGCTCGTGCTGGGTACGGCTGTGCTCGTGCTGGGTACGGCTGTGCTCGTGCTGGGTACGGCTGTGCTCGTGCTGGGTACGGCTGTGCTCGTGCTGGGTACGGCTGTGCTCGTGCTGGGTACGGCTGTGCTCGTGCTGGGTACGGCTGTGCTCGTGCTGGGTACGGCTGTGCTCGTGCTGGGTACGGCTGTGCTCGTGCTGGGTACGGCTGTGCTCGTGCTGGGTACGGCTGTGCTCGTGCTGGGTACGGCTGTGCTCGTGCTGGGTACGGCTGTGCTCGTGCTGGGTACGGCTGTGCTCGTGCTGGGTACAGCTGTGCTCGTGCTGGGTACGGCTGTGCTCGTGCTGGGTACGGCTGTGCTCGTGCTGGGTACGGCTGTGCTCGTGCTGGGTACGGCTGTGCTCGTGCTGGGTACGGCTGTGCTCGTGCTGGGTACGGCTGTGCTCGTGCTGGGTACGGCTGTGCTCGTGCTGGGTACGGCTGTGCTCGTGCTGGGTACGGCTGTGCTCGTGCTGGGTACGGCTGTGCTCGTGCTGGGTACAGCTGTGCTCGTGCTGGGTACGGCTGTGCTCCTGCTGGGTACGGCTGTGCTCGTGCTGGGTACGGCTGTGCTCGTGCTGGGTACGGCTGTGCTCGTGCTGGGTACGGCTGTGCTCGTGCTGGGTACAGCTGTGCTCGTGCTGGGTACGGCTGTGCTCCTGCTGGGTACGGCTGTGCTCGTGCTAGTTGATTTTCTCCTACTAGTTTTTGCAAAATATTGCTTCATTTTTTACATTAATAAGGCACTATTAGTAAGGCCCTGATATATTTTGTTGTATAACAATACAGCTGTAGTAAAAAAATGGTAAATTCCACAATTATTCTTCCACCGGCGGATAAATAAGTCGATCACAGACAAAACTAAGGACACTGGGTGCCTACTGTATGAACGCAGATGAGGTCTGTACACCCTACCGTAGGCTGGTGTTTAAGCCAGATCCAGTAACATAAATTTCTCCCAAATATTAGATTTACATCAAATTGTATATTTTTGGGGTATATATTTAGTTTAGTAACATTATTACGATAATAAAAGCTATAAAAAATACTTATTTTAGAACTGATTTATTAATTTTATTATTTTGAAGCCGTAGGTCACTGAACTGTGGCGATGAAATCGAACAAAACAAGCATGGTGTTGTGTGGACATGGATTAGACCCGTCCACTCGCGCTGGAGTTGTGCCGCCAATAACATGAATAATTTCTCAAATGGCAGATATCTGTCATATTACAGTATATATTTGGTCTTATTTAGTTTAGTTTAATTAGGATTATAAAGAGTTATTAAAACACTAGTTTTAGAAATAATTTATTAATCTGAAACGTTCAAAGTCATGGGTCACTGAAGTATGAAGACACAGACGAAAGTGAGTGAAACCTCACTGTAAAGGGAGGTTTGCTGTACAGTATTCCCTTATCTGTCCATCCTCATTCATCTTGTTTCATCACAGAAAATGTATATAAGAAGAATTAAACACATTAGCTAGCTATTCACGTTTCAATCTTTAAATTAATTTACAAAGATACGTGTGCCACAAATCAGTGAACGAAAATCATTGAAACTCAGTCGTTCACTTGTGTGGACCACTCTGGCTGGTGTTTGGTTAATATGAATCATTTGTTGTGTGGTCCATTTGTGTGATCCAACTTGTCATATGAAAGAATTATTAACTGTAACCTGTGATAGAATTGGAAAGTTTTCCACCAGTCTGCGAACTCTGTCTCGACATCGTAAGCAAATCTGAACATCCCCCGCTTTGGCGAACCATTGTTTGTCGAACTGGGTGAGTAAATCCAGCCTGAAAAGTGTAATTACCTAAGTGTAGTTGCAGGATGAGAGCTACACTTGCGGTGTCCCGTCTTCCCAGCACTCTGTCATCTGACGGTCTTGGCCTCCACCACCTTCTCACCTAACTTGTTCCGTCTAACACTCTGTTTGTGAATGTGAATTTTCTTATATTTCTTCGGCATCTGTGTTTAGCTAGTTTATATCTATGACCTCTTGTTCTTAAAGAGACATCTTCCCTATCGATTTTATCAATTCCTGTTACTATTTTGTATGTAGTGATCATATCACCTCTTTTTCTTCTGTCTTCTAGTTTTGGCATATTAATGCCTCTAATCTCTCCACATAGCTCTTGCACTTCAGTTCTGGGAGCCACTTAGTAGCATGTCTTTGCACCTTTTCCAGTTTGTTGATGTGCTTCGTTGATGTGCTTTGTTGATGTGATATGGGCACCACACAACCGCTGCATATTCTAGCTTTGGCCTAACAAAAGTTGTGAACAATTTCTTTAGTATATCGCCATCCATGTATTTAAAAGCAATTCTGAAGTTAGAAAGCGTAGCATAGGCTCCTCGCACAATATTCTTTATGTGGTCCTCAGGTGATAGTTTTCTATCTAGAACCACCCCTAGATCTCTTTCTTTATCAGAATTCTTTAAAGATTTCTCACATAATATATAGGTTGTGTGGGGTCTATGTTCTCCTATTCCACAACATGGCATTTATCAACATTAAATTCCATTTGCCAAGTAGTGCTCCAGATACTTATTTTGTCCAGGTCATCTTGAAGGGCATGACAATCATCTAAGTTTCTTATCCTTCCTATTATCTTAGCATCATCAGCAAACATGTTCATATACAGTAATTCTGTATACCAACTGGTAGATCATTTATGTAGACAATAAACATCACTGGTGCAAGAACTGAACCCTGTGGTACTCCACTTGTGACATTTCTCCAGTCTGATACATTGCCTCTGATCGCTGCTCTCATTTTTCTATCAGTCAGAAAATTTTTCATCCATGTTAGAAGCTTACCTGTCATCCCTCCAATATTTTCCAGTTTCCAGAACAACCTCTTACGTGGAACTCTGTCGAAAGCCTTTTTTAGGTCCAGATAGATGCAGTCAACCCAACCATCTCTTTCCTGTAATATCTCTGTGGCTCGATCATAGAAACTGAGTAAATTTGATACACAGGATCTTCCAGATCAAAAACCATATTGTCTGTCTGATATTATATCATTTCTCTCCAGGTTTTCTACCCATTTAGTTTTAATTATTTTTTCCAATATTTTGACTATTACACTTATCAATGATACAGGTCTATAATTAAGGGGGTCTTCCCTGCTTCCACTTTTGTAGATTGGAACTATGTTAGCCTTTTTCCATACATCAGCTACAACTCCTGTAAACAGGGATGCCTGAAAAATCAGTTGAAAAGGAATGCTGAACTCAGGTGCACATTCTCTCAGAACCCATGGTGAAACTCCATCTGGACTAACTGCTTTGTTCTTATTTAGCTCCTTGAGCATTTTTTCCACTTTGTCTCTAGATACCTCTATGTGCTCTGTTGTTCTCTGGAATTCTTATTGTATCTGGTTCCCTGAAGATTTCATTTTGTACAAACACACTTTGGAACTTTTCGTTTAATGTTTCACACATTTTCCTTTTCATTTTCCGTGAATCTATTTCCCATTTTCAACCTCTGAATATTATCCTTTACCTGCAATTTGTTGTTTATGAATTTATAGAATAGACCTGGTTCTGTTTTACATTTGTCTGCAATCCCTTTTTCAAAATTTCTTTCTGCCTCTCTCCTCACTGCCGTGTAGTTGTTTCTCGCATCTTTGTATCGCTGGTATGTTTGGGGGTTTGGCCTCTTCCTGTATTGATTCCATTTTTGTGTCTTTTGGTCTCTGGCCCTCTCGCAATTTCTGTTGAACCAGTCCTGTTAACTAGTTCTGCATCTCTGTTTTGGTATAAATTTTTTTGTGCCTTTATCATATATTTCACAAAGCTTGACATACATCTCATTCACTTCCTTGCCTAGCAACAAGTCTGTCCATTTATACTCACTAAAAAATTTTCTAAGGTTGCCATAATGTCTTCTCCTAAAGTCAGGTTTTTCAATTTCATCAACTATCATATTTTCTTCCAGATTATAACGCATTGCATAATTTATTCCCAAAAAGTCATGCTCACTTTTACCCAAGGGAGGAAGGTACTGAATGTCAAACATTTCTTCCTCCTTCCTGGTAAATATCAAATCTAGCATGGAGGGAACGTCCCCTTCCCTCATTCTCGTAGCTTGTTAACATGTTGATACAAGAATGTTTCCAGGATGAAACTAGATGTGTGAACTAGCCGGAGATTCATTGAATCGGGGTACGTTGAATCGAGGTTGTACTGTATACAGTACTGTAAGTACTTAATAGGATATAAGCATTAGTGTTCTTACCCTTCCTATTACAGGAGTCTTCTTTTGCCTGATCACGAGACAAGTGAATTCTCCGATGCTGTGTCAGATACCACTCTTCTTGACTCGGACTCGGCTGGTGGCATATCTTCCTCCGCTTCTCCTCAAGTTCACTCCTCCCTAACAAGTGGTCTTGGCTCCAGTAAGCCATCTATATCATCTATCACATCATCATTTAGAGGTCTGTTTAATTGCTGTCTAATAGTAATGTAGCATCTTGGTCATTAAATGTTGTGTATAGTATATACATGTAGACTTTTTATTTTGTTTAATATTATTCAAAACTGTTAATGTAACAGATTAAAAAAATTTGAGTTTAAACCATTTGGTCATTTTCCTAAACCCACTTCCCAGTACACAGCCTGTATCCACACATGACACTTGTGGTTTTTCCTTTCCTGACACATTAAACATCCAAAGGGAGACAATGGAGAATTTACAATCCAGCTTGGACTAACCTTTAGAAAAGTAATTCATCTGCTCTCAAAATATCTTTTCCAAGCAAATGTACTGTAGTAATACTTAAAAAAAGACCACCAAATATTTCTCTGCTAAAATTGCTAGCTGGTTACCTGGCTGCTACCCCCAACACACTACTTGGCGAGCACTTGTATAGGTGGTTGGTACGTGAATACATTGAAGGAAGAGGTTGTTGAAGTCAATTTCATCCACAATCCTAAGAAAAAATATGATGAAAATACTAATGTCACGTGAGGTAATGGGGAGGAGCCTACGTTAGCCTACCTTTCAGTCAGGCTCTGGATAGACCAGGTCATCTTTCACTTTAGAGGCTGGTGCAGTTGTACACTGTGTTCTGCTCTTGTGCTTCTAAATGTGTTTTAGTAGACTTTCCTTCATTTACAATTTAGCTGTTGGTCTGTATGGGAGGGACTTCGGCGTGTGCTTTTTATTCTCGGCTGTGTGCGCAGGAGTGTTTTCCGCCTTCCCAATTTGTTTTCTCAAGTGGGGTTTTGTTGCCACCAGGTTGGTAGTTTGTGTGGTTTTTCTGGGCTTCTGGTGTTTTATATTTTAAATTTCTTCAGTGTTGCCACTGTTTGAGGCCTTTTGAGGTACTGGTGTTTCTTTGTTGCATACTTTTTCTTATGTTTCATCCGTAGTACGTGTTAGCCTTGGGAATGGTTGCTTAAGGAGTAACCTAAGAGCAGCTGAGTAGTTTAAACTTGGATATAAAGCTTTGAGTTTAACCACTACCCTGTGCATAGCACCTTTAGGCACTATGAGAGTTGTGCAGTTTTTTTTTAATTAGGCTATATTTTAATGTTTTTAATGTTTTAATTACTCTTTGTGTTTTGGAATGGAAATAATTGAGTTTGGAAACATTTTGACATTAACTTTACCTGAATATTTATAAAAACAACAAAAATATATCCTTGACAATTGCACTAAGAAGTTTTTGCCAAAACCATGTGCGCAATGCAGGGGTTAAATGAAAAGCCCCCTCCTGAGCAAGCCACTCAGATGCATCCTTCCTCTTGTTCCTCAACTTGCCCTGCACCTCTCTGGGTTGGAGAGTGAATGAAAGTGAGGTGATTCCACTGTTGAGAATGAGTGATAGCATCAATTTTGGGATTGGGTTAGTGAGCAGGTAACCAATGAGCAGGGATAGCAGAGTAATGCTTGGCAGTATCTTTGAATCCCAGTATTACCTGGAGTCTTGACTGTAGTTGAATGAACCTTTTAAAGATTAGTCTAAGCTGAATTGAGACTTCTCCCAATGTCTTCCTTCCTCCACTTACTCATCAATGTAAGGGAGGGGCAATGACAGCTATATATATGTACAGTAGTTTATAGTTAAGAAACACTTTAAAAATGGCAATTATTAGAATACAAGACAGAATTCAAATGGACTACACATTGATGTTGAATTGAGGGAAACCATTTACTGTAAATGCGTGCATTATATATATTTATCAACACATCAGAGGAAACATACAAAATAGATAAATATTATTACTCGCTGATATGATTATACAGATCTTCGAGGTGAGGAGAGAGAAATGGAGGTAAACCCTCACACAACAATGAAGATGGCACCTCACAGCACCTTTGACACAGATACCTCTGTCTGCTACAAGTTCAGGCCTCCTATGAAGCCTGATCTTGTCATTAGGTGCTTGGACAGAGACACAAGGGGAGGGGAAAAGGCTACACATACAATATCAATTACACCCAACTATTGTAAGCACATGCACTGGACACAACAGCACTATACACTCACACTCTCATAAACAATTCTTAAAAGAATTTTATTTAATCTACAATATTCGCTGACAATTACTAAAATGAAATGAATAAAAATGTAATGCCAATCATTAAAGAAAGTGTAGCTTGAAAAAATCCCTGCTGTGTCAGGGATGGAAAAACACACTGCTCAGTAAGGAGCATTTTCATCACTTCTTGGAACCTTTCTTTAGTAAGGTGTACTAAATTGTTACTTCTCGTATTAGTAGTGTAATATTATTTCATGTGAGGTATATGTATCCTCTTCTTTTTCCTTGTTTCAGATCTGTAAGATATGTGAAAATGTTATTGAAAACAAAAGTTAAAACTAAATAAAACCAATAATTGAAGTAAGGTTTGTTTACATCACATAATTCATTTTTCATTGGGAATGTACAAAATAATTGAAACACTTTAGTGTAGAGAATATTAAATTCACCTATTAATTTCTTTTGGCAGCTACAACATCCCCTCCCCCAGGCAAAGCCTCCACAAACACTACTAACAATCCCAACCGAAGAAGAAAGCCGCCTTCGTACCGCAGCGTCATCTCGGATATCTTTGATGGAACCATTGTCAGTTCAGTGCAGTGCTTAACCTGTAATACGATATCCTCAAGAAAAGAAACATTCCAGGACTTAAGTTTGCCTATCCCTAGCAGCGACCAACTAAGCATCCTGCAGCACTCGTCTGTTACCCAACTACAGCAGGTGGGAGTAACCAACACCAGCAGCCTCCACCTTGCCAAGGCCTCGTGTGATACAGCAACAGATGGGTTAGTTTTCTATGATTCTAATGTAGTACTTTTATCAAATTTTAGACAAGGATGATTTCTTATGTGGAAGCTTTTTTTTTTTATATTGCCAATGATTGTTCTTCTCAGCCTGTAACCGATTCTGCATTATCCATAGCTACAAACCATACTGATACCCCTCACTCTTAAATCCTCTCCAGCTGAGAAAATTAAGCTCTACATAAAAAATCTAGAATGCCACCAAAATGAGCAGCCAACCCTGAGTCTTGTACTAGTTCTTTAAGCTCTCAAATGCTATTTTGTAAGTATCCATTCAATTTAAGGACCTCTTATTTACCATTCCGCCAGTACTAAACGCTGATTTTTAGATCGTTAACTGGCTCCTTATTTACCGAGTCATTGGCCGTTAAATCCGGAACACGGTATTGAGTTTACAGAGTCTGGTATGCATTAAATTGAAGGCTACTATTATGTTTATTGTGACAAGCTTGCCTTCGATAGGCCAGCAACTACATTTTTCCTTCACAGATTTCACTGCTTTTGTTATGCAGCACGTAGTCATAGCTAGTCACCGTCCCAACTAGTCAGAGGCAGCCATGGTCAAGTTACAGTCAGGCAGACATTCACAGTTCACAAGTCAGTCATAAATCAGTCATAACCAGTCACAGTTTGTAAACAGTATGAGTCAGATATTGTTTACAAAACACCAATGTTATATACTCTCACAAACCCAATGTGTACCTTCTTGTATATAAATAAATAAATAAATAAATAAATAATGCTGTCAGGCAGGGTGGTCTGCTACCAAGACCACCAGCTGGTGGGAAGGATCTGGAGGGATCACAGTCTACATGCGGCTGGAGGGGTGGGGGATATTTCTGGGAGGGTCCAGTGTGGGGATGGGGAGGTAGGATGTAGTGGGAATGGGGGAGTTATAAACCAGTCTGTGGTTGTCCACCCACCTGCCTGCCACCTTGCCAGTCAACCACCAATTCATCCATCCAATTGAAAAACCAGCCCATAACCATCTACCTACCAATCCATCCATCCCACCCTGCCTGCCCGCCCACTCACCCTGCCTCTGGCCAGTCTGCTCGCGCACCCAGCCAGTCCACCCAAAGTCCATAGCCAGTCCACCCAAAGTCCATAGCCAGTCCACCCAAAGTCAGTAGTCAGTCGACCCACAAAGCCTGTCCGCCCATCCAGCCAGCCTGCTCATGCACATAACCCACTCTGCCCGCCATCTAGCCACCCCACCAATCCATCCATCCAGTGCCTGCCCGCCCAAACCTACCCAGCCTCAAATATCATGCTGGGGTGTCTCACGGTGATGATCTTGTTTCATCACCATGAGACAAGACTTTTGGGTGATGGCTTTGTCTGTCTTGTGCTTACTAACTGTGGTTCTGGGGTAGTTTTCTTTCTGTTCGTCTGGGCACCGGTTTTGGGCCCGGTGCACTTGGCCTGTATACTCTTCCAGCTTCTAAGCCTTCAGTCCTCGGTATTCTTTCTGTATTGTGGCCAATTTAGCCATGGGGCATTTTTTCAGGGTCCTGTGACTTACCCTTCCATATTATGTTCTTTTTCTGGACACCTATTGACACTTTTCATTACCATGGTGCATCTTTTCGCTGGCAAATGTGGTAGATAGAGCTCCCCTGGGGTTCGTTTTCTGGTGCCCTATGGTTCCTTGGATTCATCTTTTCGGGGGTTTTCTTTCTCTCAAATTTCCCTTGGGGGAAATCCGAGAGGAATTTCTCCAAGAAAAAAAACCCAAGGCTCCCAAACCTTGGTGGGTTTGGGAGCCCCTTGGCATGTGCCTCTGGCGGGCCCTGGTTTTGCCTCCTGTGTTGGATCCAGTTTTCTTTGAGTTCGGTTCCTCTTACACTGCTAGGGGGCATTTCATGGTTCCGGTGCTTTCCTGGCTGACAGCCTACCTTGTTGGCTGGTTGGTGTGGGCTCCCTCCCAGTCTGCTTGTCTGCTGGCCAGGGTTCTAGTTCTTTCTCAGCTTGCTGGGTTCGGATTCCTGGTGACTTGGCGGAAGTCCCAGTTGATTCTTTCTCGAGTTCGGTCTTGGTGGCTGAGCGTTGTGTGGGATTCTCGCACGGCATCCATCTCTCTCTCTCTCTCCCTCTCTCTCTCCTGTGGCTTTGCTTCAGCTGCAGTCCCACTTTCAGCTTTGTTTGGGGGGAACTCGGATCACAAGGCGCTTGCTCGGCCAGCTGTGTGGGAGCCTGGACTTTGTCATGCTGGTTTTACTGCTGGGCAAGGTTTGGCTTCAGAGACTGTTCTGGTACCTTCAGGGCAGTCTCTTTCGCTGCTCTCACAATCACTGGATTCAACCCCGATGTCCGTGCGTCAGTTGCTGTGTCTTCGGCTTCTTCTTTGGGGTTCGGTGCCTGCTTGATACCTGCTTGGAGTTCTGAAAGTTCTTCTTCTCTCCAAGCCCGGCCCATGGCCAGATTTGACTTGGTCAAACAGGCTGTTGCTTGGAGCGGCCCACAGGCCCCACATATCCACCACAGCTCGGTTGGTCCGGCACTTCTTGAAGAAAATTATTTGCCGTGTCTTCCCTTGCCCTCGCTTGATGTGTTCACAGACGTCTTGTCCCTCAGCTGGGGCTTTGTAACCAGTGCTCCCCAGGCCAGCCTGAGGCATTGGGCTCCATCCTTCTATTGGGCTCATGACATGGTGTGGGAGTTTACAGCTGTGTGGCAGACACTGAGGAGGTTTTTGATCCCTCGGAGCTCTGTGATCCGGCTCCATTAATAAATGATTCACAACATGGTTTTACTAATGGCCATTCATGTTTAACAAATTTGCTATCATTTTATTCCAGCACAGTTCAGGCAGTTGATAAGGGTAAGGTTTGTGATGTTGTGTACCTTGACTTAAGCAAAGCTTTTGACACAGTGCCACATGAAAGACTAATTAAAAGTTAGAAGCTCACGGTATTGTATTGGGGGTGCTATATTAAGTTAGATTAGGGCATGGGATTAGGGCATTAGGACCAAAGGAAACAAAGATTAGGGCATGGGACCAAAGGAAACAAAGATTTAGTATAAATGGGGTTAAGTCAAGAGTGGGATAATGTTGTAAGTGGAGTGCCTCGAGGGTTTGTCCTGGGACCTCTGTTATTCATAATATATATAAATGATTTAGAGTCAGGTTTGAGCAGCAATATTTGCAAATTTGCCGATGATACAAAAACTTGGAGTCGGTGTAAGATATCTTAGTTTAATCCATATTACCCCTTTCAGAATATATTATTTTCATCTGAACTCGTTCCTATAGGTGGATGTGGTGGATCTGGGTATGGCTGCGATCATGGCTGTGGGGACCGGCAGTCTCCCTCCATCATTGCCTTGCAGCCTTCTTCAGTGCAGATGAACTTAAAGGAGATAATATGTATTCGTGTGAAAAGTGTGGTAAACTACGTAATGGGGTCAAATATTCTAAAGTTTTGAAACTACCAGAGGTGCTTATAATCCACCTGAAAAGGTTCCGGCATGAAACAATGTTCAGTTCAAAAATCAGCCAGTATGTGTCATTTCCGCTTCATGGCTTAGATCTCACACAATTCCTTCACAAAGGTAAGTTTATAAAGTCATGAATGCAGGATAAACTATTCTCTAATTGTGTTATTATGAAATATGATCATCTTTTGATAGGTAAAAGGCTTTATGCCCAGTTTTCATTCTTTTCTTTTCTTATTCTGTAGTCTTGTAATTTTGTCCTTCAGATTGTGCATCTGAGGTGGTTACATATGATCTGTATGCTATTATCTGTCACCATGGCACTGCAGGAGGTGGTCATTACACCTCATATTGTCAAAACTGGAGCAATCACCGCTGGTATGAGTTTGATGATCAGTATGTTACTGAAGTCTCTCCGGAAACTGTTGCCAAATGTGAAGCATATGTTTTATTCTACAAAAAGACAAGTACGGAGATGACATCACGGCGCCAAAGAACTGTCGAACTTATGCAGGTATGCCATATTAATCTAACTATCTCGGATTTAATTTTAACCTACAATTTGTAAATAGGTAATGAAAGTAGTTTGTTTTCAACTACATCATTGTAGCTAAAAGCAACCACACCTTGTCTGTGATACAATAAAATCTCTGCCATAACACAGACTGATACTTAACTATTGTTATTTACATAAATATATGGTCTAGCTCGCCTTCCCCCAACTTCTGATAATCTATAGCTAAGATTTTTTTTGTCGTATCTTTGGTGGGTTGCTTTTGTACACAAAAGTCTAACATTAAGAAACTAAAGTATTATTACTGTACTAGTTCAGTCAGTTCAATACAGAAGCATATACAGATGAGTATATGCATTTGTATTGCCAATTTTGTAATCATAAAATAATTATAAGATTTAATAAAACTTTTGTATATTTTTCTTTCTTGAGGGGTGGAATAGGTATGTGAAGGTAACCATGCTGTGGGGACTACACACACGAGTCACATCGGCCCCAGGCATCCTTAATATTCTACCAGAGCCACAACCTGCCCCCTCCCCCTCTCCCCCCCTCTCACAAAGGCACAGGGAGCAGAGGGGATTTTTTATGATCATCCTCACTATGGAAATATTCAGAAAGTAATAGGATGAAATGGATAACTATAAGGTTCTTGTAGTTGTCAAGTCCTCAAGGTCTCAGTCCTTGAGGTCCAAGATCTGACAAAATGGGCCAGACATCTCTCCACAGTGCTGTCAGAGTGGCGAACCATGAAAGGCCTGGCAAAAGCCCTTTCGTGGTTTGCTAGGGTTAGGCAAAAGCCCTTTCATAATTCAGTCCAGGGTTAGGGTTAGATAACCCTAACCAGTCCCTGAACAGATTCATTTAAGGTTCAGGAACTGGTTAGGGTTTCTAGTGGTATGTCTTGCTTACAACTTCAAGGTTCTTCCTTTCAACTTGATTCTGGCTCCTCAGATTTTTACCAGGTTGCCAGGTTGTAACCCAGGTAAATCTCCAGGGGGTTCGTGTCTTAGCCTAACTCGACAACTAGCTTGTTTGGATTCTTATCCAATCTGTGTGTCTGCAAGTTGAGAATCTGGTTCATTCCCAGCTTTCTGGGTTTGGATTCCTAGTGAACAGGATGAAGCCCTAGTTGGTTCTATCTCAGGTTTGTCTATCTGATGTTGGACTGACCCTGGATTGCTCGGCAATTGGTCAAGCGATTGTGTGGGAGCCTGAAATTTACCTTCATAGTAAATTCTTTCAATACTGCCCTTTTTACCTTTGCTGAAACTGCCAAGTGCGAGCTCTGTTAGCCCTTTTCTGGCCTTTGGTTCGCTGGTTTCCTCTTCAGGTTTTTCTAGATTTTCTGTGGCACCTTCCTCCTCCATCACTTTATACATTCGTAGACACCTCGGCCCTGGATTGGGGTTTTCTAGGGGGAGCCCTACTGCTCTCCGGATATATCCCCTTATCCAGGCTGATATTGCTATATTAGACTTTGGCATCAGTCATGTGAGTGGAGTTCTTAGGCCTACCGGGGACCACAAGCTAGAACCTGGCTCCCCCTAAGAGAGGCACGAGGAGCAATGGCCTATAGCAACCGCCTTGTGGTTGGAAGCATTCTATGTCTGCCATCGACCGGATCAGGCACCCAGAAAGGTAAGCGCCCTAAAAAAACTATTCTGGAGGTTCAATTTCAGATTTCAGATTCTTCTGAAACTGAGAGCCGAACTAGTGAACAGAACTCCTCAAACAAAGACGAGCAAACGAGCAAGACGTCACCATGTCGCTGCGCCGCTGTCTGCACAGCTCCCCCGTCCCCGAGAGGGGGAAGGGGGAGCCCCAGACCCCTCACACCGGCTACCCAAAACCCCCAGTTCTGAGGCTGATGCGCTAGGCTGAAGTCGTGTGCTCTGGCTCCTGATTTGGTCTCAAGCTCTGTACCTAGTGGTGTGGGGGCTGTTCCTTAAGGGTGCGCGAGCCAGGAGTATTCTCTTCAGTACTTCGGCTGCATGCGCCTAGGGCTCCCTTCCCTAGTTGCCCCGTAAGTACCTTCCTTGGGGCTTGGGGTCGCCTTGCACAAGTTCCTTGGGTTCTGTCTCTGCGTGGTCATTTGCTGCTCGGCGTTCGGCCGCCCTTTGTGTGTTGGGGGTGTTTCTTGCACCCTTGTTTACCTTAGGGTAAGAGGTGTTTGCACTGGTAGGGATGCAGGGCACTGCACAGCTAGTTGTCATCTCTCATAGCGGCCGACTCTGTTCCGCCTGGGTACGTTGTCCTCTTGCAGGGTTTTATTATTGTTTTTGTTCCCTGCCTGTTGGGGAAGTCTCCCTTTGCTTGGTCGCCCCTGTGTGTGTGTGGGTGTAATTACCTAAGTGTAGTTACAGGATGAGAGCTACGCTCGTGGTGTCCCGTCTTCCCAGCACTCTTTGTCATATAACGCTTTGAAACTACTGACAGTCTTGGCCTCCACCACCTTCTCACTTAACTTGTTCCAACCGTCTACCACTCTATTTGTGAAGGTGAATTTTCTTATATTTCTTCGGCATCTGTGTTTAGCTAGTTTAAATCTATGACCTCTTGTTCTTGAAGTGCCAGGTCCCAGGAAATCTTCCCTGTTGATTTTATCAATTCCTGTTACTATTTTGTATGTAGTGATCATATCACCTCTTTTTCTTCTGTCTTCTAGTTTTGGCATGTTTAATGCTTCTAACCTCTCCTCGTAGCTCTTACCCTTCAGTTCTGGGAGCCACTTAGTAGCATGTCTTTGCACCTTTTCCAGTTTGTTGATGTGCTTCTTAAGATATGGGCACCACACAACAGCTGCATATTCTAACTTTGGCCTAACAAAAGTCATGAACAATTTCTTTAGTATATCGCCATCCATGTATTTAAATGCAATTCTGAAGTTAGAAAGCATAGCATAGGCTCCTTGCACAATATTCTTTATGTGGTCCTCAGGTGATTTCTAGGGCCATTGCTCCCTGAAACCTCTCTGAAGGGGCCAGGTTCTGGTGCTGGTCCCTGGTAGGTCTGAACTCCTTAGCTAATGTCCCGGTCAAATATAACATACATTAGCCCGATAAGCTCCAGGGAGCCTCAGGGGCTCGCCCAGAAAATAGCGTTTCTTTACATTCAACGCTGGTTTTTTGAGAGAGTAGTCTGCACTCCTGCCTCCTGGTAAGTCCTGGTTTCCTTATTCTCTGTGCTTTGGAATCTTCATGGAGACACCATTTGGACCCTCCATAAAACCCAGTATTGAATTTAGTGAAATCTCTCTTTCTGGTTGTGCCTTAGCGATGCCCTTCTCCCTTTCCTTCCAGGTGTGCCAGTTGGTCGTCTTAGGCACTGGACTAAGTGTTGACATGGGAGCTAAGAGCTGACAGTGATGCTGCCACCTGGCAGTGGCCAGCTGTAATGATGTGTGTGTCTAAACAGACTACATGGTTCATTGTTTGCCGAGTTGTCTGTTACTTCATTTTTAGTTTCTCTGTGTACCCTGCAGCTGTATGTTTTGCTTCACTTACTTTCTGAATGTTTCCTTGGTGAGGATGATCATATACATGAGGAAAGGGGGGGGTGAATAGGCACTGACTCTGGTCTTCAGTATTCTATTAAGAATTCATGGGGCTAATGTGACTTGTGTGCGGAGCTATCTCAGTGCGGCTAGCTTCATGGAGCCCCCAAAGTTCAGCCAGAAAAAGGCATTTCATTGCATTCAATGCTAGTTATTTTTATGATTACTGTATATCTTTATGACACAGAATTTCATTAAATTGCAACCACTAACATCTAGTTGGTTGGTTCTGGTTCAGCTTATCTCTCAGCATTACAACATTCACCACAAGAATTTACATTCATTCAGTAAAATTTACTACTTTCACTAATATTTTGCAATTCAGAAAACATTTGGCATTAATTTTAGGAAGATTTTTTTTTTTATAAAGGGGGTGTTTTCTATCAATGAAATAAAGGTTTTGCTAAGGACCATGGTTTTGTTTACAATTATACTTCACTGTTGTGCTTAACCCCTTAACTGCGTTGCCTCCAAATATGACACCCCCCCCCCCAGTGCACAGGAAATATATTCTCTGGAAAAAATTCTTTTGATTTTTTAGTGTCAAAAACCCTTCCCTCAGTATGGGCATGTAAAAAAAAAATAAAAATTGTACTTACTTTGGCTGCTATGGGGTCCGTAAGTTGGTGCGTGACGTCATCATTCCCCTGTTCGTCCATGACGTATGCTCCTGGGGCCAGTAGGGTGCCTGGGTCAGGGCGCATGAGTTCCCACGAATATATTTTCATTTTTTGCGCACAGTTCCAAATACATTTTATTTGTTTTTACATGCTAATCCTATGTATAATGAAGACGTACACTATATTATGGCAGTAAAACATCCGTACTGTCCGAAGACACTGTGTTACGTGCATGACACTTGTGTACACATATGCTGCACATATTTACTATGTATCATGCTAATTTATGTATATATACAATCTATTTACACACTATACACTGTCACACACTATATACATTCACCATCAACACATTCAGAACACCGCAAATGAGAGCAGCCACACCCAGCCAGTCTCCTTCACTCCAACATCTTACTCGCCAACATTGCTCCTCCCACCATAGTTATTGTTCTTATTACACTATTTACACATGTTATATATACCTATCTACATGTTTTATTTACCAGAACTATGCAACTAAGCCGGTATTGTGTCCAAACAGTACAGTTGCCACCATACACTGCATGAAAAATCACACAATAGACAGCAGACAACGCTACGATTACGACGTCACCTCCCTCACCAAAATAGCTCCTCTCAACATTCTCCTGTTGCTGTTATTACACTATATACACACACTGTATATACCCATGTACATATGTGTTGCCCATAGCGAACCACTAAGCTAGTATGGTGAGCAAAACAAGAGTGGCTGCCACACACACACAATGAGGCTACCTCAATTCTCTCCTCCCTCGCTCACCAAAATTCCTCCTTCCACAATACTACGCACAATGCTAATTATAACCACAATCCTGGTCACTAATTCCTGTAAATGAATAATTGACCACACGTTTATTTTGAAAAGGAACCTAAGAAGTCATTTGAAGATTCCTAGATGGACGAAATAATGCTGTTGCTAGTGCTGTGAACATTGTGAACAGCATTGAATCACTGATATATGAACATTGTACCCATTCATCATCACACTCAGGCTCTTCTATAATACTATCATGGCTAAATAATACAAGTTATATATATACTTTGACATTATTAGGCAATGCTGTGGTCACGCTGAACAGCAGTGCTGTGCGCTCATGCTGCGAGCGCCAACCTTGGTTGCTTACTCACTACTAAGGCTCCCACACCCGGCAATGTGGACCACAATTTTTTTTAAAAATGGCGTCTGTTTACAAGAGCCCTGAGGAAGCTGATGTGAACCCCCATGTAGCCGCGGGAGTTTTGAATGGAACGTGAAAAATACAAATACCCGGAGGCGCGTTGCACAAACCAGACGTGAGCCTGCAGGCTCGTTGCACAGTTTAAGGGTTAATGCCACGTGTTTTGCCTGTGACCTAATATTCCATCTTGCTTCCACCATGGCCAGGGTCTTGGGAGTCTAACATGAAAACTAAGACTTGGCTGTAGTAGAGCAAAGCTGAAGGAGCACAGGGGTGCACCAAAAGAATTTTTTTTTTTCATTACTTTCACATGGAATGGAATGAAATTATATGTTATTTGCAAGGAATCTTGCATCATAACGGATGTGTGATTTGTTGCTTTAGAAAAAAGATAAAAAAAAAGAGAGAACTGGATGTGTGTGTTGCTTTAGAGTACTATAATAAACATCTATTTTATCTTTCAATAGGTGTCTTCAAGGGAGCCTTCACTGATGCAGTTCTATATATCAAAACAGTGGGTTAATAAGTTTAACACTTTCTCGGAGCCAGGACCCATCGATAACTGTGACTTCTTGTGCCCACATGGAGGAGTACAACCACAAAAGGTATGAAATACTTTTATATATATATATATATATATATATATATATATATATATATATATATATATATATATATATATATATATATATATATATATATATAAATTTATTTATTATTATTATTATTAAGACAAAGACTTATTAAGACTTAATAATGACAAAGAGTGCTGGGAAGACGGGACACCACGAGCGTAGCTCTCATCCTGTAACTACACTTAGGTAATTACACACATATACACACACACACACACACACACACACACACACACACACACAGTATAAATATATTAAAAGTAATTCATGTGTAAAGCTTCTCTACTCGTATAGTGACCATATGTTTATAGAAATACATAAATCAAATTAATATTTGTAATGTAGTCATGTTGATTGTAACTTGGTAATACAGTACTGTAAAATATGTATTGACTGGGTAATTATAGCAAATAAATAATAAACTTTAAACCCAAAAGTTTAAATAGTTAAAAGATGATTATTTCTCTATCCTGGACCATTTTCAGCTTAATAGTTGTCGAGGATAGACCCAAATGTCATTACAGTTCTTTTACTTTCTAAGGTGTGGGTTTAGTTTTTATTTGTACCTGAAGTGTTAGTACATTTTTTATAATAAATGTTTAATTATGCAATTTTTTTCATAAACTAGGCAAGCTATGTAGGAGAGCTGGTGATGCTTCTCAACCAAGGTGTTTGGGAGTACCTACATCAAGTATTTGGTGGGGGCCCTGCTTGTACGCGCTTGTACGAGTGTGTTACTTGTCGCGCTGAACTTGATGCCCTCTCACATCGTCAGAGTAGCGAGCTCGAGATGTTTTTCAAACTGAAAAAGATGTTCCAAGAAGAGGAACACCCGAACATTGTAGCAATCTCCATGAGGTGGTTCCGTACGTGGGAGAGCTTTGTGCGAGGACGGGAACAAGAACCACCGGGTCCCATTGATAATTCTTCTATATGTACAAGTAAAACTGGTCAGCCAATGCTCAAGCCAGGTTCAGATTATGCACAGATCTCTGAAGAAATGTGGGACTTTTTTCATGAAACATATGGAGGTGGTCCAGAGTTGTCTGTGATGTATGGTAACCCACATGGTCCGACCAGACGATCAGATCGGGCAGAAGGATCACGCTCAGAAAGTCAGAAGTCAGAGCAGCTTCAGCCAAGTTCCCGGTCACAAAGTACGGATACGCTTCCATACAGTGGTACTGGTGCAAATCGACAAAGAACCATTTCTGCTGGTGAGGTGAGGAAAATATTACTAGTCAATAAATCTTTAAGTAAAGAAAAGCAAGTTTTCTATTAGTTATGATCTTTGAAACTGAGTTTGAGATATACACAGTATAATGTCACTTGTATTTACAGTATTAACTAAACTAAATTAATCTAAATAAGTTTTGCATCTGTTATGATCAGTGGAATTGATATTTGAGATGTATCCTCACTCTTATATTCCTAAACATTTCTGTAAACAGTGCAAACTATGAAGAATGTTAAATATTTTTGCAGATAATTTGATAGATCCTAGCAATAAAAAGTATTATATTATTATTATTATTATTACAATATCCCTAAATATCTCATCCAATCTTAGTTAAACATATCATCATTGTTTTGTATTCATAATAGCTGATCCTTAGATCAGATTTGATGCATAACGACAGTGTTTTAGTCTTCAGAGTGTTTATTTATTATGGTAGGTTATCTTGAGATGATTTTGGGGTTTAGCGTCCCTGCGGCCAGGTCTTCGACCAGGCCTCCTTTTTGTTACATACATCCCCAGGAAGCACCCCGTAGCAGCTGTCTAACTACCAGGTACCTATTTTACTGCTATGTGAACTGGATCATTAGGATGAAAGAAACTCTACCCATTTGTTTCCACCTCTGCCGGGGGATTGAACCCGCAACCTTAGGACTATGAATCCCGAGCGCTGTCCACTCAGCCATCTCGGTTATTGACAATTACTCTTATTTATCTTTTTAAATTTGATTTTATATAGAATAGTTCTTAAAATAGGGCAAGTTGCTCACAGTTGCAGTTCGTAGGATAGCATTAACAAGGCAATACATTTTTTAGGTTAGGAGTCGCTGCTGCAGTAAATGGGAAGGTACATATCTGTTATTGAACATGATCTTTGAGAAGCAGTTGTGAAGATAGGATGATGAGGATGTGTGTTAGGTATAGTTCATTCTGTTTAATTAATAATTAAATACAATGTAACTATTGATTTCTCCAAGAGACTTCATTTGAACATGGATTAAATCGGTCATAAGTTTAGTGCACCTTTTTCTCACATTCACCTGGAAATGCAACCAGGAGCCCTGGTCGACAACCGGGCTGCGGAGACGCTAAGCCCCGGAAGCACCTCAAGGTAACCTCAAGGTAAGGGAATAGAGCACAGTAGGCACGGGCTAGTACATAGGATTACTCATCTGGACAGCTGCATACTTCCTATGCAAGAACAGGATTTGTTTACGACATGTGGGATAAAGTAGATAGGTTCCATGGCAATCTGGGACTCTCCTTCCACATAAAGCTATATGGAACTCGCTTCCCACATAAAGCTGTACAGTATATAATAATCAGTGCACCAAGGAGAGATTAGTCTAACAACACTTTCCAAACTAGCTAAAGTGAATTTGCTATTAATTTTTAGTAGTAAAAGCCCCTAAGTTTCATTTTTTTTTTAACCTCATAATACTGTATTTGATTGCTTCTTGGTGCTTGCATAGACTTCCGTATGAAGCTCCTTCAGCCTGTTGATGTAACACAACACTACAATACCATGCAGCTGTCAAGAGCCACCACCACTTCATAATTTTTCTTCACATCAATAGAAACTAACTGGTTGTTACTCATCATGATGGCAATATGAGCATTTGGATAAACTTCCAAGCAGGAAGGCATAAAACTTCATGAAATGTACGTAAAATGTGGAGCAACCACTTTAATATCTGCATGTGTTGAGCTGTAAGCAATTACTTGTAGCTTGGCTCAGCCTGCACAGGATGCCTTATAGGGTTTTGTTACATTTGGATATGCACAATACATGTTCCAGATGGCAAACCACTATCTTGAAGGTGAAATGCCATGTGTGAAAATTATGGTATAAAAGAAGTAAACATGGAGTAGATAATTTGCAAGCTATGAATGCTGCATACTAGCCAGTGCCTACTGTACAAATTTGTTTACTAATTATAAGCAGATTATAAGTGGGGATGTTTATTAACATTTTATATTTTCTACACCCTCTTCTGTAGGTTATGAGGATGGCTCCGACACACTGCTCAAAGGTCAATGAAAGTGAGAGCTTGCCTGAGGCAAAGTCAGCTGACAGGACGGAAGAAATCAGAAAAGACGATAATGAACCGAGACAGACAAGCCCTATAGAAGAGGCATCAAGTACAAATATTTCCATCGTACAGCAAAATCCGGGGCACAAGTCATCAAATCACTCTCTGGAGAGACAGTGAATATAATTAAAAAATTTATGGAACAACTTCTGGTAATATTTTATTATCTAGGAACTTTCAGCATTTCTATGTAATAAAAATTTAAGGTATTACAAGGATGCACTATTTACATATATTTAAATAGTTGTGTTCAATATGCATAAGGACTTACAGAGTTTATTTTTCTCAGTATACAAGGATAGCAAGGAATGTGTTGAAAATTCTAGATTTGTTCATATTTGAAAATCATCTGATTAAATCTTCTGTTAGTCTGTTAGTAAGATTTATTCTGTATATGAAAGAGATGTATTAATTTTTGTCTTACTCTATTTTATATATATTGTGATAATTACATAAGTCAGGAAGCACCACTACTGTAGAAGCTAATGCTGTAGTGGAAATTAATGCTGCTGCTGATGTTGAAGTCAGGATGAAATACCTCTATTGCGTGAAATTTTGTAGTGGAATGAAACATTACAACTGTACAAATACTGTACTGTAGTGGGGTGTAGCAGCCTTACTTTACAAATGTTGTAGTGGGGTGTACCAACACTCTTGTATAAATGCTGTACAGTACTTAGCGTGAGAAGTCACTACTGTGTAAATGCTGTAAGTGTAATAAAACTATAAATACTGTAGCAAGGTGTACCACTACTGTATAAACATGTCGTTGGCATGAAATACCATCTCTGTATAAATGCTATAGTGGGATGTTATACTACTGCTGTATAAGACACTGTACATCATTGGGTGGCATCTTTCCCTTTCTGCGGATCAAGAAAATTGACATTGATGATTGGAGTAGTACATTAATGCTAGCGTACTTGTTAGTGATAATTTAAAAGATACAGTATTTGTAAATTGTTTTCTCAGAAAAAATGTTTGTAGACAGTGTGATATGATGAATGTAATTTGTGTTAACCTGAGGACCTATACTTGATCAATGGTGGCAAATGTTCCAAGAGTGTTACCATTGAAAGTATGGCATTTTCCAAGATATTTTTATGTTCCTTTAAAGGGATTATTTTTTCAGGGGTGTGTGAAGACCTGGTTATCCAGTTGCAATATATAAATTAGTTAAGGAATTGTCTCGCCTCCTAACGTGACACTTTTTGAAGCATAGTGCCGATTTGGACACATGTTGCTAATGCACTTATTTATTCATCACGTGTAAATGAGATAGCTTTATTGTCCAATTTCTAAATTAATATATGACGTAATTTGGCACCCATTGGTTTGTATAATATTAAATGATGGCACGAATACACACACAAATTAAAAGCAGATATTACAGAAAACATATTATTTACCCTTATAAGACTAAATACATTGATCTTTATATTATTATTGTTGTTGTTACTGTATTAATATAATTACTAGTCTAAGATTTGAGGAAATGTTTGTCTTTGTTTTTCTTTACATTATTATAAAAGTTTTCTGTAAAGCTATCTGAGGTGATGTTTAAAGTTTTTTTAATATAGTTTATAAAATCTTCATCACCAAATATAGGGATAGAAAAGCACATTTAGACTTAGACATTATGGAATTGTTAACAGGAGAAAACTTTGACAAGCTGCCAGCTTTGTGTCCCCATTGTGGCCACTATAGACAGTGAAGCCGAGTCGGCCGTGCGGACAGCACGCTGGACTTGTGATCCTGTGGTCTTAGGTTCGATCCCAGGTGCCAGCGAGAAACAATGGGCAGAGTTTCTTTCACCCTATGCCCCTGTTACCTAGCAGTAAAATAGGTACCTGGGTGCAGGCGACGAGTCACAATAACGAGGCTGAAGTATGTTGACCAGACCACACACTAGAAGTTGAAGGGACGACGACGTTTCGGTCCGTCCTGGACCATTCTCAAGTCGATTGTGATTGTGTCGATCATTCTCACAATCGACTTGAGAATGGTCCAGGACGGACCGAAACGTCATCGTCCCTTCAACTTCTAGTGTGTGGTCTGGTCAACAGGTACCTGAGTGTTAGTCAGCTGTCACGGGCTGCATTCCTGGGGATGGAGGCCTGGTCGAAGATCGGGCCGCGGGGACACTAAAGCCCCGACATCATCTCAAGATGACCTCAAGATAACTACAGGGAGATACCAGCAAGCTTTAACTAAGCACATCAGGCCTGAGACCCATCCATCACACAACAGAAGCCAGGACCAGAATCTGGCTCATTATGAAGCAAGGGAAGCATGGTGGATCAGAGATAAACCTAAGATGGGGGAAAATTCACCAGAAATCACAGGCACAATAAAACAAGTCAGTGCATGAAGGAAATTATGTATCAAAGATAAACAAGGCAAATGATCGTTGCCACAATTTACATGTCTAATATTGATGCTCCTCACCACCCACAACCCTCCAAGGCCCAACACAAATTGATATTTGTATACGTTTATGTAATGTACCAATGTAACGTACATTTGTTACGTTGTTGGGGTGATTAGATAAACATTGTTTAGTGAGTTTCATATTTATTTAGTAGTCTTGGATACAGCAGTGTCGTAGACGTTGAGACGAAGCCTGGAGCAGAGCAGAGAGCTGAGTGAGGCCAGAGTCGTGGAGCTCTATGTGGGAGAGCGTGGCGGCTCAATTAGGAATTGAGTGTCTGAACTCGAGGAGCGAGAGCGTGGCGGCTCGATGTGGAATTCATAAAATCGGTAGGGAAGGAAATCTTCCTTACCGATTTTATTTTATCCCGAGACCTTGTTCTTAAAGTTCCAGGTCTCTGGAAATCTTCCCTATCGATTTTATCAATTCCTGTTACAAAATAGTAACAGGAATTGATAAAATCGATAGGGAAGATTTCCTGAGACCTGGAACTTTAAGAACAAGAGGTCATAGATTTAAACTAGCTAAACACAGATGCTGAAGAATATATAAGAAAATTCACTTTCACAAACAGAGTGGTAGACGGTTGGAACAAGTTAGGTGAGAAGGTGGTGGAGGCCAAGACCGTCAGTAGTTTCAAAGCGTTGTATGACAAAGAGTGCTGGGAAAATGGGACACCATGAGCGTAGCTCTCATCCTGTAACTACACTTAGGTAATTACAAGGAAGAGAAGGGGCCCAGGGGCAGAGCCAAGAACCCCACCAAGTACCGGAAAGAAGAGAGGCACCAACAACAACCAAGACACTTCCTTAAACAAATTGTCCCAAGCAGCCAGAAGATTGAGCAAAGTCCCAGCAGTGATCAGCAAGCTGAACTATCTCCAGCCCTTACGCCAAAACCCCCAAACTGTCCTGGGGACCATACTGGAGAAAGTGCAAAGAGGCCAGGCACTCCATCTGAGGAAGGGTGTTAGTGAAGACACCAGAGAGGAGTAGTATGGGGAACCAATGTCGCCAGAGAGGAGTAGTATGGGGCACCAATGTCGCCAGAGAGGAGGTGGAAGCAAAACCAGCTAAAACAGACATAGCAACCAGTGCCCCATGACTTGGGGGGGGGGGGGGGTGGTTCTGCCCAGTCATGGCCAAGAGGAAAGCTGACAAGACCTGAACAACAAAGAAGTACTAGATAATAGACCCCTGAACAACAAAGAAGCACAGGATGACAGGCCTTGGAACAACAAAGAAGCACAGGATGACAGGCCCTGAACAACAAAGTGGTACAAAATGATGTAATAACCACTCCTGCAACACCCCTTCTCACTTAACTCCCCAGCTTAACACTGCTTGCAAGCTCACTGTGACCCTCACTGAACTGCCAGCTAATATTAAAACTGAAATATTAGATGGGGGGAAGCAGCAAACATAGAAGGGTTATTAATTTTAAATAATGAATAAAAAACTTAAATGTACACTGCCACCACCTTCCCGACCTGAATGTACCTGTATTGCTGATCTCCCAGGAAGGACAGAAATCAATAATCATGAACTCGGAGGGTGTAGGAATCTTGGTAAAAATGCTTGGGGGATTAATTATCAAAATCTTTACTTTACTTATTGAGGATTCAAGGGCAACTTTAATATCTCTGAAATGGATGAAAACACACTGGGATTTCTAGTACAGCACATAAAAACCACATATAAAAATGACTGCATTAATAAAAAAAAGGGGGAGCAGATAACTAAACCACAAAATACATTAATAGAACTTTATTTAATAAATGACACGCTTACTAAAAAAAATGGAAATATATCCTACTCTAAATATCCCTAAGAGGCAATATAACTGGAGTACAATTACTTTGATGTACCAAAACTCAGACAGACATTACCTTACTCCTGCAATAGTGGCCACAGATGTTGATAAAAGTTCTGATAAAAGCGTCGGTAGTACGCACACATACCGATAAACCTTTGAACATCCTTTTTAGACCAGAGCACTGGATACTCCAGAATGGCACTGATTTTATCTTGCCGAGGTAACACTTTTCCTTGGCCCACTTCATAACCGAGGTACGTCATTGTGCCTCTGCCAAAATGACACTTTTTTGCATTTAAGGTTAGATTTGCACTTTTCAAAACTATGAACAACTGGCGTAACCTAGCTATGTGGTCAGCCCAATTTCTATCAAAAAGCACAATGTCATCTAAATACGCCCGACAATTTGACACATTTGCGAGCCTGAGAGTTCATTAGCCTCTGGAACATTGCAGGGGCATTACACAAACTGAACGGTAACATTTGATACTCAAAGACACCATCGGGTGTTACGAACGCAGTTAGTTGCTTGGCACGTTCGGTGAGTGGGATCTGATAATATCCCCTCGAGAGATCGAATTTCGAGACGTACGTGGTGTTCCCGAACTCGTCAATGCAGTCTTCTAGGAGGGGCAGCGGATTGGCATCCACAATGGTCACCTTGTTGAGCTGCCGATAGTTGGTGCATAATCGCCAGGAGCCGTCTGGTTTGGGGACCAAAAGGCAGGGCGAGCACAAAGAGCCCTGGCTCGGCCGGATGAGGCCATGCTGGAGCAGAAAGTTGACTTCGTTCTGCCCTAAGCCTATTTTTCCAGACTCATCCGATAGAGTTGAAGACGAATGGGGGTGTAGTCCGTCAACTTGACATCATGGTAGATGGCATCAGTCAGGGCCGGGACCTCCCCGAAAAGACTGGAGAATTCGTCAAGGAACGACTGCACCTCTTCATGTTGGGCCATATGCAAATGGGATAATCTCTCCTCCACAGCATTCACAGAACTAGAATTATTAAATATGAGATTAATTGGGTCCCCAGAACAATCATCCCCTCCCTCACTGGAAATGGAAACATTGGTTAGAGTGACGGGCCAGGAGCCCTGGAACTGTCTTCAGATGGTTCAAGTGTACAAGCATCATCTAGTTACGCTTGTCAGAGTGCCTTACTTTGTACGTGAGGTCCCCAACCTTTTTTGTCACAATATAGGGGCCTTCGTACTTGTGGGACATAGAGTTCCCGAGTCGAGGCTTTAATACCAGGACAGGGTCACCAGGCTGAAATACCCGCAACTTAGCCTTAGCATCGTGTCGTTCTTTCATATTTTCTTGGGCCTTCCCAAGATACTTTAGTGCAGCCAGCCGCCTTGCAGTCACCTGAGTCTCTGGTGGTGTTGTGCAAAGAACGTCGAACCTTCGGTCAAAGAAGTCACATTCCCTAAAGATTCTCCTGTAACATTTGCAAGGGTCCACGAACCTTATGGGCAAAGACTAACTTAAAAAGGAGAACAACCCAGTGAACTTTGTTCCCCCTTTCGAGCAGCAAAAAAAACATAAGGCAGGTTCTCATCCCAAAATTCGTGGGAATTCTCGCACATCTTTAACATCTGCTTAAGTGTTTGATGGAACCGCTCAATTACCCCCTGAGTCTGTGGATGGTATGGGCTAGAAACCTTATGAGTTATTCCATGGTCCTTACAGAATTGTTAAAAAATGTCAGACTTAAAATTAGTACCATTGTCGGTTTGCACGACCCGAGACAGTCCAAAAGTAGAAAAAAATTACAACAAATGAGCAACAACAGTCTTTGCTCGGATGTTCCTTACAGCAAAAGCCTCAGGGTAACGGGTCGTGCTACACATCATGGTTATCAGGTAAATATTTCCAGACTTAGTTCTAGGTAATGGACCAACACAGTCCATTACCACATGAGAAAATGATTCCTCCGGCACGACAATAGGCCTTAGAGGAGCTTTAGGTGGTGTCTTGTTTGGTTTCCCATCAAGCTGACAAGGGATACACGAGTTACCAAATTTTGCCACATCGCTTTTCAGCTTGGGCCAATAGAAATATTTAAAGATTTTTTGATAAGTAATATTAATACCTTGATATCCCTCCATAGGATCATCATGAGCAGCTGCCAAAACTTTCTCCCTATAGCAGGTAGGCAACATAACCTGGTGGATTACCTCCAACTCATTTGACAAGGGAGAACTCTGTGGTCTCCATTTTCTCATCAAAATCTGATCATTGTAATAGTACCCGGTTGCTGCATCTACAATCTCCTCCTTAGAGAGAGCTACATCGTGACATTCTGCAAGACTGGGGTCAGCTTTCTGTAAATGACTCAAGGAGGCATCCAGGCCTTGGTCAGATGCCATTGGCCTGAGGCTCAACAGTGTTCTCCTCCACCTCCTCACTACTCTCGGTAGGAGGTGATGGTAGGCTCTCCACAATGTCCCCTGCTTCGTCATCGAGTCGGGCCATGAACGTGTCCGCAAGGTCCACTTAGCTTTCACCCCTCGGAAAGTTCCTAGTGTCCTCGGGATTTACCACCTTGCCAACCACAGGGCTGCCCTTACATTTAAGTCCCATAGCCTTGGTCACCGCGCACGCAGGGTACACAACATTATCGTCTGAGAAGGGTAGATCCTGGGAAACCTTAGGGGTAGGCAACATAATAGGCAGTCTGGAGTCCCCTACCTTATTCCCTGCTAAATCATTACCCAATATTACATCAACATTAGAGAAAGGTAGGTAAGAAGTGACTCCGACTGTACAAACACCCTTGTGGAAATCAGATTCCAGGGTAACCTTACGGTGGGGTACTGCTCGAGTATCATTAGTGACACCCTCGACCAGTACTATCTCTCCAGTGTTGAGAGTGTTGGCACCTTGCAACGCACTTTTCAAGATTAAAGTCTGGATGGCACCGGTGTCTTGGAAGATAACCATGTCCTTCCAGGAAGAACCCCTAGATGACAAAAGTCTCTCTTTCGATAAGAATGGGGTAAGCAGGTCCAACCACTGTGTGTTGGAGATCTTACTCCCTAACACTTCAGAAGGCCTCAAGCCCTGTGTCACAACAAGAGCATTGGTTCTTTTTTCCAGGCACAGTTGCCAACAACGGCTAGTAATGTGGTTTTCATGTTTACAGTGACCACAGACTCGTCGGGGAGAAGAGACATTACTAACAGGATTGCCCTTTGGTTCACCCTTAGGTGCCATGGGGTTAGACAATTTAACAGGGTTAGTTTTGTCTGAAACAGAAGGTGCATTAGTTATAGGGTTAGAATGGGCTGGTCTGGACTGGCTGTGGGTATAAGTTTTGTTACTAAGTGGGCTATAATTATTTTTATTGGGCCTTTTGCCCGCCAACTGGTAGTTCTCGGTCATCTTGGCCAAATCCCTAATATTAGTATCTACCTCCGTCCTCTCTCGGAGGTACTGCACTACTGGCTCTGGCATATTTGATTCTGGCTCTGGCGACTTGATTCTGTTATCTCTTCACATAATTTTCCCTGATGGAGAAGACTGTGCTGCCATCATGATCCTGGAATTGCAGGATAAGATAAGTTATTCAATCCAAAAAAGTTACATCTAATCAGCTTATAGAGTGGGTATCAAATCATCTGGTACAAATAACAGGAAAATTTGCGTGAAATTAGATAGCTGCTCCCGCAAGTTAGACCTTATCAGTTCTGCAGTCTCTAGTAAATCTACTGTTTATGTGAATGAATGTCTGACCAGGTTCAGACAAAATCTCTTACTTAAACTGCGTGGATTCCGCAAAAATTCTCCTGCAATTAAACATTGTTTTGGGCGAGATGGTAAAATTATAGCTAGGAAGTCTGACACTGGAAAAACCTATGTAATAACCACTGAAGCTCACCTCAATTCTTTCCTGAATGACTGTGGGATAACAGCTGAATAACCAGAATACAAATTATAGTCTCATCTAACGACCAATGTGTACCTTTCCATTCAAAAGGTTTTAATTTTATTTTTTAAAATTGTCATCTTGTTATTGTCTCTTTTTTCTTGTTTTTTACTATATTTTTTATATACTCCATACTCCATTATTCCATTTGAACACTGGCTTTGTCTGTGTCCTCTAGTTTAAACTTTATCATTCAGTGTACCTGAGTGTACCTCTAGCTAATCTACCTCATTTTGTTTTAGTGTAACTTTAGTAATTAACTATATTGTAATTATAATAAGTAAGTTTTTGTTTTATAGAATTATTAATTGTTATTTGATTTGTATTGGCCATCTATTGAAAGTACCTTTAATCAACCTACCTTATTTTGTGTACAGTATAGTTATACTGTATATATTCTTTTCTTTTTATCTAGATCTTTTCATAATTGTCTTTTTTTTTCTGTCAAACAGTCATCTTATGCAAACTAGTATAGACCCAGACTTAAACCTCTTATCTAGTACCTATGACAATCATCACTTTAATGATCAAAATTGCAGGTATTATACAGCACATGATGTGAACAGTGTTTTAACATGTAATCACAATGTTTCTGTAATTAACTTGAATGTAAGATCTCTAACCAAACACTTTGATGATGTTAATGCCCTGATTCAAACAGTTGACAACAAATTTTCTTTTATTGTGTTTACTGAAACATGGTTAAAAAGAGGATACTACTCAACTCTTCAACATAACTACTCAGCTATTCACAACTATCGCCCTGTACAAAGAGGTGGTGGTACTTCTCTTTACTACCACCAAGAACTGACTTGCTTAAAAGTAATTAAAAGTAGAGACCCTTGTGGAGAGTATATATTTGCCTGTTTCAGAGTCAAAGGATAGTGAGGCTGTCCTGACTGTGGGAGCAGTTTACAGAATTCCTAACACTGATGTGACTGAATTTAACTAACCTTAGAAATCTAATACTAGAGAACAGACTGAACAAAAACCACTTAATTATTTCTGGGGACTTTAACATTGACCTCTGCGAGCCTGATAACCCTCCTGCTGCTAGTTTCCTCAACTGTATGAATTCCTGCTTCCTCATACCCTTAATCACTAGACCTACTAGAAACACTGACAGTACTGCCACGGCTTTTGATCACATCTGGACCAACATAACCTCTCCGCTTACTACAGGGATAATCATTGATAGCACTACAGACCATTATCCCACATTTATCCTAACCAACATTCACAAACCACCTCTAGATACAAGGAAGATAAGCTTTAGGCTGCACAATGAAACTTCTATAGGCAATTTTATAGCTGCTGCAGCCAATATCAACTGGGAGTCCGAATTAGGTCTATCAGAATACCCCCGTTGAAAAGCGGAGGTGCAACAGGTACTCTGAGAGAGAACTCTATCAACATCAGAGGCCCGAGACTGTTCAACACGCTTCCGCTACACATAAGGGGCATAACTGGCAATCCCCTCACAGTGTTCAAGAGAGAACTGGATAAGCACCTCCAAAGGATACCTGATCAACCAGGCTGTGACTCATACGTCAGGCTGCGAGCAGCCGCAGTCCAACAGCCTGGTTGATCAGTCCAGCAACCAGGAGGCCTGGTCGACGACCGGGCCGCGGGGACGCTAAGCCCCGGAAGCACCTCAAGGTAAGGTAGGTAACATAGGGGACATCAACCTAGCAGTGCAATCATTTCTTCAAAAAACTCTCAGCCTTTATAACACCCACTGTCCTATGCTAACGAAACAAGTCACAACTAAAAGGCTAAACAATCCTTGGCTTACAAAGGGGATACTTAAATCTATTAATAAAAAACATGACCTTGAGAAGAAGTATAGGTTAGGTATTGTCTCCAAAGAACTTTCAAAGAATTACTCATCATTACTATCTAAAATCATTAGAAGAGCCAAAATTAAATACTACGAAGATAAATTTACTCAAACAAAGGGCAACATCAAGAAAACATGGAGCACAATTTCATAAATATTGGGATAAAAAAAGATTTTAAATAACTAACCAATAATCCTGTCCAATAACGATGGTCTGCTTTCAGCCTCTGATACTGCAACTGAATTCAATAGGTTCTTCTCATCCATTGGGTCATCCCTTGCTAATGATATTCCATCTTCCAGTACTAATGTTCAGGACTATCTTACAGGTAACTATCCACAGTCTCTGTACCTAACGCCTGCTAATTCCACTGATGTAAATGAGGTAATCCTTTCCCTTAAGACCAAGTCTAGTGCCCTTGTGGAGATACCAACTCTAATCTACAAAAAAGCCTCCAGATCTTTAGCCCCTGCCATTGCATTGCTCTACAACAAGTCACTTGAACTCCAAATTTTTCCAGATATTCTAAAAAAAAGCAAGAGTAACCCCAGTCCATAAATGTGGTGATCTCACCAATGTTAACAACTACAGACCTATATCAATTCTGCCAAACTTGTCAAAAATATTTGAAAAACTAATCTACAAGCAGCTTTACTCTTGTCTAGCCAAACACAATATACTAAGCTGTTGTCAATATAGCTTCAGACCCAAAAAAAGCACTAACGATGCACTTATTAGTATGATTAACTTGATACATGCAGCTCTTGATAAAAATGTTCCCTGTTGCCTGAGTTCCCTGTTGGGTTATTTGTGGACCTACGTAAGACTTTTGACACTGTCAACCACCAAAACCTTCTTCTTAAATTACATCATTATGGAGTCAGAGGTCACTCCCTGCAATACCTTCAGTCCTATCTTACTGACAGGCTCCAGTATGTTTCTGTGAATAATTCCAGTTCTCCGACACTACCTATAAACATTGGTGTTCCACAGGGCAGCATACTTGGCCCTCTCCTCTTTCTTATCTACATTAATGACCTTCCAAATGCCTCTCAACACCTCAAACCAACCTTATTTGCTGATGACACAACTTTCATTTTCACCAGTCCTGACCCTCCTGCTCTAAATGTCACTGTGAATACTTAACTAAATAAATTCTATCTTTGGCTAACTGCTAACAAACTCACCCTTAACATTGACAAAACTTTCTATATTTTGTTTGGTAATAAATCTTCAAATGAAATTAATTTCACGACTATCTTTTTTATGGTATTTGGTATATGTGCTAACTATGGTATCTGTGCTTGGGGTTCTACTACCTAAAATCATTTACGTCCTCTAATTACCCAACACAAAGCTGCTATTAGAACAATATCTAACTCTGGCCCCCAGACAGCACTAGGTACCCTTACACAAATCTCTGAATATGTTAGATATTAAGTCACTGCACATCCTCTCTTGTGTACTCTGTATATTTAAAACTGATTTATAATGTCAATCCTGACCTTCAATGCTTCCTAGAAGGTTGTAACAGAACTCATGGGCATAACACCAGAAACAAATACCCATTTGATATTCCAACAGTACAACTTAAACTAGGAATGCTCTACAAATCAAGGGACCCAGAATGTGGAATGACCTTCCCAATCGTGTCAAAGATTGTACCTCTCTCAACCAGTTTAAGATGAAAACTAAGTACTACCTAATTAACTCCATGTAACCTACCTTACTTCTAAATATCCATTCATGTCTTACTATTTAAAAAAAAAAAAAAAAATGCCGTTTGTTGACCAACTTGTATATTGCCTATTTTCTACCATGTTCCCCCCCCCCCCCCTTTTTTATCTTTTATTATTTTTTTTCTATCAAAGCAGTTTATACTTTAAGCTCAATTACTATTAAGTTTTAGTCCAAGTGTTTTTTTCTCCACCTCACCTTGCCCGAAACACTATGCGTACTAGTGGCTTTAGGTATTGTATGTACTACAGTACCTCTTTCTTTAAATCAAACAGAATGTTTGTACTGCAACTCTGCAACTATGTATGTACTTTTCCTAAATAAATTATTATTATTATTATTATTAATTATTATTATTATTATTATTTTACGTGGGTCAGTCCCCGACACAGTCTCACGAGGTGCCTACACCCCTTTCGCTCTCCAGCTACACACTGGCAGAGGACTTCAGCGATCACGTTGACAGGGGTCTCAAACGAACTCACACAGGGGTAGCTAATCCCTCAGCAGAAGCCTCTAGCAGCTGTCTAGCAGCTGGCTAGCAGCACTTCACGATAAGCACCTCACTGTCGTCCGTTACTCTTCCAAGCCAATCCCGGGTACGCCGATCTATACCAACACTGCGTAATTTAGCAGCTAACACACTGTCCAGATCGACGACAGCTTACTCAGTCTTCTTCCAGGATCAAGCTGAGAGTGCGTGGACTGCACAAGGTAAACTGCCTTCCTCAGTACAATCACCTCCACACGTCACTTCTGTGGACAAAAACGTTATCAATTAGATGGGCGGAACACTGGGGAAACCATGAGGTAACACTCACTCATTGGGTAGTTGACATTATGCTTTGTAGCACAACAGATGGAGCTAATCTTGATACGCGATCCACCAGAGGTCGTCCATGGCAACTTCTCTTGCTGACTAGGGCAAGAAACAGGAATCATTTGTTGCTGTCACACCGCCACCAATGGATAGTGTTGTCCACGTAACGTCCAATACCAGGGGAGTTTGAGTGCAGACTCGTAGATGGCACTGGAATTGCCATGCTACACTCGGACGACGGTGCCAATACCATAACATCCACTCATAAAAATTTTCCAGTTAGATGCATTTAATTTAGCATGATTCTGCTTTCTCTTAGTCATTATTTTAAATATTCTATTAATTTGTTATTTATTCCATGCGCTTGCAGCTTCTGTGCCAGTCTTTTGTGTGGCACCTATTCAACAACTTTTAGAATGTCTAGATACACTACATCTACTGAAAGTTCTCCTACAAGAGCTATTTTTAATACTTTATTTCCCCCTTCAGAACTTTCCCTTTAGTTTCTCAATGATTTTTATCTTTGTATAATTCCCTTATTTGACCTTGCAGGGCTGTGATTTTATTTCTCAAGTTTCATTACTGCTGCTGAAATTCTTAATTCAATCCACATGATTCTTTATAATAATCTATATTTTTGAGAACCTGTTGTGAAAACCATTCCCATTAATATTTTGTCTCATCAGAACCATCAGCATTAATCTCTTTTGTTTTGTCCTTCCTCATGCTGGTGGCCATCTTTAGTTTGGTCACCATGTGCTCCCACACTTTTGCTTTCAAAAACACTATTTCTGCTTTATTTCTTTAACTATACAGAAACATTGTAATGGAGTTGGTTTTCCCCATTTTTGGGGGCTCTCCTTAACTTCTTTGCCCCCCCCCCCCTCCCTCCATCTGCTTCAAGCATAGAATATTCGAGAAACATTTGCTGAATGTATTGTGTTGCTCGTGAAGCGTTTCCATGAGGATCCATTTATCTGTGGCCTTTTTGGATTTTGCTGTTCTTCAGATCATGTGTTCTCTTTCCCATTGTTGGAAGTGCCACTTATTTGTTCTTAGCATGGCCCAAGGAGCACCATGTATAACAGGATATATATAAATAGTAATCATTTTAAAGTTCATACCAAACACCTAGTGTGAAGGATTTGTACCTCAAGTGACTTAAAAATCTGCATCTTCTGCTTTATTTCTACACATTTGAAGTTACATGAAATGTTACTCAAACAGAAATTTTACTTCTTCAATTATGTGATTTTCCTTTCACAAAGACTGTCATATTTCTTTATGGTTTAGGATTTAAAAATGACCAACTCCTTCATAATACTGCCCTTTATTGTCTGACATACAACTGCTTAAATGTGCAACACGCAATACAACTATTTTATATTTCAAATTATTCACAATTTGTACTTCACATACTGTATTATGAAAATATTTATATGCTTTCGTGTTGAACACAAAGTGCCCAGGCAAATATATATATAATAATTTATTTTATATCACACACAATTCTTACATAATCATATAATATCTTTTGCATATTATATGTAGGTGCGAGTATGTGTAATTACAAAATGAAAGCTACACTTGTGTGTCCTATCAACTCTATAATCTTTGTCATATATACTTTGTAACTGCTGATGGTTTTGGCATTCACCACCTCGCTTATATTGTTCTAAACCTCCACAATGCATTACCAAAAGAGAACTTGTAATTTTTTAGCACCTTTGTTTAATATGCATAAAACTATGGCCTCTTGGTCTTGTAGGTAGGTTTAAAAAAATTACTTGTCAACTGTGTTGATTCCTGTTACTACTGTATTTTGTATGTTGTGATAATATTGCCTCCTTTTTTTGTATTATTATTTTATAGCATTGATACATTTAAGACTTCCAGCCTCTTCTCATAGCTCTTGTATTTCAGTTCTGCAAGCAATTTAGTAGCAAATCTTTGCAGCATTTTCTAGTTAATGGACTAGAAATAATACCAAAATACGGTACAGCATTTTGAACTTGCAAAATGTCTGGAACAAGTAATTATCGAAATAAGCTACCAAGACGGGAATACAATTCCTCTAGCATGTCTCCATCAATGTAGGTTATTTAACCCCTTAACTGCACGGCCTCCAAAAATGACACCCCCCTCCCCCCCAGTGCGCAGAAAATAAATTCTCTGGAAAAAAATTCTTTTCTGTTTTTAAAGTGTCAAAACCCCTTCCCTGAGTAAGGGTATAGTAACAGGTCGAAATTGAAAGTACTTTAGCTACTATGGGGTCCGTAAGTTCGTGTGTGACGTCATCATTCCATGGTCGCCCGTGGCATAAGCCCCCGGGGCCAGTAGGGCGCTCGGGGCAGGATGCGCGAGTTGCCGTGTATATATTTTTGTTCATTTTCTGCGCACAGTTCCAAATCTATTTTATATGCTTTTACGTGCCAATCCTACATATAATGAACACTATATTATGCCAGTAGAACATCTGTACTGTCCAAAGACATTGTGTGTACACATGTGCACACAGTGTACACATGAGCATGACATGTGTACACATATCCAGCACATATTTCCATTGTATTATGTTAATTTATGTATATATACAGTCTATTTACACATTATACACTATATACATTCACCAACACACTCAGAACTCGGCAAGTGTCAGCTGCCACACCCTCACTCCTCCAACATCCAGTCTCTCCCTCACTCCTCCAACATTGTTCCTCGCACCGTACTGTTATTGTTTGTATTACACTATTTACACATGTTATGTATACCTATCTACATGTTTTATTCACCAGAACTATGCAAGTAAGCCGGTATTGTGTCCAAACTTTACAGTGGCCACCATACACGGCATGAGAAATCACACAGCAGCCAGCAGACACTACGATTACGTCACCTCCCTCACCAAAATAGCTTCTCCTAACATACTCCTGTTGCTGTTACTACACTATATACACACATTGTATATACCCCATGTACAAATGTGTTCACCATAGCGAACCACTAAGCTAGTATGATGAGCAAAACTAAGAGTGGCTGCCACACAGTGAGGCTACCTTGATTCTCTCCCCTCACCACAATCACTCCTCCCACAATACTACGCACAGTGCATATTATCACCACAGTCCTGCTGTTATCACAATACTGGTCACTAAATCCTGTAAATACATAATTGACCACAAGTTTATTTTGTAAAGGAACCTAAGAAGTCGTGTGAAGATTCCTAGATGGACGAAATAATGCTGTGGTGCTGTGGCTAGTGCTGTGAACATCGTGAACAGCATTGAATCAGTAAAACTTGAACATTGTACACAGTCATTATCACACTCAGGCTCTTCTGTAATACTATCATGGCTAAATAATACAAGTTATATGTATATTTTGACATTATTAGGCGATGCTGTGGTCACAAGCTTAACAGCAGTGCTGTGAGCTCATGCTACGAGCGCCAGCCTTGGTTGCTCACTCACTACTGTGGCTCTCACACCCAGGAATGTGGACCATTTTTTTTTTTAAAGATGGCGTCTGCATACAAGAGCCCTGAGGAAGGAAGCTGATGTGAACCTCATGTAGCCGCGGGCATTTTGAATGGAACGTGAAAAATACAAATACCAAGAGGCGCATAATGTACCCCAGACGTGGGCCTGCAGGCGCGTTGCGCAGTTAAAGGGTTAATAGCAATTGTGAAGTTTGTAAGGCTTCTCTCACAATACCCTTGATGTGGTCCTCTGGTGACAGTTTACTATCTACCTCCACTCCCAGAACGCTTTCTTGGTTCTAGTTCTGTAATATCTTTTCATAGCATTAATAGGTTACATGTGGCCTATTTTCCACTTTCCATAACATGGCATTTATTAACATTAATGCAATCTGCCATGTGCTACTCCATTTATATATTTTGTGCAGGTCATCTTGAGTGTCTAATTTTCTCTAACAAGTTTCAGCAAACAGTATATAACTATGTATCCCATGGTAGATCATTTACATAGATAATGAACATAACTGGTGCTTTTACTGATCCTTATGGTATTCTGCTAATATTATTTCCTCATCTGATACCTCTATCGTTTCTTTTTGTTTAGCAAGTAAGTCCCCCAACCAAAAAAACTTCAGGCAATTGTGCTTCTGGGGTCTCTCTTTTCTGTGTTTTTCCAATTCCCGCTCAAGACTCATTGGATGCTTTTCTTACAAAAAACTTGGCCAATTTAAGCATGCCAAACTCAGTAGCAAGAGCAGATACGTCGGCACCACTTTCATATTTTGGCAAGAGTTCTTTTTTTCATCTCTATCGTGGTTCAAATTTTTTTTATTTGGCTTTTATCACTAACTTTCTTAGGCACTATGGTGACTTATGTATGCTAATATACAAAATATCCAAGAAAACACGAGAAAGTTTACATAGAAGTTTAGTGGGGTGGTGCACTGAATGATTACTACCGGGAAACTGACTTTTCTGTTAAATATGTTTACAAGTGCTGAGCAAACAGTCAATAATAAAGCACAAATACAACACTCGAGTGCAGAATTGTTCGAGTTGGGGGCTGTTCGAGTACCGAGGTTCCTCTGCATTGAATATAAAGTATATTTTTATTAGAGAATGATACATCTGTGTGCAAAACTAAAAGATATAAAGCACAAATATCAAAATCTTTTATGGCTTCAAATACCACATGAGGAAGCTGGATGGTGACTGTCATTGACTACAGTGACAAGATACGTAGTTTGCCGAATTGTGGTACAGGATTGGAGAGATTCAAGTTGGGTGGTTTTTATGTTCTTGCTTAACTTTAGTGGTTTTTATGTTCTTGCTTCACTTTAGTGGTTTTTATGTTCTTGCTTCACTTTAGTTTACACGTTGTGTTGAATAACTCAATTTATGTACATGTAATTGACAAAAACATTGAAAGCCATACGGATTTAACCACCACCATGATACACCAAATTATGATTCCAAGAAAATCACAGGTCACTAGTACACAATAACTTTAGCGGATAATAAGCAATTAAAAATTAAAACAATTTTTTCGTAGGTCTTTGTTTACCATTACATTCATATAGATGTTTTATATATATTCATATTTACATCAGGTGCATAAAAAGCAGGTGATAACTTAAATTGGCATATGACATGATGATGATTGTCTTTAAAAGATTACTATCTTTTCACAAAAGTTGTGTGTATGTTTATTGCACATGTGTACACACACACACACACACACGCACACACTCACTCTAACCACAAACAAAATAGTTTCAGAAATTGACACCACTGACAAGGAGGAACTTTTCAAACATTCAACTTAAAAAACAAAAGGCATAGATTCAAGATAAGGAAACAAAGGTGCCAAAAAATATATATATTTAAGTTCTCTCTTGCAGAGTTATAGACAGTTGAATATATAGGAGACAGAAGTGGATGTCAAAAACATTAGTAGTTTCAAAGTGTCATATGACAAAGATTATAGAAAAGACAGGCCGCCACAAGCATTGCTCTCATCCTGTAATTACACTTTGGTAATTACACACTGTATACCTACTCCATAAATTATATATTTTGATATTTGTAGCATTTTAAATGTATCTACATTCACAATTCTGGTCTCCATAATATAGTAGCAAAATCACATTATGCTTTAAATGAAGGTGAACATTCATTTCACCTAAGCACTTCCAAGTTTGAACATAAAAATTGTGAAACACTGCTTTTACTAATGAGTTGTTTATACCAACAACTTGTCGTTCACTAGCAGAAAACTGAGTCAGGTTACCCTAAGTTCCACCTCACAACATGTTTGATAATGTTATCTTTCTAAGTTTGATAATACAGTACAGCTGTAGTGCTCATTCTGTGCAAATTCAGATGATGCATGTTCAGACCTGTGGGGCTTTGTTTTTACACTATAATTGAAGCATAGGTGAGCTTGCCTGTACTTGTCTTAGGTTTGCATAAATGATGTTTAAGTGTGCAATGCCCACATCTAGCAATTGGCCTCGTGAGATACCCGAACACTACTCTCATCACGACGTCTCAATTACGTTGAATAATTACTCGCAAAGAATACTTGGCGAGTTCTATCATAATCCAAAGTATTTTACACACTTTGGATTATGATAGAGCTCGCCAAGTATTCTGCTCCTCAAATGTACTCTATTTGTGGCTGCAAAATTACTGAAGTAGTTGCTACGGTTAGTTATTATAATAAAAGTAGGAAAAGATAAACTTCTTGTGGTCTCTGAACATAACTTTCATGGGAAAATTTGAGTTATCTTCATTCAGCACAATATTTTTTCCATACATGCATCCCTTCACACAGATCGAAAGGCCACTGAACTGTACTGAACAGATAAAATCATTGAAATGTAGACAAGTATATAATTACATAAAATGAACAAGAAAAACGGTCATAGACCTTTTCATTTTCACATTGTTACGTTCACAGCCAGAGACCAGGGTGAGACATGAAGCCCATCAGTGTTCAGTTACATGTTTATTGAGTTGCTGCCAACAAACAATGTTAACTGATCATGTACACAGAATATCACAGTTATTTTAGTTCTGTATGTTTTCTTATCCTACATTGCAATTCCATAACAGCACCAATCATTATTCAATATACTGTACTCTTAGTTTAAGTATAGCACAGTTTTACATAAGCCAAAAATTAACACACCATCTGAATATTTTGCATCTCATTTTCAATTAGATTAATCTACAACAGCATCAAATTTTATTAAAAAATTTCAATACAGTATGTATATACCTTTATGATGTCATCTCCTCTTGGAATAATTATATTTTGAATTCTTGCTTTAGCTATGTATGCCAGTAATAGTCATTTAATTTTTCTACAGGTGTGACACACAAAGGAATCATTATTTGAGTTTCCATTACAGAGTTAAAAAAAAAAAAAAAAAAAATACTATAGGCGCATAAATTATAAGACAAAAAGTAAGAGTTTCTCTACATCAGGTGATTTTACATGGGTGTTCTTGTATACAATATTTCTCATGTTGGACATAAAGAGATAGACAAATATTTATGAATCTGCTACATTAATTACTGTACAGTATAAGCACAAAAAAAAAAAACTAGTAATAAATATGAAGTATGGTAATATGAATTTGGGTCCAAGTATTCATTAATTTTGTATGTTAGTCACTAGAATAATTAATCAGTTATCATTTTAGGAGACAATAAGTGAATCTGAAAAACAAAATTAAGTTCAGTGTATAGAACAAAAGGATAAATGAAAATTATGTTATCAATAGTATACTAGAGAAGTGAACAGGGTAATGTAGACCTCAGAGAATTAACTATCGATACAGACTGCTAAGAAATACTAGTACTGTACTGTAACTGTACTGGGGCCAAGTAAGCCATTATGAAAAGAAGGCACCAAGCCAGTGAGACTGTATAGCACCATCAAAGTCACAGGATATTCAAAAGCTGCTAAATATTACTGAGGATGCAAATATGAAAAAAGTATGGTACATTAGGTGAACGATATCAAAGGTGTCGGATTTATCATTCTATCGAGGAACAAATGACCATGAGCGACAGTCGGGAACCAAGGCACACAAACGTCCTGAAAATCAGGACATTCAACAATGAGATGCATGACCTGCAAGTACCCAGGAGTTAAAACGTGTATGGCCAATACGTAACCTCGCCAGAGCCGTTTCCCACTGCCAGTTACGGTGGTGAGAGGAAGGCCAAGGAGATGGGCTACCCTGAAGAGGATGCAGTCTATTACCAGTAACACAAGACCAACAACCCAGCCAATGGTCACAGATCGAGGAATGAATGACTAAGTAGAAATCGGAATAAGGAATGCCTTTTCGGGAAATAGGACAAGTACAGCTGTACGGATAGCCTCATTAGTGTCTGCAAGCTCATTTAAGTAAATATGAACATGACTGGGAATCCAGCAAAACTCAATTTGCTTAAATCTGCTAGAGATTTGAAACAGCCAATATTGGATATCTATTACCACAACACATATTTTTGGATTAAATGACTCCAAAGCTATGAGAGCACTATGGGAGTCGACCAAAATGATAAAGGAGCGCTGATGACTGAAAAGCAATCGAGGATGGGCATACAAGACAGCATACAGTTCAGCCATGAAGATACTAGCCTCCGGATGTAGGCTGCATATATGTTTGGTCAGGAAAGATAACAGAGTATCCAATAGGACTTGAAGACATTATTGGTGGCCTAGGACGACACAGCATTAATCGCAAGTTGGAACCAGCGTTGGAGAAAAGGAAAGTCATCCCCTTGACAGCAGAGAGCGAGATCATCAACATAAAGAGATAAAAAAAGACCAGAGGGAAGGAAGTAATGCCATTAAGGGCAACAAGAAAAATAATAGTGCTCAGAACACTACCCTGGAAAACACTTTCGAATTGAGGGAAGGAGGCACCAAGTCTCCCAGTCAAGAGTGGGAGATTGCCACAAAGGCCGAAAGAATGAAGTTGGGGCAAAATATTGTACTTCCAGGTGGTATCATAAGCCTTATCTAAGTCAAAAAGAACAGCAACCACAGAGGACCTTGAAGCAAAGGCAGAATAATGTAGGTCCACTAAATGTTGTTCTGTGACACTTGCAAAAGCCAAATTGAGAGGGGAAAGAGAGTGCAATAGTGTTCCAAGAGCCACACAAGACAGACAATGACCACACATTTGAAAAGCTTGCAGATGCTGGAGGCGAATGCGAAAGAGCAAGGTACAAAACTCAAGAAGGGGCTTACGAGAAAGGAAAGCAGGAGGAAGGCTGGCTAAGATCTAACAGCTGAAAAGTGCGAACCCTGTTCATTCGTGACCAACACTAGATCTGCTATGACAGAACCACGGAAATGAAGGGCAGGCAATATGCCAAACAAATTTACCAGCAATCTTACGAATCTTCTTCCAGATCAAAGGGAAAGGGGGTCAACTGTAATGGTGGAGACACAGGATTGCTAATTCCCATTTAGCAGTACCTGGTTGATACCTGGTTGATGGGGTTCTGGGAGTTCTTCTACTCCCCAAGCCCGGCCCGAGGCCAGGCTCGACTTGTGAGAGTTTGGTCCACAAGGCTGTTGCTTGGAGCGGCCCGCAGGGCCACGTACCCACCACAGCCCGGCTGATCCGGAACTTCTCTTAGAAAACCATCCAGTTTTTTCTTGAAGATGTCCACGGTTGTTCCGGCAATATTTCTTATGCTCGCTGGGAGGACGTTGAACAACCGCGGACCCCTGATGTTTATACAGTGCTCTCTGATTGTGCCTATGGCACCTCTGCTCTTCACAGGTTCAATCTTGCATTTTCTTCCATATCGTTCACTCCAGTACGTTGTTATTTTACTGTGTAGATTTGGGACCTGACCCTCCAGTATTTTCCATGTGTATATTATTTGGTATCTCTCTCGTCTCCTTTCTAGAGAGTACATTTGGAGAGCTTTGAGACGATCCCAATAATTTAGGTGTTTTATCGCGTCTATGCGTGCCGTATATGTTCTCTGTATTCCCTCTATTTCAGCAATCTCTCCTGCTCTGAAGGGGGAAGTGAGTACTGAGCAGTACTCGAGACGGGACAACACAAGTGACTTGAAGAGTACAGCCATTGTGATGGGATCCCTGGATTTGAAAGTTCTCGTAATCCATCCGATCATTTTTCTGGCTGACGCGATATTTGCTTGGTTATGCTCCCTAAACGTTAGATCGTCGGATATCATTATTCCCAAATCCTTGACATGCTGTTTTTCTACTATGGGAAGATTCGATTGTGTTTTGTACCCTGTATTATGTTTCAGATCCTCATTTTTGCCGTACCTGAGTACCTGAAATTTATCACTGTTAAACATCATGTTATTTTCTGCTGCCCAATCAAAAACTTTGTTGACATCTGCTTGTAGTTTTTCAATGTCTTCAGCAGAGGTAATTTTCATGCTGATTTTTGTGTCATCTGCAAAGGACGACACGAAGCTGTGGCGTGTATTTTTGTCTATATCAGATATGAGAATAAGGAACAGTAGCGGTGCAAGGACTGTACCTTGAGGTACAGTCCTTGCGGTACAGTAAGGATGGCACTACAGGTCACCACACATGCCTTCCAAAACAAAATAAAAGAATCGGGAATCTGGTGGTGTCTTTTCCAAACCACACGCATGCAGCATACAGCTCGAGCACAGTCTGAATTCCACCAGGAAACGCATGCCAAGGGAGGCATAGTGTGGAACAGAGAAGAGGGTATCATCCAAGAGGGTGTTGCAAAAGAGGAGGAGGGCTTGAGGAGACAGCCCCTGTCTGAACATTGAGAGTCCATGGCTGTTCAACACCCTCCCAGCAAGCATTAGAAATATTGCCGGAATGAAGGTGGATGTATTCAAGGGGCACGTGGACAGGTTCTTGCAATAAGTGCTAGACCAACCAGGCTGTAGTGGATATGTGGGCCTGCGGGCAACTCCAAGGAATAGCCTGTTGGACCTAGTTATCATAAGTCAAGCCTGGCCTCAGGCTGGGCTCGGGGAGAAGAAAAACTCCCGAAACCCTCTCCGGGAATGCTCCAGACAGATTGGATAGGGGGTGGAAAGAGGCGCATAAAGGGTGAAAAAGATTCTAGTCCCCTTTTTCTAACTGCCACTGAGGAAATGAGAGAAGGGTGGAAAGAAAAGAGGGCGACATGGATGAGGAAACAGTCATGGTCAAGGAGATCATCAAGGAATCTCCACAACAGAACATCCATAAATAGGGGATGAGCAGAGGAAAAGATCAATACAGGAAAGGGTGGAAGTGCACAATTCAACATGAGTTGGCTTGCCGGAATTCAGTAGAGACAAGGAAGAGAGGATGAAAGGTTCCAGCAGATGGTTGCAGGTATTTGTCAGCACATCAACCCAGATGGCATGCCAACAGTTAAACTTACCCAAGAGCAGCACAGGCTCTGGTAAGGAGTTCAAGAGGGTGCTAAGATGAGGAAGAGAAAGAGGAACATGAGGGGGGAGAAATAAAACACTGTACCATTTGCCTATAAAAGTACGAGCAACAGTAGAATGAACTTTCGACGGAAAGAGTAAAGGATGAAAGGGAACACCATTCCAGATCAAGGGAGCAGTAAGGTTAGGAGTCTCAGCAAAAGCTCGTGGGGAGGAAATTAAAAAGCATAACTGCAAAAGAAGCCAGGATGAGCGCCAATCATCGGCTCCTGAAGACAGACACAAAGTAGTGAAAATTGAGAAATCAGAAGTTCGAGTTCAGGAAAATTCGTAAAGAAACCATTAATATTCCATTGAAGAATAAAGAGGAAAGAACAGAGGGCAATTAAAAGAAAAAGAAAGGAGAAACATGAAGGGAAACAACACTAGGAAGAATGTATTGTGGCCAAAACCAGCATAAAAAATGAAAGAAGCCACCCCTTAAATTCTCTTAAAACATTGTCCCAGAAAAGCTTGTTAATTACAGGATGAAAGATTTCCAAACAAGAATCCACCTGAGCACTTTGTAGCCTCCTGGCAGCTTCAACACCACTACCATTAATGTAATGTTCCTTGTCAGTGTGCACACAGCCAACACACATGTAGTATTCAATCTTAATTACTAAAACATTCTTAAAATACAATATTTCCTTAAAAATGTCTATTGTACATATCTATGCTCAAAAGAAATTTTAAATACAATAACAATTCATAATCATAGTGTAACACACCATGAACTGTACTCCGCTGTTGTTGCTTTAAAATAGCATTTAATTTGTTTAATAAAAACAAACAACAGTGAGTTAATGTTTGGTAGTTCCACTCGTGCAATGTTCTCCCCCAACATACAATACACCATACAGCAACAGTATCACAATATACCCAAATGTTTTATATTGCTTGGAATGTGGGGCAACCCTCTGATAGTTCTCAAAATAGGAGTACAATTATTTGTATGTAGTTTTACAAATTTACTTAATTATGAAAACATCTAGGTTGTGCTTATGCTAGTTATGGTATGCTTTCACACACTTAAGATAATACACTGTCTATTTCTAAATTTGTTATGAGGGTAATTCATAACAAACAAGTTGCAATTTAAGAACACTTCAAAGTATATGCTGATATACTTTATATATAAAGTATATATATCTGTATCTTTGCACAATACAAAAATGATCAAGAAAACAAAATTAACAATTAGAATATTAACTTCAATGCATTTTCTGTGTTAGCCCCTTTGGCTCCCCGGAGCTTACTAGGCTGATATGCTAATGTCAGACTTTGGCATCAGTCATGTGTATGGAATTCTATGGGTCTACCGGGGACCACGAGCCAGAACCTGGCCCCCTCAGAAGTGGCAAGGGGAGCAATGGCCTATAGAAACCCCCATGTGGTTGGAAGCATTCTATGTCTGCCATCGACCGGGTCAGGTACCCGGAAAGGTAAGCATCTCAAAACAAACCCTTATTCTGGTGAAAATATTGCTACCAAAAGCCGAACAAGTGGATAGAACTCCCTTAAATGAAACGAGCAAACGATCATGACGTCACACGTCGCCGCGCCGTTGTCTGACCCCACAGACAACATACGCTGGCTATCCACCAGGCTATCGCACCCACTCTATCGTTAGTTCTTAGGCTGATGATAGAGGCTCCGCTCATATGCTCTGGCTCCAGACATAGTTTCAGCACTGTGCCTAGAGTGTGGTGGCTGTCTTCTAGGGGTGTGAGAGCTAGGAGTTATTCTCCAGTACTCGGGGTGCATGCGCCTAGGGTTCCCTTCCCTAGGTGCCTTGTAAGTACTGCCCTTGAGGCTTGGGGTTACCTTCTACAAGTTCCTTGGGTCCTGTCTCTGCTGGCCGTTTTACTGCTCGGTTTTTCGGCCGCCCTTTAGGTATTTGGGTGTTTTGTCTCCCTTGGTTACCTTAGGGTAAGAGGCAGTTTGCAATGGTTCGAGGCACAGGGTGCTGCGTAACTTGTTTTCACCGATTAGTGGCCGGCTTTGTTCCTCTAGGGTACGCTGTCCTTTTGCGGAGTTTCTTTTTCTTTTTCATTTTGCCTTGTGGGGGGGATCTGCTCTGCTTTTTGGCCACTTGTGCTTGATGAATTACGGTTCTTCTCTGATGGTGCCCCCTGCTAGGGTCTTGTGAGTGTACACGTCCCTGGGGTGCAGCTTTAGTGAGTTTGCTTGGTAGTTTTGGGTGCCGGTTAGCAGTACCCTGCATGGGGTTACCTGGGCGTGAGTCTTGTTAAGCACTCAGGGCCCTGGGAAACCCCTGGGGGTGCGTGGGTCCGATGGATGTGACTCTAGGGTCCCTCCTCGCTTCGTGCAAGTTTGAGGGTTGTTTAGTCCCCTTGCCTCAGGGTGACCCTCACTGTCTTTGCCTCCGTCACGCTGCCTGTTGGGTCGGTGACACTTTCGACCCCGAGTCCTGAGAGTTCTGCTGCTTGCTAGTGACTCAAGTCTAGTGATGATCTTACGAGGGTACAGGCGGCGCAGGCGTTGCATGCGCGCTTTAGGTTGTTGCAACGCGCTCGGTTGGTTGCTCACCCTGATGCCCCACGGCTGCCCCATTTTGCTTATAGGAACCCGGACTTGGGGGTGGGGGCGCTTTAACCTTGGTTCAGTTCGCCCCCCCCCCTCGTCCTTCCCCTCCTGTGGTTCGTTCTAGCCCATCCCCCCTCCTTTTTTCCGGCCCCGAAGTGTCTGAGGGTTTCAGAGCCGAAGCAGGGTTTAGATGGTCTTGAGGCTGGGGCAGTCTTGAAGGATGCCCCTTCCGGTGTGGCGATGGAGGCATTCGAGTCTAATCTCCCTGCAGAATCCACCGGGTCTGACCAGTGGGCCCCCCTTCCGTTTTGCTTACGCAGCTGCGCCGGCCTTGTCTTTTGAGACTGGTGCTTTGGGAGAAGATTAGGTCCCGGGTCCTGCGGAGAATGATACCAGGGCAGGGGAGGGGCTGACTTGGGGGGCCTTGGGCCCCGCTGGACCCCGCCTGGGTTTTCTACCCTCTGAGCAGGGCTTGATGTTACAAGGAATGGGGTTCTCTTTTCTTCCCTCTGCATACAAATTGGATTTGGTGTCTGCCCCTCCCTGGGTTCGGTTCCATGTCCCCCCGGGTTTGGTTCCGTGTTCCCCCGGGTTGATACCTGGTTGATGAGGTTCTGCGAGTTTTTCTACTCCCCAAGCCAGGCCCGAGGCCAGGCTTGACTTGTGAGAGTTTGGTCCACCAGGCTGTTGCTTGGAGCGGCCCGCAGGCCCACATACCCACCACAGCCCGGTTGGTCCGGCACTCCTTGGAGGAATAAATCTAGTTTCCTCTTAAAGATGTCCACGGTTGTTCCGGCAATATTTCTTATGCTTGCTGGGAGGATGTTGAACAACCGTGGACCTCTGATGTTTATACAGTGTTCTCTGATTGTGCCTATGGCACCTCTGCTCTTCACTGGTTCTATTCTGCATTTTCTTCCATATCATTCACTCCAGTACATTGTTATTTTACTGTGTAGACTTGGTACTTGGCAGCTCCATGTGCAGGTTCCCTCCCTCTCGACTGTGCAGATTGCTGAGGACATGCGCACCCGTGGCCTTTTGGCTTCGGCCTTGCGTTTCTTTTCCCTCCTGGAGCTGTCTTCGGACTGGCTTGAGGAGGATGTAGCGATGCGCTTGGGGCCGTCTCTGGGTCTGGTGCCTTAGGTTCAGTGACCCACTCGTCAGCTGCCTTGCTGAAGCCGTTTGTGCCGATCCTGCGGGATGCGGTTTCCCTGTTCTATGCTTCCCATCTCGAGTGTCGGCAGGAGGTGCATGCCTCCTCCCTGGAATCGGCCTGGGGCCTGGCTCTCAGGATGTCTTCACCTTTTTGTCCTCTGCTTTTTGAGGATTCTGCTGTGGTACAGTATATGTCTGATTTGTCAGACATATACTTGTCAGACATATGTCAGGCCTATGTCTGACGTGTTGGTTCTCCGAGGACCCCGGGGAGTGGGGGGGGGGGGCGGCCTTCCCAGAAGGGTCGTGCCAGGGCTCAGGGTTCCTCTCGTCATGGTAAGCCACAGGTGCCCGGTTCGGGTTCAGCGCCACCTTCGTCTGGTCGGTGGGTGGTCGCTCTGTGCAAGGTTCTGGGTCTCAAAAAGGGCACCAGCGCTTTGCAGTTTGCCCCCATTGACGGGGCGATGGGGGGGGGGGGAAAGGCTTGCGCTGTTCGCTCACGGTTGCTCCAACGATTTGTGGGCGTTTCGAGTCATTTCTTTCATCCTGCTGTGGTGTGGGTGGCCCCTCCTCCTTCGGGAGGTTCGTGGCAGGCCTCCTTCCCTGCGCTCTGTCGAGTCATCTTGGAGTGGGTTCGCTTGGGCGTGGTCGAAACTACGACATCCCTCAGATGGGTTTCCCCGTCTGTTCCCAGTACCGAAACGGAACAGTGCGAACCTGCGGTTCATTCTAGACTTGTCCCGTCTGAACCCCTGGGTTCATTGCCCATTCCTTTTGGATGACTATGCTGTCCCAGGTTCGACTCCTGTTGGAGCCGGGCGCTTGGATGATGCTCCTGGAACTCCGGGACGCTTATTGGCATGTCCTGATTCATCCGGGGTTCAGGGATTGGCTTGGCTTTGTTGTGGGGTGTCGAGGTTACCACTTTCATTGTCTCTTGTTCGGGTTGAACCTCGCACCTTGTGTGTTCTCACATCTTATGCGGGTCGTTGTGGCCCATCTGCGTCTCTTAGGTGTTCTTGAGGTTATCTTGAGATGATTTCGGGGCTTTTAGTGTCCCCACGGCCAGGTCCTCGACCAGGCCTCCACCCCTAGGAAGCAGCCTGTGACAGCTGACTAACTCCAGGTACCTATTTACTGCTAGGTAACAGGGGCATTCAGGGTGAAAGAAACTTTGCCCATTTGTTTCTGCCTTGTGCGGGAATCGAACCCGCGCCACAGAATTACGAGTCCTGCATTCTATCCACCAGGCTTCGAGCCCCTGTTCGGGTGGTGGCCCTACCTCGACGACTGGCTGATTTGGGTTCCCAGCCGGTCCAGTTGTCAGCTATCCAGGGATTTGGTTCTTTCCCAGCTCACTGGGTCCGGGTTCTTGGTGAACTGGAGGAAGTCCCATTTAGTTCCCACCCAGGTTCGGACATGGCTGGGTCTTGTGTGCGAATCTTGGACCACTTCCTTGTCTCTCCCTCTGGAGTCTCTCCTGCAGCTGCAGTCCCGCTTGCACCTGTTTCTGGGGGCTCCCGGGTTACCCGGCAGTGCTCGAGAATTTGTGCGGGGGCCTGAACTATGCCTTGATGGTCTACTCGCAGGGTCGGGTTTGGCTTCCTCGGCTGTTCTGGTTTTACGGGGACTTTCCTTCTGCTTCTCTAACAATTGCTGGGTTCGGACCCCGGGGGCCTTGCATCGGCTGCTGCGTCGCCGGCTTCCTCTTCGGGTGTTTCAGGGTTCAGTTCCTTGGCGCCTACCCGAGCCCTCACTTGATGTGTTCACGGGCGCGTCGTCTCTCGGCTGGGGTTTTGCAACCAGTGCTCACCAGGCCGGCCAGGGACGGTAGGGTCCGTTCTTCTGTCGAGTCCACAGCACGGTGCGGGAGTTCACGGCAGTGCGGTTTGCTCTTTGGAGCATTCGGGTCGCCCGCGGGTTGACGATCTGGCTCCATCCCGGGTCATCCAGCAGTTGCTCGAGGGTTTGTGCGGGAGCCTGAACGTCGCGATGTTGGTCTACCCGCCAGGTTGGGTTTGGCTTCGGCTTCGTCAGCTGTTCTGGTTCCTTCGGGGACGTCCCTTCCGCCTCTCTCGCGATCGCTGGGTTCGGTCCCTGGGGGCTTTGCGTCGGCTGCTGCATCACCGGCTTCCTCTTTGGGGTTTTCGGGGTTCAGTGCCTGTGCGCCTGCCCGAGCCCTCGCTCGATGTGTTCACGGACGCGTCGTCTCTAGGCTGGGGTTTTGTGACCAGTGCTCACCAGGCCGGCCAGGGGCGGTGGGGTCTGTCCTTCCATCGGGTCCGCAGCACGGTGCGGGAGTTCGCGGCGGTGTGGTTTGCGCTTCGGAGGGTTCGGGTCACCCACGGATCAACGATCTGGCTCCATTCGGACTGCTCCCCGGTGGTTCACTGCCTGAACTGAGGGGGTTCGATGCGGTCCTTGGCTCTTTGGGGTTGGTCGCTTCGGGTGATTCGTCTGCCGAGTTCTCAGGGTTTGGCTCTCCTGGCGGTTCACGTCCGGGGGGGGGGGGTGTCCAACGTCATGGCGGACGGCCTGTCCAGGTTCGTTCCCCTGTTCACGGAATGGACGGTCGACGCCGATTCCTTCAGTTGGCTCTGCCGGATGTTCGGGTGCCAGGAGGTGGACCTCTTTGCGTCGGCGTGGTCGTTGCGTCTTACGGTTTGCAAGGCCGTCGGGGTCGATGCCCTTCGGCAAGACTGGTCGAGGTGGGGTTCCTGTACCTTTTTCCCCTGGTTCAGCTATTGCTCCAGGTCCTGACTCGCTTGGACACTAACCAGGAAAGAGTTGTCCTCTTAGCTCCATGGTGGTCGGCCCAGTCGTGGTTTTAGTTGCTGCTTGCTCGGTGTCCGAAACCGGAGGTTTTCCCACGGCTCCGCCTTTTCCAGCAGATCGGACCGGAACGTCACATGGCTGGTTCGATCTTCTCATTGAGTCTTTGCGTATGGTATTTTTTACTTGGGTTTATCATCATCTCTATGGTGATCAGGTGGCTTCCTTGTTAGTGTCCCACCTGCGCGTTTCGTCTCGGCGGCAGTACGAAGTTTCCTGGCGGTCCCTCCATTTCTTCCTGTATCTTCGCTTCGGTTCAGGATTATTTCTCAAAGGCTCTTTTTCTGTTGGCATTGGCTTCTGGGGGTCGGGTTGGTGAGCTTCATGCTTTCCTCCAGCACAGGGGTTTCTGCTCCTTCGATCTTCGTGATGGTTTTCTTCGTTTGCAGCCGTCTCCTCCTTTTCTGGCAAAGAATGAGACTGCTGCTTTCCGGAGGGGTCCCTGGGTTGGGGATGCTTGGTTCGTTAGGCCAGGGGTGCATCATGTTTTGTGTCCAGTTGCAGCTCTTCGCCGTTATTTGCGCGCCACGGCTTCTGTGTCCGGGGACGCGCTTTGGGTTGATCCGGTTTCCCTTCTTCCCTGTTTGCAGATGCGGGTCTCCCAGGTCGTCCGCAGAGTTATTAAGGCTAGCCAGCCTGCAGTCTATCCCCGTGCCCATGACGTTCTTAAGTTCGCTGCTCTTGCTGCAGTCTTCGGCAACATGTTGTGGGTTGACATTCGGGCTCAGGGCTTTTGGTGGTCGAACAAGGTCCTGACTGCTCGTTACCTCGTGCATATCCCTGGGCCTTGTCAGGCCTGTGTCACTTTGGGTCAGCGGTTGCAGCCAGTTGTCTCAACTTCGAGGTTGAGGAGTGAGCAGCGACCGCCTCCCGGGTAATTCCCCAAGTTTTTCCTCTGTGGGTAGTTAGCTCCGGAGAGTCGAAGAGGCTCCCCCCAGAAAACTAGCGTTGAATGTAACGAAACGCCATTTTCTGGGTGAGACCCGGAGGCTCCCCGGCATCCCTCCCTCTGGTTGGCGTTTTTTTGCGTGTTTTGACATCCAGCCTAAAAACTAAAGGGTGAATAGCCAGCGTGTGGGGTCTGGGGCTCTCCTTTCCCCCTCCTGGGGAGGGCAGAGTTACACAGACAACGGCGCGATGACGTGTGACATGATCGTTTGCTCATTTCGTTTAGGGGAGTTCTATCCACTTGTTCGGCTTTTGGTAGCAATATTTTCACCAGAATAGGGGTTTGTTTTGGGATGCTTACCTTTCTGGGTGCCTGACCCGGTTGATGGCAGACATAGAATGCTTCCAACCTTACGGGGGTTTCTATAGGTCATTGCTTCCTTTGCCTCTTCTGAGGGGGCCAGGTTTTAGCTCAAGGTCCCTGGTAGGCCCATAGAACTCCATACACATGACTGATGCCAAAGTCTGACATTAGCATATCAGCCTAGTAAGCTCCTGGGAGCCTCCGGGTCTCACCCAGAAAATGGTGTTTCATTACATTCTACGCTGATTTTATGAAACAAAATAGACAAGTTCTTCAAGAAGGGCCAATACATAAGCCAGTTATAAACTAGTCAAGTTTATACAAGTTATTATTATTAAATGGTTTTTAGTCTTCAACACTGCCACTTGTTAACAATGTGTCTTGCCTTAACTCTATAATGTTTGCACAAAATAGTAATTTCCTTCATTCCCATCACTTTAATTAATCCTTTCGTAATCCTGTAAGAATAACAACAGGTGATGCAGCCTTACAGGAGAGAAAAGAGGGAGGGGGAACTATCAGGAGAAAATGCCAAACCATTACGACTATACAGCACTTGGAAGGGATCAGGATAACGATTTGGGATGGAAAAGGGGAAAGGAATGATACCCAACCACTTGGACGGCCAAGGATTGAGCGCTGCCGACCTGCATGAAGCGAGACCGTCTCTACTGTGCATCCCAAGTGGTTGCGCAGGAGTAAGAAATAATTAAGGTGGATAAACCCAATGCCTACACTTTTTCTTTAGGTAAATAAAGACAATTAATGAGGCAAACTATTACTGGATGACATTTTACTTAAGTAAAAATTTGCTCACTATTGACTCCCATTGATACAAGACCAAGTTACCCATTTGTTGATAGTTTTCCTGTCATACTGTACCTTTTTTATACAAACTAGTGATCACTGTTTGCAAAATTAGGAGTATCTAGACCAGGGGTTGGGAACCTGCAGCCTTTTATGGTACTAAGTGTGGCATTCAGAGGCAATTTAAATTTATGAAGCTTGATCTTAAGTTTATTTTTGACGGAAATGAATGCTGACAGCACATAATACCATAAAATCTTATGATATGAAATCTTATGAAATATGATTTTTGTATGTTGAAAGCTTCCCCCAACCCTGGTATAGACAACACTATGGGAATGCAGAAGACTAAGGTGCAGCGGCACCTGAAGGCAGTCTGTAGGAAAAGAAATGCGGCACAGATCAAAGCCACTCTGAGGCTAATAAATACACACAATCAAAGCCATATGCACTACTGTTATTGCCCTGAACATAGCAATAACTCCACGAAACACACAGTATATCTATTTGGGAGACTGACATTTAATTCACACATTACCCAGCATTTATTAGTTACTAATCACCTATTAACTCTATAATAATAGTGAGGCACTTCAAAATTTCTGCTATTTAATATTCAAAAGGCCAATAATGCTCTGTAAAAATGCATTAGCTTATCTAAAACTTGGGATACTTTTTCTTACAAAATTAAATAGGTGATGTACTTACCCTGCTCCTAGTTCCAGTAAACATTACTGTACTATAGTAATGTGTGAACTAACCACATTCAGAGACTCTTAAGACCTAAAAAAATATGTAATAGCAACCAATTATAAAACTAACAATTGTCATTAACTTATGAAAACATTCCAGTGCAAGGCTAGGCTAGCTTGGCCTGTCAAACTTATTTTAAGAATTTGAAGCTGCATCAACAATAACTCGATACATCAACAGTACTGTACCTCAAGGTACTTCTTAACACCAACATTTTAAACTATGCTAATTAAGTTGTGTGTGTGTATGCACATGTGCACACATTTCTGGCATGTGTGTAGTGTGCGCACACGCACATGTGTAATAAATATGTTTAGTACCAAATGCTTAGTTTTATTATTACCTCCTTTACTGGCTACAATAATCTGTGTTTAGTATTACAGTAGATAATGAACTTTACAATTGAGCTGGTTTAGATAACATGAAAATCATTCAGCATAAACACTTTGTTTTACACAAAAATTTATAAGCTTGAAGAATGATTCCCATTACATGTGTTAATATGGCTATAGTGAATGAATCTATCCAAACAATTATATAAGTACTGTACTGTATATAAACAAATGTGTTAACAATAGAAGAAAATGTTTATGTGAAAACAATAACAAACAAGGGTCCCGGTAGTACAGTTGGGTCCGTTCTCAACTCGCAATCAAGAATTCCGGGTTCAAATCCCGGGGAGGGCACCCTGAGGTGCTTCCGGGGCTCAGCGTCCCCGCGGCCCGGTCGTCGACCAGGCCTAACAGCATTTGGTGTTCCCAGGCGGTCACCCATCCAAGTACTAACCAAACCCAACGTTGTTTAACTTCGCTAATCGGAGGAGAAGCGGTGTTCTCAACGTGGTATGGCCGTGGGCAAAAATGATTGGGTGCATTTCCTATCACCTAATGCCTCTGTTCACCTAGCAGTTAGTAGGTACTCAGGAGTTACAGCTTGTTGTGGGGTTGCATCCTGGGCGGGATCAGTAATTCGACCTTGTGGAATGTGGTGAAGGGGGGGGGGGGGGGGGGGGACCTCGATATAAGCTTAATGTGAATGAATACACACTGGTTGCCTGGCCCGACACAATGAATAATAAGAATAAGAATAAGAATAAGAATAATAATACAGTAATAATAATAATAATAATAATAATAAGAATAATAAGAGTAATAAGAATAATAAGAATAATAATAATAATAAGAATAATAAGAATAATAATAATAATAATAATAATAATAATAATAGGCAAGCTGCCTAAAAGTTCATAACTAGAGTCAGTGCCATTTACATAGTGATATATCCTTACCTTGGTGCATATACCTATTAGATCAACCTCTCTCTCCAGCATGTAAATTTTCTAAAGTAAAGATAGGTAACTAATGCAAATGACACCAAATCTGCCCCTTACTCTCACTTATAAACTAACACAGCCATTTTTCTATGCAATATTAATTTTTATTATGCACATTATTACAGTACTGTATAAGCGCGCTTATCCGAAGCCGGCTTTTCAAATTCTTTGGGTTATCGGGCAGTTTTTAAGGCTGGTAAGAACTTCACCATATCAAAATAGTTATTTGGATAACCGAAGATTTCGTCGAATAATGCAAACATCGGGTCATACCGTATCAAAGGCTGGAGATACGGGGAATGGAAGGTGTTGAGGTGGCTGGTTTCAAGGTAAGGGGTGTTGGGAGAGAAGAGAGAGTCAGAAGGGACTGTCTGGGATGTGGTGTGTGTGTAATTACCTAAGTGTAATTACCTAAGTGTAATTACCTAAGTGTAATTACCTAAGTGTAATTACCTAAGTGTAGTTACTGGATGAGAGCTACACTCATGGTGTCCCATCTTCCCAGCACTCTGTCATATAACGCTTTGAAATTATTGACAGTTTTGGCCTCCTCCACATTATCACCTAACCTATTCCAACCGTCTACCACTGTTTACAAAAGTGAATTTTCTTATATATTTCCGGCAGCTTTGTTTCGTTAGTTTAACCCTTAAGTTGCACAACACATCATATGATGGGTTGAGTGACTTGCTATAATTTGCGCATCACATTATACGATGTATTGGAGTACTACTCAAGATTTAAACGGCCCGCGGATACACGGGGTTCATCACACCTTCATCAGGGCTCTTGTAAACAGACGCCATTTTTTTAAAAAATTGTGGGCCAAATTCCCGGGTGTGAGAGCCTCAGTATTGAGTGAGCCACCAAGCCTGACACACGCAGCATGAGCTCACAGCACTGCTGTTCAGGTTGTGACCACAGCATTGCCTAAAAATGCCATAATATACATGTTCATGCTATTATTTAGCGATATTATTACAGAAGACCCCTGACTGTGATAAAAATGACCAGGATTCTGATAATAGCAGGATTGTTGTGATAATTAGTGCTGTAGTGGGAGGAGTAATCTTGGTGGGGAGGGAGGTAGCATTGTCTGCTGACTCTGTGTGACCACCTTTTACTGTCTGGACTCACTATACCAGCCTAGTTGTTTGCTATGGTAAACAAAACATGCAGATACAGGTACTTATATATAACATCTGTATATACTGTAAAAGCAAAGACAGTATAGTGGGAGGAGAATGGTGGCGAGTCAGGTGAGGTGAGGGAGGGAGTGGCAGCCAGTGGCGGGCTGCCACTGGCTGCCACTCAGCATACCAACTTAGTGGTTCATTATGGTGAACACGAATGTAGATACTTATATATAACGTGTATATACAGTGTAATAACAGCAAAAGGAGTGTGGGGGAAGAAGCCATTTTGGTGTTGGGTGTGGCAACATCTGCATGATTTGTCATGTTGGTAGGGGTGGCCACTATGCTCTTTGGGCATTATACCAGCTTAGTTGAACAGTTATGGTGAACAAAACATGTAGATACTTATATATAACATCTGTATATAGGGTAATAACACCACAAAACAGTATTGTTGGGGGTGAAATTTTAGTGCATCTGACCTTGAATGTGTGAGGGAAGCAGCCACCAGCTGATTGTGTGTGTAGCGATGTCTCTTAGTGCCTGAACTAACTATATCAACTTAGTTGTACAGTTGTGGTGAACAAAACTTGTAGATTGTTACGGACCCGAGCCCAGCGTCCGAGCACGGAGCAGTGACGACCGCGCCATCTGTGGATCAGCTCCCGAAACCCCCTCCAAATGGACGACGCCATCTAGTGAGGACAGGAAATACCGGCCACAAGGGCTGGTTTCCCGTCCTGATCAGCTCATAACACAGCCGCTGCCGACCTCTGGTGAGGTGACGCTTAGACAGCAACACCATCTATGGAGTGGATAGGTGGGCGTTTGTGTCTAAGCCTGTAAGTGAGGTGCCCTAGAGTGTAACTAGTACTGATGACGTGTCTGATTACAGAGTCGACCTGGGACTGCTGTAATGAACGTTGGATCAGTCTACCCAAGGCAGCCGTAACGTCTCCAAGTATTAGCTGCAGAAGTTGAGTCACCCCCCGGATGAACACTGTTGTGTTAGCTTGCCTGTGACGTGGCAGTTGAGGAATTGTCGTACCCGGGACTGACTGGTGGAGAAGACTAACCACTGGGGTGTTGTGGCGAGGAGAGTGATCTGTGTAATCACACGAGGCTCCTGCCTAGGGCTCGCAACCCTAGTATCGGTCGTAGAGTGGCCTACCCAGCGTTGTTGATTGGAACCTGCCAGCTATAGGCTGGATTTGTGGTTGACGGCCTCCACGACGGTGCACCCAGTGGGACTGTGATTTGGCTGGCCTGTGGCCGGGGTAGACTCGTCGAGGGAATCAAAGGATTCATCGTGAGGCCACAAGAAGAACCAGGACCACTCGTCTTGAGCACCGTGAACGTCCAGGGTCTTCAGAGGAAGACCACGTTGTACATAATAGTGTTTATACCTCCCCCGTGTGATAATCTATATATTATTTATGGTGATGGCGATAATTATATTATTAAGTTTTTGCCTTTGTCTCCCTTCCCCTTTAATTTACTTGCGTTACGGAACACACCTCTCGAAAGCCACTACTAGCTTGGGGCCGGATACCCAAGCTCTACTAACATCGGAGAAAGAACCCAGTTGCGACCCAAGAGGGCCGTAACATAGATATAGTGAATAAAAGCCAAAACAGTAATGTGGGAGGAGAATGTGGGCGAGTCAGGTGAGTTGAGGGAGGGAGGAAGTAACAGCCAATGGCGGGCTGCCCTGTCACTCAACATGCCAACTTAGTTGTTCGTTATGGTGAACACTAATGTAGATATTTATATATAACGTCTGCATATGGTAAATAAAAGCAAAAACAGTATGGTGGGAGGAGAATGTGGGCGAGTGAGGTGTTGAGGGGCAGCGAGTGGCTGGCTGGTGTGTGGTGGCCACTCATCGTTGCTTTTTGACTCATAATAGCAACTTAGTGGTTCGTTATGGTGAACAAAACATGCAGATACTTATATATAACCTGTGTATATAGTGTAATAACCGACAAAGTATTTGTTCACTGCTTGATGAACATAATTGAATCAACAATATGCACACCATATTTTTGAGTACAGCGATGATTCACTCATTTTATTATATAAATATATCACACTACACACTATTGAATAATATTACAGCAAAAAAAACTATGAAAAATCAATCAGACACATTGAAATAATTAGGTAATTATCTCTATGGCCACTCCTGCCTGACAGCTGGCGAGCAACAGACCGTCTGGGACGCATGCTGAGTCAGCGCCTGTTTTTTGCCAGACTTCCCTATCCTATAGTGGGCAATATATGCCACTTACAATTTTTTTATTATTTTTCCCATGATCAGAGAACACAAATTAACAGGTTTAGAAGAAAAAATTTTTTTTTTGGTATGCGCCTGTGGGTGACAAATGCTAGTTAGCCCTGAGCCACACAAGGGTTAACTCTATGACCTCTTGTTCTTGAAATTCCAGGTCTCAGATGACGATAGAAGAAGTTAATATTTTTGGGTGTGTGCAACGGATTAATTCAATTTACATTATTTCTTGTGGGAAAATGCGTTTCAGTTTTTGAATTTTCGGTTGACAAACCGTCTCTAGGAACGGATTAAATTCGTAAACAAAGGTACCATAAGTCAGATACACAAGCTTATATAGTATGTTGAGTACCATACTCACGTTAATGTATTTGTGATGATTTCATAGGAGCACATTTGTAATGTACAAATGTACATTTGAGAACATTTGTAATATACAAATGTACATGTTTTGTTGAGATAGGAGTGGAAAATACCATGATTTGGGTCTGTGGGAACACATCCCTATTTTTCCTAATAACGATATGTTTGATGTGTGTAAATTCACTCTGCACAAAGTTCTACAGGAACACATCCCTTGTGTAACTCAAGGAATTACTGTAATACTATCTTACAAAAGATGCTTCTGTTCACTGCCATGTATACAAAAAATCTTTAATAAATTAAGCCTCAACTGTACTGACATTGTTCTTACTTCAATATATAATCAGATATATTTATCTAGCACACTGAACACTATACATTTTATTACAACATTTTGTTCATACAGCTTGGAATACCAACACACATTGCAAAAATCGTGTATATGTATGGACGGACAATATCACAAGGGTTTTTGTGTGGGATTTTATCCACTACAAACACTGACAGAAGACTACTGATAAGGCACCTAACACCTACACTGGAAAATAACATTTCTGCACAAAAGTACTGTAGCTAGAAAATATTATTGCTTACTTTGGGAAGCTACACTTGTAATATTTTCCCTGCACTGTGTTTACTGATGGAATCCGAAGTTTTGAACAATGCAAAGAAATGTTAAGTATATCAACATTTATAATGTAAATATCAAATAACATTTATTACTGCATATATTTACACTAAAAGTACATTTTTGCATAATCAAATATAAATGGAAATATGTACTGCATGTATATCAAGTGCTATTTATTCACATTACCACTGCTTGCCCTCAATGGTCAAACATCTGTAACTACAATACTATATTTGTTCTACATAAGCTTATTACTAGCCTCTATCCAATCACAATGTACCTTTTATTTTTTTATAGGTACTGTATTGTAAAAAAAATTCAACCAATAAACTGCCAACAAATTTCAAGTTGTGTGTTTACAAAATTATATACAGTATTTGTCAAACTTGAGTAGTTTGTTTTGGCAAGTTTTATTTGGTTGATTTCAAGTAACATTAAATAAGGAGGGTAAACTGCCATTTTCTGTGGCAGGTAAAATAGCCCATACCGTACACATATAGCTGAAGACATTATGATACAATATCCTGTATCAAAATCATCATTTACCAAACCATCAATCTGTTATTTACATCTTTACAAAACCATTTAAAAAATCATACTTCAAGATTCTGGAGGCACGAAGGTATGAAACATCCGAAGTAACTGCCGCACTTTAACCCGTCATAATGCAATACATTTCCATTCTTCATAAAGCTAAACAAAGCTACCTCAAACCCTGCTGCAAAACCCAATCATTCAAAAATTCAACAAAGTGCAGTGTGAGTGACTGCAAATTTAGATATCTTTCCTAATATTTATAAAATTATCTGAATTTTGGGACTTGTATAAATCAGAGAAACTAAGTTTGATATATGACAACAATTGCTTGCAAATACCACTCCCCATTCATTACATGGGCTTGCATATCATGTGTGTGATGGATTTAGATGTTAAGAATAAAAATCCCTATGCAGAATACAACTACCAAAGGTTCAAACTCAGCCTCTGCAATACACCCACAAATATTGTTGTGCTACGTGCACAAAATACAGCCCATCAACCTTAGGCACCATGTGTACTGAAATATAATCTAGTCCCATCACTTCACACATGTAGCTACCAAAATTATTTCACTGGCTGTAACCCAGACAAGCAAGCCATCCAGTTTTAAATCTTTAAGAACAAAACTGTTAAGTCTAATGTGTTGATCATTCTGATGGTGTGTTGAACTATTTTAAAAGGAGTATATCCAATATGACAACTTTTCACTAATTGATGAAGGTCATGGTACATCCTACCCATTGAGTGAAGATTGAATGGCACTTCTCTGTTGTGACTGTCTGCGCCGCAAGCTCTCACGCAATGATGATGGGATGCCCGACAGAAACTCCCTGTGGCAAGAAATGATGGTTTATTACATATAAAGTATTAGTTGATATAATAAACTTGAACATTTTAACTACTAATATGCAAGAAGTGTTTTGAGGAAGACTAAAAAAAATTGGAAAATATTACAGAAATGTGAAAGGAAGCCTGTAATTAAACAATGAATGAAATGGTGTCGAGATAATGGTTGCAGCATACTAATTGAGTCACATTATTGGACAGAACCAGATGGAATATTTGATATAAATAATGAGAAACTACAAATATAATGATCCTCAAGATGTTAATGCTGATGAGCAGTGTTATCCACCATGAAAAGATCTCCACTAATAATTTCATTTTGATTCCTGTTGATACTAAGATTCTGCTCCATCAGAACTTTAACAATCCCTAACAGCAATGTTTGAGCATTTTTAATTCTACTCCTCAGAAGCAGAGGATTAATGACATGGGATTACAAGTTAATGCCGGGTGCCAATCAGTAAATCTGAACCAGCATCCAAATTCAACACATCATAATTACACTGAGTTGACACCGAGTGCTAATTTCCCTATGCCAAAACATATAAAGTTAAATAATAGCTTCTCATAGTGCAGTATTGCATTCAACCAATTTCATGAATACATTAATCATACAAAAAGGAAAAACAAAATGGGTGAACATTTATAAAATTAAATGCATACATTAAGAGGCTTATTAGTGGTTTATTAAATGTTTTTCAATTTCAATCAAACTTTTTTGACCAGTTGTATATGAAAAGGGCTCCGAATGGTCCAAGTTTCAACATCGCAGCCTAAAAGAAAGGGAGGAAAAAACCCAGCATTGAATGTAATGAAATGCCATTTTCTGGGCGAGTCTCGGAGGCTCCTTGGGCTATCCAGGCTGACGTGTCTATCCCTAAACTTTGGCATCAGTCAGTGTGAATGAGTTCTAGGCCTACTGGGGACCACGGCCAGAACCTGGCCCCCCTAAGAGAGACACGATGAGCAATGGCCTATAGAAATGCACTTGTGATTGTGAAGCATTCTGTATCTGGCATCGACTGGGACAGGCACCCAGATAAGTAAGCTCCCCAAAACAAACCTCTATTCTGGTTAAAACGACTAAAATAAACCAACTAGTGAACAGAACTCCCCAAATGAAAACAAGCAAACAAGCATGAAGTCACATGAGCCGCGGCGCATGTCTGCGCGACTGCCCCCTCCCAAAAATACACCGACCAAACGGAGAGAGGGTTGCCATGGAGTCTCCGGAATTCACCCAGGAAATGGAGTTTCATTACATTCAATGCTAGTTTTCTGGGGGGAGCCCCTTCAGCTCCATGGAGCTACTTCAACAAACAGGAAAACAGAGGGACTTACCTGGGAGGCGGTCGGTGTTCACAACTCAACTCGAAGTCGAGACAACAGGCTGCCACCACCGATCCAAAGCGACACAGGCCCGACTAGGCCCAGGATCATTTACGAGGTAGCATGCAGCCAGGACCCTGACTGCCAAATGCCCCCGTGCCCGAATGTCGGCCCAGGACATGTTACCGAAGATGGCAGCAGGCGCAGCAAACTTACGAACATCATGGGCACGGGGAGAGATCGCAGGCTGGCGAGACCAAATAACCCTTCGGACGAACACAGAGACCCGAACCCGAGAACAGGGAAGAAGGGAAACCGAATCAACCCAAAGCGCAACTGGACACAACACATGATGCGCCCCCCGGCCTGACCAACTAAGCTTCAACAATCCAAGGACCCCTTCGGAAAGCAGCAGTCTCATACTTTGCCAGAAAAGAAAGACAGCTGCAAATGAACAAACCTATTATCAGGACAAAAAGAGTAGGAACCCCTGTGCTGGAGGAGAGCACAAAGCTCCCCAACTCGACCCCAGAGGCAATGCCCACAAGAAAAGAGCTTTGGAAAACAATCCCGAACCGAAGGGGCCATAACAGAGGCAAAGACAGAAACGAGGGCACTCTGTCCAAACACCAGGATGGCTCAGGCAGTGCACGAGCAGGCCAGAGGTGAACAATGCCCGAGACAGCAGAAGGAAAAAAAAACTAAAAAAAACCTTCTGCAATGAAACGGTGCAGAAGGAACATCAAAACCTAAAGCAATATAAAGCAAAACCTAAAGCAAACCGCAAGCGGCTCCGCAAGCCGCTGCACAAGACAAGGCAACAGTATGTGTCAAGACAACGGTCCCAAACCTTCACGAGAGAAGGACAAGACCACGTCAACAAAGTGCAGGATACCTACAAAGAGACAAAAAGAAAAGGAAAAACCGCCAGCAAACTCCATACCGCCGCCGAGACGAAGCACACAGGTGGGACACTAGCAACGAAGTCACCTGATCAACAGATGGTGAGACACTAGTCAAAATTATCAAACTTGAAGGCTCGAGGAGAAGAGCGAACCAGCAATGTTACGGACCAGACCGATCATGTGAAAGAGGCGGAGCCGTGGGAAAACCCACACGGTTTTCGGACACTGAGCAAGCAGCATCTGAAACCAAGACTGGCAAGGAACTACTGTAGAAGGAAAATCCGCCAGGGAGGAACCAAGGGACCCCTAAAGGACCAACAAGGCCGATAATGGATGACAAGGAAAAGCCGCTGTTTGCCAAAAAAAGCCGAACCACAGACTCTGCAAACGGCAAGGACAAAACAGCGGCGAAAACCTAAGAGCCAGGGCCCAGGACAAGACAAACGAGGAAGCGAGCACCACGAGCTGTCATGCAAGACGCAAAGCGAAACATAGCGACACCGCAACCCGCAGGAGCAGCGCAGCCAGTTCCAGCTGGGCAGAACGACGTATGCGTCACCGAGTAATAAACGAGGAGAACTACCCAGGACATGTATCGCACTAAAAAAATGAACTGTCTAGAAAAGGAACACAAAGAAAAGGCTGTAGCCAGGGCCAGAATCCTAGTGCCCCCTGTCCCAATGAAAAGTTTAAACCTACATCCACCAGCAGACATTGCAACACAGAAGCTGGTAGGGACATACAAGAAGATGAACGAACTCCATTCTATAACTGAACACTGGGGCTGTCCAATATCAGGGAACTGAACATGTACACAGTCCAACCAAGCACCAACACTAGTAAAGTCAATAAGCACATAATAAGACACACAACAACATGTAGTACAGAGGAAGGAAATATGGAAACAAGCAATGAAAAGACCCTAAAAATAGTCCAAGCACCGGTAGCTAGGGACAAGAGAGTATAATCAATATGATGAATTAACAAGACTTTGGAAGCAAGTGGTAACGGAATATGCACGATCAAGTACATATACAGCCACACTCCAATGAATATACAGTATAAGGGTACAGCCAGGCACTGCACAGCGGTCAATGAACGAGTGTCCAGATAGCATTGATTGAGGCAATGAAGTGTCCAAAGAGCATTGCAAACAATACCCAACACTCATAACAAAATCGAGAACCAGTGCCTGGCTGACAGTGTCGCCAGGCCGTATAATCTCACGCGTAGAGCGCAGACACTATCGTGTCACGACACAGCTGAGCCATGCAATATTCCAGGAGTATCGCTAGTGGATTATGTCCAGAGTTGCATGCACAGTAGAAGAAGGCGAGATGGAGTATCGAAAGATGACAATTAGTACAGAAGAGGACCAATGAGTCCAATAAAGGACTGGAGGTAAGCCTCACTGGAAGTTGATAGACGTTCCAAAAATATTTTAAGTATCGAAGCTTTTCTCGAACCTTCGAGAACCCTGAGAATTAAGCACAAAATCACAGCGGCTCATATAGCCCCATTGGCATCCGTGACCAATGGTCATGCAGGGATCCAATTTGAACTTGATTGAGACATGATGTAGAAGAATATATGTCCAAAATAAAAAAAAGTTAAGAAAGCGGTAAAAATTACCCACAGGAAGGATGGAACCGATGGACCCGAAGGGACACGGAACCGAACCTGGGGAGGGGCTAAACTAACTCGTACATAGAGGGGGTAAAAAGAAAACCCCCACTCTTTGTAACCAAAAGCCCCGCTCAGTGTTGGAAAACTTCAGGCGGGGTCCAATGGGGCCCAAGGCCCCAAAATCAGCCCCTCCCCAACCCTAGGAATCTCCACATGAGATCTCTGGGGAGAGACATCCTCCAAAGCCCCGGCCTCACAAGAAAAAGCCGGGGCAGGCGGAAAAGTAGGAAGAGAAGGGGCCAACTGGTCAGACCCGGTGGAACAGCTGGAGGAACTGACTCAAATGCCTCTGTCGCCACCCTGGTAGAGGCAACCGCGCCGACCAGGCTCAGGTGGGACCGCAGGCGGCACTGGCACTGAACCCAACTCTTTGTGGCCCACCCTGACGAACGGAACCGCGAGCCCTGGTACGACCCTGCTGGGAAGGAACCCCCGATTCTCCCGCAGCACCAACTCAGACATAGAGGAAGAAGGAAGAAGGAAGAGGCAAGAGGAAGAAGCCGCCGGAATATAACCCTCAACCGCAGAAGCCTCAAAAACCAGAGGATAAAAGAGAGAAGACAGCCTAAGAACCAGGGCCCAAGCGGATTCCAAGATGGAAGCAAGGACCACCTGACGACATGCGAAACGCGCAGCGAAAAACCGCAGCAACGCCTCCCACAGGATCGGCGCAAAGAGCTTCAACACGGCAGACGATGCCCGAGCAGCCGAGACCAAGGCGTCAGACCCAGGAACAGCCCCAAGCGCCTCAATGTCCTCTGCAAGCCAATCCGAAGATAGCTCTAGGAGGGAAAAGAAACGCAGGACCGAAGCAAAAAAGCCACGAGTGCGCAAATCCTCCGCTACAAAAGCAGCCGACAGGGAAGGAGCTGCACCGCACCAACATCCAGCAGAAGGGCAGGAGCGAAAGAGACACTCATTAAAAGTGCTCAAAATCGCCCCCAAGTAAACCTGGACCACCGTTAATGCTTCACGCCACTCAAACGTGCGGGGTCCGACAGAACGAGTCCCAAGCATCCAGCGAAAACAAGGGGCAGTCTGCAAGCCAGGACGACCCCGGAACCTCATAGCGCACCCAGTAAGGACATGACGATCTAAACCTGAACAAAGAGGGATCCATTATGGAGGTGTACTCCGGGTCACGCAGGAGGTAAGCCGCAAAGGCCGACCGCACCTCAGGCGGAGAGATGTGGGTAGCCGAAAACCTCTGGAAAGACGGAACCGAAGAATCCACAGGGACACGGAACTGAACCCAGGAAGGAGCAGAACCCAAGTCCAAATCGTATGCAGAGGGGGGGTAAGGAAAACCCCACTTCTTGCAACAGTAAGCCCCGCTCAGAAGGACGGAAAATCCAAACGGGGTCCAATGGAGCCCAAGGCCCCTAAGTCAGCTCCTCCCCAACCCCAGGAGCCTCTACACCAGACCCTAGGGCCGAGCTGTCCTCCAAAGCCCCGGCCTCACAAGAAAAAGCCAGGGCAGCCGAAAGAGCCGGAAGAGAAGGGGCCCATTGGTCAGACCCTGGAGCATCGGCCGGAGGAACAGACTCGAATGCCTCCATAACCACCCCGGACGGGGCAACCCACGAAACTGCCCAAGCCTCAGAAACCTCTAAACCCCACCCTGACCCCGAAGCCCTCAGGCGCTTAGTGGCCGGAAGCAGGGGAGTGGGGGAACACAGAATGAACGACTGAAGGGGAAGAACAAGGGGGCGAGGACGGAACCAAGGCTGAAGCGACCAACACCAAGTCCGGGTCCCTATACACAAAGCGGGGGCAGCCTCGGGGCGTCCGGGGAAGCAACAACCCGAGCATGTTGCAACAACCTAAACCTACCCTGCAACGCACGAGCTGCCTGCACCCGAAGCAATTCAGCAGCAGACTGGGTGAATTGAGTCACGAACAAGCAACACCACTCGCAGGACTCTAGGTCAAAGGTGTCACCGACCCAACAGGCAGCATGACGTAGGCAGAAAAAACGACTGTCCCCCCTGAGACAAAGGAACAGAGCAGCCTTCAAACTCGCATGAAACGAGATGAGACCCAGGGAATGCATCCACTGGACCATGGGCACGTGGTCACGTGAGCCCCAGTGGGGGTTTTCAGGGGCCCTTAGATGCTCTGCTAAGGGCTCTGCTAAGGGAAGCCCAGGCAAGGTACTGCTAACTGGTATCCCAAACTACCAAGCGAACCACTAATGGCTGAACCCGTGACGAGTACACACACGGGGACCTAGCGGAGGACCACCATGATTACATACATACATATATATATATATAAAAGGGTCAACAACACCAAAGGGCAAACCCTACACCAGGCAGAAAACAAAAATAAAAGAAAAACCTGCATGAGTACATCATCACCAGGCGGGAAAAAAACGGCAACTGTATTATGCTGAAAATGAGCTGCACAGTACCTTGAACCCCTTCAAGTGATGTAGCTACCTCCCGCCAAGAGGCAAACAGGGGTGCATGAAACACCCCAGCCAACTCCAAGGGCGAGCAATTACCGAGCAGCAAAAGACCACGGCAGAGGTAGGTCCCAAGCGACTTGTGGAAGGTAACCCCAATCCACAAGGGCAGTACTTACAGGGCACCTAGGGAATGTAACCCGAGGTGCATGCAGCCCAAGTACTGGTGAAATTACTCCAGGCTCAGCACACTACCACAGGACAGGACCCCATCACAAGGCACAGCACTGGACAAAATCTGGAGCCAGAGTTGCACGACCGCCAGCTCTTATATCAGCCACAGAACTAGGGGTGGATAGCTGGTGCCGGGGGATCTGGATATCCCCCTTTCCCATCTCAGGGGGTGGGGAGCTGCGGTGACGGTTGTGACGTCATCCTTGTTTTTAGTTGGGGAGTTGTATCCAACAGTTCGGTTTTCAGTAGCAATATTTTAACCAGATAGGGTTTGTTTAGGGGCACCTACCTTTCTGGGTGCCTGACCAGGTCGATGTCACATAGATTGTTTCCAACCACATGGGGGGTTTTTATAGGCCATTGCTCCTAGTGCCTCCGAGAGGGGCCAGGTTCTGGCTCGTGGTCCCTGGTAGGCCTAAGAACTTCATTGCCTTTAATTGATGCCACGGTCTAATACATTTATATCAGCCTGAATAGCTCTGGGGAGCCGAAGAGAGACTCGCCAGAAAAGGTCGATTGAAATTGAACAACTTTAAAAATATGTCCTTGACAATTGCACAAAGAAGTTTTTGCCAAAACCAGGTGTGCAGTGTAGTTATAATATCAAGGTATTTACCTGAAACTCTGCACTTTACCACTGTCTTGTGTGGGAGACATTGCTGAACGATCAGACCTTCGACTGGCCGAATTCCTCTCAATCAAGCGTGTGTCAGACAGTGCCTGTGTTGAGAGCTGGATCTGCTGAGTTAATTGATGAAGCTGTAGATCCAAGGCTGTAATATCACCAATACTACGACTGGCTCCCTTTGTTTCAAATCTTGACTCAACTTCAGCACTAACCTAGAATTATGCAATGAAAATGTCTATATATACCTGTCATCCATCTTAAAAAAATCATCTATTTATATTTAATACAAATTCCTAAAGAATAAATTATGATGAAAGCTGTACAAACCATGTCAAATCTAAAGCTAAGTATATTTAGTGATCTATAATCCTTAAATTACTTCAATCCAAAAGAACTTCCCGTTTCCCGAATAATTTACTTTACCTTTTTGTAATCTCTTCGTTCATTCTATTTTACATGCTTTCAGTTTCCAACCAAAAGGTCCCACTGGTTCACTTCCCTCAGAGGATGGAGTCATTAGGGCATGTTTTTTGTGGGCTGCATCCTGGGCAAGGTAAGTCGCTAGCCTATGGAAACCTTAATATGCCTAACATTTGATGCATCATGTTAGTGTGATCTCTGTGTGTAATGATGTAAGGGCGAAGAGGGAGAACGGCCTATTGACATAGCTCGGGTGCAGGGGGGGGGGGGGGGGGGGTTGTGTAAAATCCTGGTTTGTGCCTCAGAGGCTACGGGATCCAGTAAGTTCAGTAGAACTTCGGTTTCAACCCTTTTAACCCTGTCGTAGCTCAGTCGATTAAGGCAGTGTCTGGGATGCTCCTGGACTCGGGTTCGAATCCTCGTCACGGCCCTTGTGGATTTGTTCATGCCTAACAGGCTTCCTGTCCTCGGTAACGAAAAATCATAGTCAATGGTTTCCCATTATCAGGAGAAACTAACACTAACATTTCACACACAAGCACCATGAACTGCTATAAGAAAGCTATTTATTGCCCCATATTACTCTTCACTCATTCCATACTCATCTTCTTTCACTGCTGCTCTTTTAACATTTACTCCATTCTACTCTTCCTTCATCATTTCCCATTTTTGTCTTGGAAAACTTGATTTGCTAGGTTTATGCATCATTAAATACTTTTGCCATTTCCAACTTCTGCCCCTGATTTATTCCACTCACTTTCCACACAATCATATAAACCTGCTGTTTGCAGTATATATTGGTGGGTGGACACCTTTTGAGATACAAATGTAATAAAAAAGAAAAAAAAAGATGGTCTTCTGGAGGTCTCCTAAGCATATCCCATATTTCTCATAGTCATAATTCAATACTGTAACCACTCAATTATCCGGGATTCGAACATCCGGAAAACGCCCAAAATCGTGACCGGATAAAGTTCTCAATATCCGGCCAAAATGGCGATGGGAGCCGGATAAAAAATCGGAGCCGGTTAACTTGCTGCCGATGTTACACTATCCGGACAGTCAGCCGGATAATCATTGAATTGTCCGGATGTGAAAGCCATGGGGCGGGCAGTACTGTATTAATCCCGTCTGGCTGTGGCTCGAGGCGCATAATGGAGGAGGGGGTGGGGTGGGTGGGAGGAGTCAGGAGGGTGGGAGAGACCACCTGGGTACAGGAATTGCCATTAATTTTAGAACAATTCATCATAGCAAAAAAAATATTAGTAATTATGTAATAAATATATAAGTTTCCTAAAAACAACGTGCACAGGCTGAAGTTTCCTTCAAAAATATTGTGAGTTTTTCCTCCTGGCGGCCTACGTAATGTGCTATAGCTGCCCCAAGTGGACCCATCCAACACTGGTCAACCCATGTGCTCCCGTCCCTCTTGTTACACCATAGTGCCGCGCTATTAGTGAAATATTTTTTAAACAAGTTTTTTATTTTCATAGTAACTTTGAACATTTTTGGCCAAGACTATGTCTGGTAGCAGCATCAATCATTCTGGAGGTGTTAAGAGGAAGAAGGTTGTCCTAACAATTAAAGACAAGTTACGTGTTATACACCTCAATCAGTGAGACGTCACAGGCAAGCCAAATGCCTTCAACCAGCGAGGCTTCAGCAGCTGGCAGTCAAAACTTTGCTTAATGAACTGTACAGTAATTTTAAGTGTTAATTTTAGTGTTGTGTTAGTATAGGTTACGTAAATTGTTAAGAAATCTTAACTTCAAGATGTGTGGCATCAATCAAGATGACGAACACCAACAAGGTAAGTTGATGTTTCTAGTTGAATATTTAATATTTATGTGGCAAGGCAATTCAAATTATGTTGTTTGTAATATAAAAATAGTTGGAAATGGTCACTTTTGGACTCGGAGGTGAAAACTACCATTATCCAGAACACGTGAATATCCGGCTGGGGGTCCTTCCCATATAGTCCGGATAATCGAGTGGAGACAGTATTTGTAATTCCACATTCACAGAATTTTTCAGGTATGAAGCCCTCATGAATGAGTGCTAAATTCATAATGCTAAATAAATTCCTTACAAATCCTAAATTTAAAGATTACACCAATAGCAGCATCAGTGTTACATGACCAACTCATTGAAAGGCACGACAATATGAGCAGACGGAAGACACAGCAGTAGATATAACTGGTGTGAATTCATCCAGTTCTTCACAGGAAGAACAGCTGGGTGAACAATATTTCCTTTACACACTCCCAAGGTATTTAAATTAGCATTCCCGGTCAACAATACAGTCCTAACCACTACAACAAGTTGCATAAGTACTTATATATTCAAGAGATTAAAATGTGGAAAAACAAAATCATGACAAGATGCTCTAACCTGCATAAGGTCTTGAAGGGAAAGCTCCTTTCGCATGTTTTTGGTGGCAGGTGGAAGGCGAGCTACATCAAGCTTCATTATGTTCTCCAAAGTGAGTCGCAACAGACCAAGACTTTTCCTGTCCAAAAATTAAAAGTAGTGCAAACTGGGGGGCTATACCTATATTTACATTTACATGATATAATATACACTAACATTTTTCCACAAAATTTAAAAATGGACAAAATGACATGAATGAGCATATTTTCTTTTATAAATATAGTACTGTATACATTTTTTGTTTTAAAATAACAAACTTGGAATAAAAATTGTTAAACAAGAAAACAATTCTATGGAAAACATGTTAATAAATAAAAATAAAAATAATATAAATATCTTATAAGATGAAACAGATGGCAGTGAAGGATCTTATTGAATAATGGCATAAAAAATTCTGATATACTGTACAAATCAATAATTTTTTATACACATTCTATTCTTCCATACCAGAGTGGATCATCCTCAGTAACGGAGAAGACGAAGTGCGTCATGTAGTAGATGTTAGATACAAGGTGAGAGCACTGAGCCTGTACTACCACCGTTGTCAAAAGGGCCACCAACTCCGCTGTGCTCAGCACCAGCTCAGGTTCCCCATCTGCATTAACAAGTGCATAAAGCTTTGCTGGATTATAAAAAAATAACTTTGTGTTTGTAATTTTTTCTTCTGGAAATCTATATTCTGAGCATTTTTTCAATATAGTGGGGCCAAGTCAGGAGATAAAATACACAGTCTACGTTCAGTAATCCGAATCATATAGGGCTCACCCGCATTCAAGTTTCTGTAGTTTAATTTCTTACTATTAGTGTCCAAAAAACCAGCGTCGAATATAATGAAACTCCATTTTCTGGGCGAGACCAGGAGGATACTCGGAGCTATACCGGGCTGATATGTATGTATGAGACCGTGGCATCAGTCAATTCGATTGGAGTTCTAGCCTACCGGGGACCACGAGCCAGAACCTGACCCCTTCAGAGAGGCAAGAACAATGGCCTATAGAAACCCCTATGTGGTTGGAAGCATTTTATGCCTGCCATCTACTGGGTTAGAACCCAGAAAGGTAGGAATCTCAAAACAAACTCCACCTGGTTACAACTGCTACCAAAAACCAAACTACCAAGCAAAACTCCACAATCTGAAAACAGGCATGACGTCACAATCGCCGCTGCGTCACTGTCTGCGCAGCTCCCCCGTCCCCAGATCACCTCTTTCGGTCGGGGTGATCGGTTTGTTCGACTGCAGCCTCCTCCTTTTCTGGCAAAGAATGAGACTGCTGCTTTCCGGAGGGGTCCCCCCTGGGTTGTTGATGTTTGATTGGTTAGGCCGGGGGTGCATCATGTTTTGTGTCTGGTTGCAGCTCTCCGTCGTTATTTGTGCGCTATGACTTCTGTGTCCATGGACGCACTTTGGGTTGATCCAGTTTCCCCTCTTCCCTATTCGCAGGTGCGGGTCTCCCAGGTCGTCAGCAGGATTATTAAGGCTAGCCAGCCTGCAGCCTATCCCTAAGCCCATGACGTTCGCAAGTTCGCGGCTCTTGCCGCCGTCTTTAGCAATATGTCTCGGGCTGACATTCAGGCGCGGGGATTTTGGCGGTCGAACAGGGTCCAGCCTGCTCGTTACCTTGTTAACGTCCCTAGGCCCAGTTATGTCGCTTTGGGTCGGTGGATGCAGCCAGTTTTCTCGACTTCGGGTTGAGGAGTGAGCAGCAACCACCTCCCAGGTAAGTCCCTTTTTTCCTCTGTGGGCAGTTAGCTCCAGGTAGCTGTAGGGGCTCCCCCCCAGAAAACCAGCGTTGAATGTAATGAAACGCCATTATCTGGGTATAACGCCTGGAGGCTCCCCGGCATCCCTCCCTCTTTCCGGTCGGCGGTTTTTCGTGTGTTTTAACATCCAGCCTCAAAACTCGGGTGTGGATCGCTGGCATGGAAGGTCTGGGGCTCCCCCTTCCCCATCCTGAGGAGGGGGGAGCTGCGCAGACGGCGGTGCGGCAACAGGTGACGTCATACTAGTTTGCTCGTTTTTGTTTGGGGAGTTTTATCCACTTGTTCAACTTTTGGTAGCAATATTTTTACCATAATTTGTTTTGTTTTGGGATGCTTACCTTTCTGGGTGCCTGACCCAGTCGATGGCAGACATAGAATGCTTCCAATTACACATAGGTTTCTATAGGCCATTGCTTCCCTTGCCTCTCTAGAGGGGCCAGGTTCTGGCCGTGGTCCCCGGTAGGCCCATAAGAACTACATACACATGACTGATGCCAAAGTCTGATATTAGCATATCAGCCTGGATAGCTCCGGGGAGCCTCCGGGTCTCACCCAGAAAATGGCATTTCATTACATTCAACGCTCTTTTTTTTTTTTTTTTTTTGTACCACAACCAGTTATTCCAGTCATTTACCTTTACATTTTTCGTACTTTACCTGCTTACTCCTGTCCTTCACCTACACTCTCACCACTTACTAGAAAACAATGAACACAAATTCATTCTGATTACAGGAATTCAGATTACTGAGCTCTTACAGTAATGCATACCGTACTGTATAAGAGGAACCACTTTCTTTCTCCCTTATAATACCTTGATCTTTGTATTGGTGCAGAGTAACCCTAGCTTCCTTTGCCTGAGCTTGAATCAAGTCAATGGTTGAGTTAATGCACTGAAGACGCCCCACAGCACTCTCTACATTTGGCAGGGATGCTAATTCCACCACCTAAAATCAAACGGCCAGAGTCGGTAATTCTACATAATTTAAATCTTTAATAGCAGCAGTACTTTTCCTACTTTTATGGGGTGGGGAAGGCATCAGCACAAAGGAAAGTCGGATATTAAATAGGAAATAAACATACTGTACATACAGTTATAAATTACAGTAGTGTATCATTCTATAAAACCAGCGTTGAATGTAATGAAACGCCATTTTCTAGACGAGTCCCAGAGGCTCCCCAGAGCTATCCAGGCTGAATGGATATGTACATCTTTCTGGCATCAATCAATGCATGGAGTTCTTGCCTACCGGGGACCACGAGCCAGAACCTGGCCCCTCTAGAGAGGCATGAAGAGCAATGGCCTATGAGACTCCCCCCCCCTGCAGTTGGGAGCATTCTATGTCTGCCATCGACTGGAACAGGCACCCAGAAAGGTAGGCGCCCCAAAACAAACCCTTATTCTGGTAAAAGTATTGTGACCGAAAGCCGAACAGGTGGACAAAACTCCCCAAACGAAAATTAGAAAACTAGCATGACGTCATTATGTCGCCGCGCAGCTGTCTGCGCAACCCCTCCTCCCTGGGAGGGGGAAAGGGGAGCCCCAGACTCGCCCGTCGGCAACCCTACCTACAGTTCTTAGGCTGGATGTCCAAAAATGCGAAAAACACCACCGACTAGAGGGAGGGAGGTACTCGCCCAGAAAATGCCCTTTCATTAAATTCAAAGCTGATTTTCTGGGGGGAGCCCCGTCGGCTCCCCAGAGCTACCTCGCCACAGATAATGAAAAGAGGGAAGGATCCGGGAAGCGGACGCCACATGCCCTAACATAAAAACTAGACCAGAGACGAAAAGTAAGTTCCTTGCCTCGGTTCCGATCAACCCGGGACACCTCAACCCCAGAACAGGAAGGAGGGAAGCAAGGGAATCCGGGCAAACTAAAACGCATCAACAGACCCAGAGGCTGAGACGCGCAGAGAACAGCAAAGAGCCGCAACCGAACAACAAAAAGCACCCGCGGCCTGACCAACCAAGCAGCAACCCATGGACCCCACAGGAAGCAGCAGACTCAAACATCACCCGAGAAAAAGGAGACTACATCAAAAGAACAACCTACCACGAGGACCAACGAGGTAGAAAAACATGGGCGCCAGAGGAGAGCTGGAAACTCCCCGACCCGACCCCTATAGGTCAATACCAACAGAAGTAGACCTGAAAAACAAAAATACACCAGAACCGAAGGGATCACGACAACCGAGGAGAAGAACAAAATAGACAACCCAAGCCAATGACCAGGACAGGACCGAAAGCGCAAGATTAGCCCGGAGGTGAAACAACGCCCAAAACAGCAAGCGGAACGGAGCAGAAGTAACAGCAACAACGAACGCAAGCTGGAGCAGTTCCGCCAGCGCCACCCAATACAAGGCAACAGTACACTGCACCAGAAGACGGTCCAGAAGAAGACAAGAAGAAGGGAAAGACAAGACAACCCTATCAAAGACCGAAGAACTTTTTGCAGTGATAGGAAAACCAGAAGGACCACCAGGAACCACACACCACCACCGAGATCAAGCACGCAGGTGGGAGACCAACAACGAAGCCACCAGCACCCCCACAAGCGACGAGAAGATGACAAAAACCCCAGACGCAAAGACTCTAGGGGAAGAAGGAACCAGAATCGTATAGGGATGGACCGTTCCGCATAAAGAGGCGGAGCCCGCAGGAAGCCCCTCAGGATCAGAACCAAGGAAAGCAGAGCCCTCCAAATAAGGCTGGCAAAAACTTAGAAGGAACGGCCACCAGGGAACCAGGAACCCCATCCCAGCGAGCCGAAAAGAAACCAACCCGGACGAGCAGAACCGCTCTGTCCGCGAGGAACCCCCCACCCCAGGACCCTGGAAGGACCAACATGGCCAAACCCCGAAGAGCCAGGGCCCAGGCAGAGGCCAACAAGGAAACCGAGCACCACGAATGAAAGCTCGAGACGCGAAGCGAAAAGCAGACCGTAAGGAGCAGCGCAACCAGCTCTAGCAGGGAAGAGCGAGGCACGCGTCACCGAGGTATACAGGAGGAGAACTACTCAGGACGTGTACTGCAAGAAAACAAAAACGCACGTTCCGGAAAAAGAACAAAGAAAAGCCGTAACCAGGACCGGAATCCAAGCTATCCCTGTCCCAAGAAAGGAAACCAGGAGAGCAGGAGCGGTTGACCGGAAGTCCACAACCTCCCGCAGATATTGCAACACAAAAGCCTGCAGGGAGAACAAGGAAAAAGTGATCCCAGGACTAAAACTGAACACTTGGGTAGTCCAAAATCAGGGAACTGAACAAGGACAAAGGCCCCCTCCCCCAGCACCTAACAACAGTATAGCCAAGAAGCACCAACCAAGATACACAGCCATGTTTAGCATAGAGGGGGAGAAAAACAGAAATAGGCAAGGAAAAGACCGGAATAAGGACCAAGTAGCAGCAGATAATGCAATGTACACAACCCACCACAACGCGTGGCGTGGCGTGGGGGGGGTTGCACATACACAGAGGGACACCATGGATGTCAGGTTGCACCCAGGCACCGAAGATAGGCAAGGAATTAGTGTCCAGAGACCAAGTCAAGGAATGAGGACACCAACACGGACTGGGGTAACGAAGGAGTGTCCAAAGATCGAGAAAAGACCCAGGAGCCGAAAAACGAAACAAAGAGCACCAAAATGCAGGGCAGTGTCCCCCAGTACAACAAGAACAAGATACACAGACAAAGGAGTCACTGTAAGACAACACTAAGTGTGCAAGCAAAACACACAACACCTAACACCCGTTAGGAGCCAATGACGCTACCCTGGAAAGTGGGGAAGTGACAGGGTAGACAAGAACGGCCAGTGAACAAGGGTGGTACACGCACAAGAAAGGACAAGAAAAAACTTTAGAACCGCCAGAAAACTTCATACTGCCACCAAGATGAAGCACGCAGGTGGTACATTATCAAAGAAAACATCTGATCACCATACAAATGGTGATAGACCAGAGTCAAAAAACCCAGTAGCGAAGACTCGAGGTAAAGATCGAACAAGCCACGTAGCGGACCGGGCCGATCTCTTGAAAGAGGCAGAGCCATGGGAAGACCCCTGGATTCGAACACTGAGCAAACAGCGCCCGAAACCAAGGCTGGGCTGCCCACCAAGGAGCCAAGAGGACTACTCTCCCCTTGTAAGTCTCCAAGCAAGCCAGGACCTGGAGCAAGAGCGGAACGGGGGGGGGGGGGGGGGGAGAGAGATAATGGACTTGCCCGAAACGCTACGCGTACTAGTGGCTGTACAAGAATGTAGCAACTCTTGTATATATATCTCAAAAAAAAAATGGTAACCCCATCTCGACCAGTATTGCCTGAAGGCGTCGACCCCGACAGCCTTGCAATCGGGGAAGGGTTCCACATGATACGGGAGTCGCCTTGACCACGCCGATGCAAAGAGGTTCACCTTTGGGAGCTCGTATGTCTGGGAGAGCCAACTGAACGAGTTGGCATCAACCATCCATTCCATGGACAGGGGAAATGAAACGAGACAGGCTTTCCGCCAGGACATTAGACACCCCCCCGGACGTGAACGACCAGGAGAGCCAAACACCGAGAAATCAACAACCAAATCACCCAAAGCGACCAGCCCCAAAATGCCAAGGACTGCATCAAACCCCCATCAGTGGGGGATGGTTGGGAGGACAAGGGGACGGGGAAGGGGGAATGGTAGGGAGGTCGAGGGGACGGGGGAATGGTGGGGAGGTCGAGGGGACGGGGGTGTGGGAGATGGTGGAGAGGACGAGGGGACGGTGGAGTGGGAGATGGTGGGGAGGACAAAGGGATGGGGAGTGAGGAATGGTGGGGAGGACTGGGAGACAGGGAAAGGTTGCTGTGGCCGGGTACAGCTAGTGTATCTATATCGCAAGGGAATGTTATACTGTGTCTGTACAAATTAAGGGGGTCCCTTGTGAGTGTGTATTTATCTTGTTACGAGTCTGGTGGTGTATAGTGGAATAAATTAATTGTTGATGACTTTTTCCATTCTCCAGCGAGGTCTGATTACACCCTGTCATTCCTTTGGACGACAGAGTACATATCTACAACTGTGATTCATCACTGGGGGTCGGACCTTGGATGGGTCAGGTTGGAAGCATCTTCGCCAGTTAGTTACCCTGGGAGCGCCCTCCCACAAGTTAGATGTGAATATCCAGGCGAGTGCCTTACACTAAATTAACTGTTATTGGAAGTATATTACCACTGACTGTAACAGTGCACATAGATTAGTAGAAGCAGTTGATGCCTTGGGAAAGCCATTGAACATACAGGTATTCAAAACAACATGCACAAAAACAAAAACACAAACACAGCTTAGCATTTAATATACAGCTAGAGAACTTACAGCAGCAGGAAGCGGGGTGTAGTAATTAGCCGGAACACCAAGCTGCATAGCAGAAAGATTAGCATGGCGCAGGTGAGATAGTCTTGTCTTCACCAGCTGGTCAACCACTTGACATCGCTCACACACTAGCCACCACAACACTTCATGCAGGCGACCTAACACATAGCTGAGGCGAGGCAGAGTTCGTTAATTCAGTCGCCTGAAGATCAGTGAATCAAAGCTAAAACTTAGCATTTCAGTATTATAGTTACTGAGGGGGTCTACACTGATGGGCCTACAATTACATTATATATACATTTTTTCACTGTATGAGCTTATTTATTGTATAAAGCTGGAATGGTCCTGAAGTTACACATGTTTCTACAACAAACTAATGAGCTGAATATTTAATAGCAAAATTTATAGCATTAGAGCAATAAAATTACCACCAAATCAATTAGCTATAACGAATCACAGTACTCCTTGTAATAATGTATTATATTCCAGATGAACCGTTCCTTGGATTTTATTGCAATGGAAGTTACCAAGGCATTTACATTGTTGATAGATACTGCATTTTCTAAAGGAGCTTACCATCCATGTGACTAAGGTTACAGCCAAACATTTAATGAACACGAGACAACAGTCTTAATTTAAGGCCCAAGTTTGAATCTCTGACAATCCAAGTGAATGGCATTTAATGAACACTTTCAAAACTAAGTATTGATAACTGCAGCAACACAAACTATTAAATTAAGAAAATCACATTACTGTGATTTAATTGTGTATTAAATGAAAAACAAATTCTGGATTCATCCTCACAAAGTCATAACTTGTCAGTGGTGAGAAACAACCATACTGGAAAACTGTAGTTGTATCAGAGCATTAGGCAGATAAAGAGGCATAATGAAAGCAAAGTATGAAATACCAGAGCATCACAAAACACTGAAATGGCCAAAAGGAGGATAAAAAGCATGATGGAGCTCAATTACTTCAGTTAAACTTCCACTCTAACTTCAAAGTGACACAAGTTGTTGTGTATATAGTACATCATTCTTACACGACTGCATCATCCCAATACTGGTTGTCATGTTGCAAGAATAATCACAAACATGGGATTCAATTATGCATTACTATCCATATATATGAAAAATTAAGCAAAACTAATCCGAGCACTTTTGTGACTCAACACATTTTCAAGGCATATAGTAGACAGAAGACATGGGTGTGGGGCAGAAATTATATAACCACACCTGAGAAGATTAACAAACATAATATTAAATAATGGAAGTGATATGACTGCATCAGCCCAACAATGGTTGTCACGTGTACACCACCACTCCTACATGACTGCATCAGCCCAACAATGGTTGTCACGTGTACACCACCACTCCTACATGACTGCATCAGCCCAACAATGGTTGTCACGTGTACACCACCACTCCTACATGACTGCATCAGCCCAACAATGGTTGTCACGTGTACACCACCATTCCTACATGCCTGCATCAGCCCAACAATGGTTGTCACGTGTACACCACCACTCCTACATGACTGCATCAGCCCAACAATGGTTGTCACGTGTACACCACCATTCCTACATGACTGCATCAGCCCAACAATGGTTGTCACGTGTACACCACCACTCCTACATGACTGCATCAGCCCAACAATGGTTGTCACGTGTACACCACCACTCCTACATGACTGCATCAGCCCAACAATGGTTGTCACGTGTACACCACCACTCCTACATGACTGCATCAGCCCAACAATGGTTGTCACGTGTACACCACCACTCCTACATGACTGCATCAGCCCAACAATGGTTGTCACGTATACACCACCACTCCTACATAACTGCATCAGCCCAACAATGGTTGTCACGTGTACTACACCATTCCTACATGCCTGCATCAGCCCAACAATGGTTGTCACGTGTACACCACCACTCCTACATGACTGCATCAGCCCAACAATGGTTGTCACGTGTACACCACCACTCCTACATGACTGCATCAGCCCAACAATGGTTGTCACGTGTACACCACCACTCCTACATGACTGCATCAGCCCAACAATGGTTGTCACATGTACACCACCACTCCTACATGACTGCATCAGCCCAACAATGGTTGTCACGTGTACACCACCACTCCTACATGACTGCATCAGCCCAACAATGGTTGTCACGTGTACACCACCACTCCTACATGACTGCATCAGCCCAACAATGGTTGTCACGTGTACACCACCACTCCTACATGACTGCATCAGCCCAACAATGGTTGTCACGTGTACACCACCATTCCTACATGCCTGCATCAGCCCAACAATGGTTGTCACGTGTACACCACCACTCCTACATGACTGCATCAGCCCAACAATGGTTGTCACGTGTACACCACCACTCCTACATGACTGCATCAGCCCAACAATGGTTGTCACGTGTACACCACCACTCCTACATGACTGCATCAGCCCAACAATGGTTGTCACGTGTACACCACCATTCCTACATGACTGCATCAGCCCAACAATGGTTGTCACGTGTACACCACCACTCCTACATGACTGCATCAGCCCAACAATGGTTGTCACGTATACACCACCACTCCTACATGACTGCATCAGCCCAACAATGGTTGTCACGTGTACACCACCACTCCTACATGACTGCATCCCAATAATTATTCCTTGTTTGTTTACCTCTAACAATGCCACTAAACCATCTCAATCATAACTACTTTGCACAAAGAAATCACATTAACATGATGTATCATCAATGAGAAAATCAGTAGGAGTTGTGATGAGGATTCGAGCCTATGCTCTGGGTACTCCCAAGCACACGCCCTAGACAACTAGGCAACAACATGGTCAAAACACAACCCTTTTGACCATGCCATGGTGAAAGGTTAGGTTTAAGGTGTATGCTTGGGAGTTACCAGAGTATAGGTTTGAATCCTCATCACAGCTGTTACTGATTTTCTTACTAACTACACTTGTAGCTCAAGTTTTACCAGTTGCCCATCAGCACTAAATTGTCTATAACCAACACTGACCAAATCACTTACACTACCCAAAGTCATCACATTTGTGACTACATTCTGATACTTACTAATCCAGTGCCCTAAACAGTATGTCCTGGAAGCTAGTATTCATCTGAACAATTGGAGAATGTTTCTTGAGTAAAGTCTCCCAGCAGTGGATGAGCACATCCTGCAACACATTCTGCATCTGGTCTACATCATTGGCTGGATGAATGTGTTCAGAGGCCTCCTTCACCTTTCTGTCAATATCCTGAAGAAGTGGCTGGTGGCAACGGAACTTGCACAAGAACTTTTCTGCCCTATGAATATGATTAAAAATTAATACCGAATAATTTGAATAAATTGTGACATGTTGTATAAACTTTGCCACGTGCGTATTAACCCTCAAAGTGTGGGTTTTGTCATATGTTGATCTAGTGCACTGCAATTGTCAAATAAATATCTATCCTTTTGCATCAATGTTATAATAACGCCAATGATGTGTCTCAGTAGTCATGAGAGGCCACAAAATGTTTGTTATCAAATGAATGCCGTTGTACTTCGTATATTTATTTTGGTATTCTTTTTTACTAACACACATTCCTTACTTTGGAATATATTTAATATGAAAAATAAAAAATGGTTTAGTTTAGTGCCCATCACAATGTAATGCTGATGAATGCCAGAAGAAATGTTGACCACTGCTCAGGCCAAAATAAGGGTGGGTATATGATTTTGTGTATCTTCCATACCTCTCAATTCAGATTTGCCATATCTCAAGATTTTTTTTATAGCAATAGTGACAAAAATTTAAATGAGCACTTTGAGGGTTAGGCAATAGCTACATGAAAGATTATTTAAAATACAGTATATTCCCAATACACATATATACAATTAAAATGAGTATTTGGCACTACATAAAAGACAGAATTAATATGACAAGTTAGAGAGAGCATAACCTTTTAGCACCCTCAACCTACTGAGCAAATGAGGTGATTGTTGTTGAGATGAGTTGATTTGACACTTCAGCATCTTGGTCCTGTGCAGTATTGAGCAACTTGTCTAACAGCAATATATGGATGACTTTATCCTAGGAGAAAAAAAGTTCAGGTTTTGAGTGAATATGAAAAGCAACTTTCTGAGTGGAATCATATATGGTTGCTCTGCTAAGGTAAGCTCTGGTGCCTATAAATAATAATCATGAAACAGTCAGGCAGAATGATATTTCAGCACTGGTGCCAGTGGAAACTTTCAAGTACTGTACAGTACTGAATCCCAATAGTGGGTTATATGAATTGCTAGGGGTTTACTGGAGATCATTCAATATGGATAATAGAGTGAGTTCAGGGAGTTCTTTACTTCCCAAGCTCAGCCTGGGGACTAGGTTTGACTTATGATGACTTGGTCCACAAGACTGTTGCTGAGCAACCTGCAGACCCACATATCCACTACAACCCAGTTGATCTGGCACTTCTTGCAAGAAACTAATTCTTTCTTAAAGAAGTCCACTTTCCTTCTGGCACCCCAGATGCATTGATGAAAACATGAATGTATAGTATAGAATCTATACTATTTGATGATGATACTACCTTCTACTCAGACCCCCAACCCCCACACATTAAATAATGTTGTAAATAATGAATTTAAAAAGTCCATTCATGGATGTCAACCAACAAACTCACTCTAAACATGGAAAAGATCCACTACATTTTAATTGGATGTAAATCAACAAATGAAATTCAGCTTCAGATAGACAATGTAAACATGAGCAATAAAAATGATGGAAAGTTCCTTGACCTATACATAGACAAGAGACAACTTCAGCACCCACATATAACACATAACCAAACAAGTCTCAAAAACAGTTGGTATAGTTTCTAAAATCAGACATTATGTTCCCTGACATAACATGTCAGGGGGCCTGACGGATGAGTGGACAGCACTCGGGATTCGTAGTCCTAAGGTTCCGGGCTCGATTCCCGGAGGAGGCAGAAACAAATGGGCAGTTTCTCTTTCACCCTGATGCCCCCTGTTCACCTAGCAGTAAACAGGTACCTGGGAGTTAGACAGCTGCTACGAGCTGCTTCCTGGGGTTGTGTAACAAAAAAGGAGGCCTTGTCGAGGACCGGACCATGGGGATGTTAAGCCCTGAAATCATCTCAAGATGATCTCTTCACTCTGTTCTCCTCATTATATTACGCGCTAATCTATCCCTATCTTACATACGGTATCTGTGCATGGGGTTCAACCACTGCAAACGACCTCAAGCCTATCATCACCCAGCAAAAATCTGCTATCAGAACAAACTGTTTTCAGAAACACACAGCCCCTTCTGTTTAAATCCCTAAACATGCTAAACATACACACTACACATTATCTTGTCCAATTTAAATTTACAAATCCTTGTTCCTAAATGTAAATACTGATCTGAAATTCTTCCTTGACAGATGTAATAGAACCCATAATCACCACACCAGAAATAAATCTCTCCGATATCTCCCAGAGTCAAACGAAATCTGTGTAAACATTATGCAAACAAAGGGACCTATTCTATGGAACTCACTCCCTAACAAATTGCAAAGCTGTCCAACCTACACCTTATTAAAAATAAAACCAAAACGTACTTAATTGCATCCTCATAGTTTCCTACTTAGTGTCTTTACCCTTAAACTGCGCAAAGCATCATATCATGTCTTCAGTAACTGTCGATAAATTGAGCATGACATCATACGATGTTTTGGAGTACCTCTTAAGATTTAAACGACCTGCGAGGTAGAGGGAGCCCCCATACGCTGCCCATGTATGCAACAGCCGCCATTTTGAAAGAAATCCAGCTAGGTCACCAACGTGTGGGAGGCTTCAAATACCCAGCAGATACCATGGTGGGCGCACAGCCAAACGCCTGCCGGGCACACACACCATGCAATCATTGACTGAAGATTAGATAAATACTGAACTATTTTCTGATGGTGAGGAAAGTGTTATTGATGGCTCTGACATTGATAAAGACTATACACAGAAGTCCGATGATAATAGAACGAAGAGTGAGATTGCAATACAGCCTGCTCCCATGGCGAGGCCTATATGCTCAGCAATGCCTCGTTGCCCAGTCTATACCAATTCGCTCATGACCACACAGTTCTTGTACTTATTTAGAGTATGAGGTTATTTTGGGCAACGAGTCAGAGGAAGGTGACTTTTTGGTTTTAGTGAAGTTGAATCAGAACATAGTATTACTACACCTGTCGCTAGTACCAGTGGTATTACCAAGCGATGTTTTCTCGTGTCAGTGTCTCGCCCAGCCAAGCGCTGCCGCATGGCACCACATGGAGACAATGAGGAACAAAGGCCCTCATGTTCACATGATTTTACCTCATCTTTAATTTGCACCCGTACTTTACGTAGACGGGCTTCAGCTCCTGGCCCAGGGTGTGCAACTATTCCTCGCTGTGGTGCCGCTGTTTCGACTTGCAAGACACCAGGTGTACTTGTGTGGAGTGATGGTGATGATTTTGTTCCACTAATTCCTGCCTTTGACAACAAAGATATTGGGATTACAGACCTTTTCTCCTGATACTGGCCAGGACATGTGTGAAATGGACTTTTTTGCTGCATATTTGGATGAGCCGCTCATGGAGCATATTGTTCAGCAAACGAACATTCATGTGGCTCATCTCATTGAACATGAGTTAACAGATTTTTCACGATTACAGCTTTGGAAACTCTACTGTAGCTGAAATGTATGTATTTCTTGCACTATGTATGTTGATAGACATTGTGTAAAACACGCTATTTCAGATTATTGGAGCAAAGACCACACTGCTTCAACACCTTTGTTCAGGAAATATATGCCTCGAGACATGTTTCAGATACTTCTCAGGTGTCTTCATTTTGCAAGTAATGAAGACCAGACACAGGATGATAGACTTTGGAGGGTGAGCCACCTTAGGAATGAACTTGATTGGAAAGTTCAGAGATTTCTACAAACCAGCTCAGAAGCTGGTGATTGATGAATCCCTTGTACTTTTCAAAAAACATGTTGCCTTCAAGCAGTATATTCCCTCAAAACGCAACAGATTCGGATTAAAATTCTTTGTTCTCTGTGACTGTGAAATAGGACTTGTGTTACACATGATTCTTGATTACACATGACCAACATGGTTTCTCAGGTAGTGTGGTGAAGACACTGATGACACCATGGCTGAACAAGGGCCACATTTTATATACAGATAACTATTATACAAGTCCCCTGCAAAATAGGTTCTTGCTTGAAAATAGAACTGGAGTGTGTGTGGGGCACAGTAAAGGCAAAAAAAAGGGAAATGCTAGTGTTTGGCAATAATATTGCAGTAGGTGACTGTGAGGTAAGAAAAACTGATCAAATACTCTCAGTGCTATGGAAAGACAGCAGAGAAGTGAACATATTCATAACTGTTCACACTGGAACAATGGTGAACAGTGGCAAGGTGAACAAAATAATGAAACAACCAATATATAAACCAGATTGTGTTATGACTATAACATCACCATGCGTTTGGTTGATAAATGTGACATGATGGTGGGGGCTGTCGAGTGTGTACGGAAAACACCGAGGTAGACAAAAAAAATTCCATCTTGTTGGACATAACCATGCTGAACAGTTTCGATATCTATCTGATGAAAACAGGTCGTAAACCAACTTTCTGCACGTTTAATTTTACAGTTGTGACACAGTAATAACAAAGTTTGGCAAAGACATTCCTGGCATACACAGACCCATTACTGTATGAACCCAGTGTTGCAGCATGCTGCTACACCCAGGCTCACTTACATGGAGGCTTTTCAAGTACACAGACTAAAATATTTGCCACCAGCTGGAAAGCGTGCAATAAGCCAGTGTGCATGTGTAGTTAGTAAAACCAGACTAACGAGACCACAGAAACGTAAACTGGTACAAACATGATATGAAGCATGTGCCATCCCTTTGTGTGCTGTCAACTGCTTCAATGACTACCACTGTGACAAGGACCTCTAAATGTCCAATAATAAGGGTGCAAAAACCGGTACATATTGAGCGAGTGTGTGTATATATATTAATGAAAAAACTGAATACATATTATATAAGGTGTAAAAGAAAACGTGTGTGTACATAATTGTGACACTAATATGCAAGTGTATATTGAATGGATGCAAGATGTATAATAATTCAACATCAAGTACTGTACCATTATATGGAACAGTATTAGTGAAAAAAAATTGTGGTAAAATACACCTAGACACTGTAAATAATACAGCAAAAATAAATTTGTGGCATCTCTGGGTGCTTGAAGACTGCGCGCGACACCTCCGGGACGCTCACTATGAGCGATCATGTTGGGTGTGACGACGTCATCGCCCAAGTTGTTGGCTCATTTACATCATTGGTAAGTACAGTGGAGCCTCAAGTAACGAGTTTAATCCATTCTGGCAACGAGCTTGTTATGTGGAAAACTCGTCTTTAGAAACTAATTTCCCCATTTAAAATAATGGAAATAAAATGATTCTGTTCCACGCCTCAAAAACATCAATACCTGTATCACCATTTTATATTGTAAATATAATAATGCACATGTAATCATAAATGTTTTGTTTTACTGTTTTCAACTGTACTTTACCTTATGGAGAGTCTTTGCTGGCTTGAGGAAGACAATGAGGAGGTGGGGAGGAGGAGAGGGGTTACGGTGTGGAGGGCGAATCCACCTCTGAGTCAGGCGGGCTCTCTTCTTGGGAATTTCACCCCACTGGGACCGAGTTGTGGTTATTTATTTATATATATATATATTTATTTATTTATTTATTTATATACTAGAAGGTACATTGGGTTTGTGAGAATACATAGCATGGTATTTACAATCTTGTAAAACCCCTAGTATGAGCAGCGTTTCGGGCAGAAATTTCACTATCGTGGTTGATAGTGGTTCACTATCACTTGCTCGTCTTTTCTCTACTTTTGCAAAGAACGTATCTATCAAACATTCACAACACTTCCCTGATCTCACTGGAAGAAGCAGCAGCATCCTCCCTTATCTCCTCCTCCCCTGATGAGAGCTCTTGTACCTCCTCTTGACTCAGCTCCTTAGTTCCAGAAGTTCCTCAGTGGTCAGTTCCTCACTGTACTCCTCCACTAACTCCTGCCCATCAGCAGCATCCAACTCCAGACCCAAAGTTTGCTCCAGAGCAACAATATCTTCTTCAAAATGGTGCAAATTGTTGAGGAGGAACTGCCATACTCCCTGGCATGATCAAACAGACACCACGCTCATGCTTTGCTATAATTTCCTTCTTCAAATCCATAGTAATTGTGTCTTTCTTCCTCTTGACAACACTATCTTTAGCAAGCAGCTTCTTTGGCGACATCATGCGTTACAAAACAAAAAAAAACAAAGAAAAGCACAAATAAATGCAGAGGGATGCTTGTCCTGCACGATACAACAACAATACTGTCATCGGAGGCGTCCAAGAATTTGCGAGAACGGGCGAGAACGCTAGGGAGCACCATGTGGTTTTGCTCGTTAATAGAGCCAAAGCTTGTCAGTAGAGAAATTTTCGGCGAATGACTCGCTAGTTACTCGAAATGCTCGTAGATAGGGCCGCTCGTCACTCGAGGTTCCACTATACAATTCAATTTTTTTTTTCTTGAGCTCAGGGAACACAAATTAACAGTTTTATAAGACAAAAAAACGTTTGAGCCTATGGGTGTTGAAGGCCATATAGCCCAGAGGAGTTTAAGGGTTAAACACGCACTGTATCTTGTGCTACCCACTCCCCCAATATTTGTACCTAAGCCATACACCACCTTCACCACTGTAATTACTGCTATCATCTTATATCATGGTTATTATTTTGAATGTATCTAGAAATAATCCTCAAATTATGCTACAATGTACATGTTCATAATTCTCAAATTTCACTATAATGTACCTACTAATTTTCTTCCAATTTTCTTACAATGTACCTGTTAAAAATTTTAAATTTTGCTACAAATTACCTACTTAAAATTATCTGTTATATTAAGGACCTGCCAAAACCCTATGCGTGTTAGTGGCTTTACAAGAATATAAAAACATCAATGTTATGAACTCTCATAAACCCATTGTACCATCTTGTATATATATAAATAATAAATAAATAAAACTAAAATGCCTATTCAAGCTCTCTTCTTGACATCACAAGCAACTGCCAACAGAGGACTCTTGCTAACTTGCTCATTTATTCACCAACAGGAAGAAGTGCCATGCATGGTTTCAAAATGCCTCACAAGAACTCAAGACACTTAACACCTAAACTGTACACAGGAAAATAGATGTAAAGAGGGAGGGACAGGGGGCAACCAGATGATTTCAATTAGTAAGATTCTTTTCATATTTACTCAAAACCTTATTTGCCAGTTATTACATTCAGCTACCCCTTCAGGTAAGCCATTAATGAAAACACTTTGTTGGTGGTTACTCAGTTACTTATAATGCAAAGAGTGCAATTTGGACTGGCTTTAATTTTTATGAGTGCATCTCTTGCCATCCTGGGCAGTAATGTATGATTTCCAGTGATGCCCTTGTACTTAACCTGACCTTCCGGGGTGCTTGTAAATTATACACGTTACCAGTGCCAGAATACCATTCTGCCCAACTGTTTTATAATCCTACTCAACAGACACAGTGGATCTTACTTTAGGGGACAACTGAATGTGATTGCTCAGAAAGCTTCATAATCTTTCTGAGTGAATTTCACCTTTTAAAGGTTTTCTTACTATCACAAAGTACATTCAGCCTTTATGATAAAAAACAAAATTGCTAAATCCTATATGAATGATTCTTTTAGTTTAAAAATGTAGCAGAATATTGAACTCACCTTAAAAGTGACCAGGTACTCATTAAGAACAGTTGCCTTGGAAATCACAACCTCTGTTAGCTCCTCTTCGTTGGCAATAACGACTCTTGGCTCCTCGCCCGTTATCTCATATATTAAGCCCTCTCCGTACAGAGCACTTACATATTGACTGGCAACCAATGAAAGAAAATTTGTGAGCATTAACTTTTTAGGAACACTATTTTACGGCATATATGTTTTTATAGCATCTATATCAATCCTAAAACTTTAGTGGTACGAGATGCTAAAATTTATCATCGGTAAATACAGGGTAGCCACAATAAATCCGATGACACTTAAATGAGTCGTCCAATTGCAGAATTTCCAAAAATCATTTCCTTAATTATTCTATAATATTGGATTCTTCATGATAAACCTCAAAAGATATGAACAGTTTGTGCCAAGCTTATCAGGGGGACCAACCAGTGTATCAAGGGACCAACCACAGATCACTGTGGCTAACTACCCATCACTCAAGACGATGATCACTTGAATCTCAGAATTTTTCGTCATTGTGCAAATTACCTGACCAAAATGCAGGCAAGTACTGCATAGTAATATTTATTTTACAGCTAGATAGATCAATTATTTATGAACATATTCATATTTTTTAATTTACTCATGATAATAAATAAGAATTGGTTAATTGTTTATAAATTTTATGCTGTATTCAGTGACCATACAACTTATAATACTTATGTCATTCATCATTTATAAAGCTTATGCCATTTATCATTCAACTGTTACTCTAGGAATACAGTGTCATTTCTAAGTATTTTGACACAAAATTCGTGATGATAACTCAGAAAAAATATGTTGGAAAACTTAAAAGTGTAAAATAAACATTTTAGCCATGGTTGAGTGGGAATTGGCCATGAAGGTGATAACAGTATTAACCCGTTAACACCTTCATGGTCCGGCCATCACCAGTATTAATGGTCAACACCTTAATACTGACTGTACATATTTTATCATAGTAATCTCTAACAGGATTATTTTGAAAACGTACAGAGCTCATGAGAACAGCTGTCCCACTTATAATTATATTTCCCAAACTGTGATCGTGGACTTGTGATTGTTCTTATATTTCATTTGGTTATGCTGGAAATTCTCACCAGTTTAGTCTTCTTCTTCAGCGCTATTTATTTATTTATTTTTTGAAACTTTTGTCAAATATTTTAAATATATAACTATACTTGCATCTGAGTACATTATAGTGTTCTAATTATTTACTGATCACATTCCCAACAATCCAAAGTTTGTGAGAGGATGAAAGCTTCATATAACCAAATCAGTAGCTTTACTAAGAATTCTATTTTGTAATGAAAGCTAATAATTTTACCCTTTATTTTAATTCAACATCTTTATAATTAAAGATACATGCACAGAGATTCTATTTTTAAAGGTACAAAGCCATAAATGCTCTCATCTATGTAACAAATAATGTACAAGGAATTAGGAGTCAACTTTAAGTAAATCTAACATCCTCAAATACAGTAGTAGTAAAATCTACACAGGACGTCAATTAATTATTTTGTGTTAATGACTTTCAACAAAAATAAAAAAAATAAAAACATGTACTCACCCAGATGAGCTATACTGCTTCAAAGCATGTGCTTCTGAAAAAAAAATATTGCTATGAATCAATCACAGCATGAAATTTGGAGCTATAAATAACATCCAGATATAGAGGCACTGCACGTAATGCGGTGGTCTGCACAGCCGGCTCACTACTGCAACGTTCTGGGGTTTGGTTCAAATGGCAAGGAGGACATGTTTGGCCAAGTTTCTTTTCACCTGATGCCTGTGTTCAATTCTTAGTAAATAGTCACTCAGGAGTTAGGGTAACTGTTGTGGGTTGCATCCTGGAGTAAGGTCAGTTGTTAGTACTAGGGGGGACCTCAAAAAGACTATCAGGCATCCTGTCCTCAACAATGGACAAACAATTTTAGCCTTATTCCTTGAAAGATGTACTCAAATAAAATTAACAAATATATATAAATACATACATTACTGAAGAACATTAACATTTATAAGAATGATTTTAAAACACAGTATACAAATAATATCCAGAATATTCACACCTAATGTCCTCATACTAGTGCTTAAGTTATGTGTAACTATGTAAACAAAAATGATCATATCTGACAATTGATTTATCAATTGTAAACCAAAATGAAATTGATCAGAAAACCAAGGAATACAAGTGTGTTATTGCTTCTTTCATGCATACTCTTTAAAATAACCAGCGTTGAATGTAATGAAACGCCATTTTCTGGGCGAGTCCCGGAGGCTCCCCGGAGCTATCCAGGCTAAATGGATATGGATATCTTTCTGGCATCAGTCAATGCATGGAGTTATTGCCTACCGGGGACCACGAGCCAGAACCTGGCCCCCTCTAGAGAGGCACGAGGAGCAATGGCCTATAGAGACCCTCCCTGTGGTTGGGAGCATTCTATGTCTGCCATCAACCAGGATAGGCACCTAGAAAGGTAGGCGCCCCAAAACAAACCCCTTTTTTGGTAAAAGTATTGTGACCAAAAGCTGAACAGGTGGACAGAACTCCCCAAATGAAAATTAACAAACTAGCATGACGTCATCACGTCACCGTGCAGCTGTCTGCGCAACCCCCCCCCCCCCTGGGAGGGGGAAGGAGCAGCTCCAGACCCATTTGCGGGCGACCCAACCTACAGTTCTTAGGCCGGATGTCTAAAAATCGTGAAAAACACCGCGGACGGGAGGGAGGGTGGGATGCCGGGGAGCCTCCAGGACTCGCCCAGAAAATGGCTTTTCATTACATTCAATGCTGGTTTTCTGAGGGAGCCCCGTCAGCTCCCTGGAGCTAACTACCCAAAGATAAGGAAAAACAGGGACTTACCCGGGAGGCGGTTCGTCCTCACTCCTCAACACGAAGTTGAGACAACTGGCTGCAACCGCCGACCCAAAGCAATGCAGGCCCTACCTGGCCCCGGAATATTCACCCGGTAGCGAGCAGTCAGGACCCTGTTTGACCTCCAAAAACCCCGCGCCCGAATGTCAACCCAAGACATGTTGCCAAAGACGGCAGCCAAAGTAGCAAACTTACACACGAGGATAAACCGCAGGCTGACTAGACTTAATAACCCTGCGGACAACTTGAGAGACCCCGAGCCCAGGAACAGGAAAGAAGGGAAACCGGGTCAACCCAAAGCACATCCCCGGCCACCGAAGCCGTGGCGTGCAAATAACGGTGGAGAGCCGCAACTGGACACAACACATGATACACCCCCAGCCTGACCAACCAAGCATCAACAACCCAAGGCCTCCTCCGAAACGCAGTCGTTTCATTCTTCACCAGAAAAGAAGGAGGCGGCTGCCACCAAACAAAACGACCACCAGGACTGAAGGAGCAGAAACCCCTGCACCGGAGGAGAGCATGAAGCTCCCCGATCCGACCCCAAGGCCAATGACAACAGGAAAAAAGCTTTATAAAAACAATCCCGAATGAAGGGGGCCACAACAAACCAAGGAGAAGAGAGAAACGAGAGCACCCGGTCCAGAGACCAGGACAGTTCAGGAGGCGCATGAGCAGGCCGTAGGTGAAAGAACACCTGAGACAGCTTGCAGAACGGGGCAGAAGTAACATCGACACCAAAAGCAAGCTGAAGCAGCTCCGCCAGCGCCGCACGATATGAGGCATCAGTATTGGGCACAAGATGACAGTCCTGGAACAACCAAGAGAGAAAGGACAGAACAACCCTATCAGAGACTGAAGAATACAGTACCTACGCATTGATAGGAAGAACCGGAAGGACTGTCAGGAAACTTCATACTGTTGCCGAGACGAAGCACGCAGGTTAGAGACCAACAACGAAGCCGCCTGCGCACCATACAAGTGACGATGAACCAGAGTAAAAAACTCCAGACACAAAGACTCGAGAAGATCGAACCAGCCTCGTACTGGGCTGGACCAATCCGCTGAAAAAGGCGGAGCCGCGTGAAGACCCTCGGGTTCGGACACCGAGCAAGCTGCGTCTGAAACCAAGGCTGGGTCGGCCACCAAGGAGCCAGAAAGACAACTCTTCCCTGGTAAGTCTCCAAGCGAGACAGGACCTGCAGCAATAGCTGAACCGGGGGGGAAAGAGGTACAGGTAACCCCACCTCGCCCAGTCCTGCCTGAAGGCGTCGACCCCAACAGCCTCGCAGTCGGGGAAGGGCGCCACGTATACCAGGAGACGCCTCGACCACGCCGACGCGAAGAGATCCACGTCTGGCACAGCCAACAAAGAGAGTCGGTGTCGACCGCCCATTCCATGGAAAGGGGAAGGAAATGAGACAGGCCGTCCACCAGGACGTTAGACATCCCCCCCTCCCCCCAGACCTATTTGGCATTAGCGTTGTGAAATTTTCATCCCAATATGTTAAATGATTTTTTTATTTTTAAAAATAAAAATTTTTAAAGGCCAGATTTCACACAGATTGAGTTAGTATGTTATTATGCTCTATTTTACTATATATCATATAAATACATTGCCCAAATGGCAATATTTCTTGTGTCCCTTTGAGCAAAAAGCTGACCACTTTTTTTGTGTGTTTTTTCTCTTCTTTGTTTCTACGCAGATTTTGCTGTAGCTTCTACATCATGAAGAATGCTTATCCGGCACTATGCACGTGAAGTTGGAACAAATTTGTTTAACATGTTAATGAGCCACAGGTGGCAGAACTTGGGACTTAGTTTTTTTTTTGGCCGATTTATTTACGGATTTCAAAATCTATTCTCGTTGTCTCTTTAGGTTGTATTGATGAATGAGGACCAGATGAGAGCCTTATCACTTATGTATGGGCAATAAAGTTACTGCAATATATGCATTTGTTATCCTTAACCTATCCTAATAGTTCGTTTTTTGGGGGGAGGGGGTATTTTTTCTTTACATCATTTCAACATATATTGACCTACAACTTTCACATATTTGAGTATGAATGCCAAGAAATGTTTAAATAATCAAGAAAATTCATTAATTAGAACTACCATAAAAAAAGACAGTATCAACAATTCAGTTTCTGACCGATTCTCACCATTTTTACATGTGCAATGTTCTTAGTTCTAAGGTGTCCTTATTGTCGTTTAGTCATACAGCCATAACGTTAAGAGTTACTGTATACATTTTTTGCATCTATATTTTGCACATATTTGGACGAAGACATTCAAAAAAATGTTTTACAGTAAACTATACTCTTAAACAATATTTTTCTATAAGGAACATGAATGTTATATGCAATTCTGAGACCATAATGAATAAAATAACAATTGGTGACTTAATATTTTGACACCTAATTTGAAATTGTGAATTTTTTTCTTTTTTTCATTATATTTTTAACTTTCTGTTCATAGTATGATGTTGATCCATTATGAAAAGTTGGAGCATTTACCATGAATATATTATTCACAAAAAAATTGAATGTGTTTGAGGAAGTTTCGGTACACAAGCACTGGGCCCCTTAAGTACGTTTGCTTAAGTATTAAGTTTGGGTATTAAGCTTAAGTTTGGGTAGTATAAACCTTTAAGGGTTTGAATTAATAGTAATATATTCCCTAATAGAAAAAATTAAAATAGCATTTTAATTTGTATACTGTATTTTAACCATAACACTATCTCAAATGAAAATAAAGTTGTACTTTTTGAGATAAGCACCTGCTTTATTAGAGCAGGTGCAACACCATCTTAGATTTGGTAAGTTCAAACACTATAAAATTTATGTAGAAAATGTACTGCTACTAAAAAACCAGCATTGAATGTAATGAAACGCAATTTTCTGGGCGAGCCCCAGAAGCTCCCTGGAGCATATCGGGCTAATGTATGTTATATTAGAAAGGGACATTAGCTAAGGAGTTCAGACCTACCAGGGACCAGCGCCAGAACCTGGCCCCTTCAGAGAGGTTTCAGGGAGCAATGGGCCTGGGAAGCCCCCTTGTGGTTGGGGTTTTCCTTATCTGCCATCAACCGGGGTTAGGCACCCAGAAAGGTAGGCATAACAAAAAAAAAAAAACAGTGTAAGACACTAAAACAAAAAAATGAACAGAGGTAAAAACTCCTTACAATACCAAGCAAACAAACAAACATCACACTTTACTGCCGCGCCGATTGTCCGTGCAGCACTCCCCACCCCGAGAGGGGGTCCCCAGACCTCATAGCGCCGGCTGCCTAGCATCAGTTCGGAAGTTAAGCTTCAACCAACGTGAAAAAAACGCCAACCCGGTGGGAGGGAGGGTTGCCAAGGAGCCTCTGGGGCTCACCCAGAAAATGGCGTTTCATTACATTCAACGCCAGTTTTCTGTGGGGAGTCCCTACGGCTCCCTGGAGCTTCATACCCAAAGAGAAGGAAAAGTAAGGGCTGACCCGGGAGACGGCCGCCACAAACTCCACAACGCGAAGTCGAGAGAACAGGCAGCAACCTGCAACCCAAAGCAACACAAGAACACACAGGAGCAGACACGCTCACAAAAGAATGGGTGGCCAGGAACCTGTGCGACCCCCAAATCCTCGCGCCCGAAATGAGCCCAAGACATCACCAAACATAACAGCAAAAGTCGCAAACAGCACGGGCGCAAGGATGGACCGCAGGCTGGTAGACTAAGAAACCTGCGGACAACCTGGGAGATCCCAAGCCCTGAAACAGGAAACAAAGGGAACCAGATCAACCCAAAACGCATCCCCAGCCAAGGCACACAGGTAACGGCGAAGAGCCGCAACCGGACAACACATAACACGCCCCCGGCCGAACCAACCAAGTATCAATAACCCAAGGACCCTCCCGGAAAGCAGCCGTCTCGACCATTGCCAGAAGGATGGAGAAAGGCTGCAAATGTACAAACCTACCACCAGTACCAAAAGAGTAGAAACCCATGAGCCGGAGGAGAGCCGGAAGCTCCCCGACCCGACCCGTAGAGGTCAATGCCAACAAAATACAGTATGGCCTTTGAAAAACAATCTTGAACTGAAGGGGCTACCACAAACTGAGGAGAGGAAAGATAAGAAGGCACCCTGATCAAGGACCAGAACGGCTCAGGCGGCGCATGAGCAGGCCGGAGGTAAAACAATACTGTACGAGAAAGCGTATGGAACGGGGCGGATGTGACGTCCACCCCGAAAGCAAGCAGGAGCGGTTCCACCAGTGCCACACGATACAAGGCGACAGTAAGAAGCATCAATTAACAGCCTGAAAACCCCAGAAAGGTCAAGACAACCCGATGCGAAAGAGAAGACAACCTACGAAGAGCAAGAAAATGGTGAATAGAAATGCCAGGAATGTCATACTGTCACCGAGACGAAGCTCACAGGTGGGACACCATCAACGAAGCCACCTGATCACCATAGAGATGGTGATATACCCGCGTCAAAAGACCAGATGCAAAGAGCTGAGGAGAGAGCCGAACCAGTCACGTACAGGACCGGTCCGACCTGCCAAAAGAGATGGAGCCGCGGGAAACGCCCCGGGTTCGGACACCTATCAAGCAGTGTCTGAAAACAAAACTGGGCCGACCACCAAGGGACCACGAGGACTACTCTCCTTCGGAAGGACTCCAGCCAAGCCAGAACCCAAAGCAACAGCTGAACCCGGAGAAGAGGAAGAGGTAACTCCACCTCGACCAGTCCTGCCGAAAGGCATCCACTGCGAACGCCTCGCAGGCGGGTAAGGGTGCCACATAGAATGGGAGACGCCGAGACCACGCCAACGTGAAGATGTCCAGGTCCAGGAGTCCATACGTCCGGCACAGCCAACGAAACAAGTAGGCGACGACTGCCAATCTGTGAACAGAGGAATGAACCGAGACAGGCCGTCCGCTAGGACGTAGGACACACCCCGGACATGAAACGCATGTCTAGCCAAACCCCGAGAATCCAGCAGAACGAGCCACTCGAAGGTACCAACCCCAAACGTCAAGGACCTAAGAGAATCTCCATGGTTCCGGCAATGACCCACCTGGGAACAGTCCAAATGGAGCCGGATGGGAGAGCCTCGAGTGACCCAAACTCTCCAAAACGCAAACCCTACAGCCACGAACTCCTGAACCGTGCTGTGAACCCGACAGATGGACCTCACCATTCCCGTCCGGCTTGGTGAGCACTGGTCACAAAGCTCCAGCCGAGAGATGACTCATCCGTGAACACATGGGGAGGCGCCAAGGCACGGAACCCCGAAAACCTTAAAGAGAAAGCCGGTGACGCAGCACAAACACAAGATCCCCGGAGGACGAACCCAACGACTACGAGAGCAGAAGGGGAGACCCCGAAGGAACCAAACGGACGCCGAAGCCAAACCCAACCCGGCAGGCAGATCAGCACGGCGAAGTTCCGACTTCCGCATAACCGCTCGAGCAACCGCTGAGCGACCCGGGACCCCCCTCATAAACAGGCGAAGATGGGACCACAGCCACAGTAACACTTCTGGAGGGAAAGACAAAGAAGCGGTCCAAGAGTCCTAAACAAGACCCAGCCAGGTCCGTACCCGGGACGGAACCAGATGGAATGGCCTCCAGATCACCAGGAAACCGAACCCGGCGATCTGGAAAGAACCACACCCCTTAGCGAGCAGACAAGTGGAGCGACTTGGAGCCCACACCAGCCAGTCGTCGAGGTAGGCCAGAAACGGAATCGCGAGCAGACGCAGACAGGCCACCAAGATCCGGTAAAGATGCGTAAATACACCAAGTGCCAACTACAAATTAGGGAAGGCAACAAAAGTGGCAAGCCTGAAGCCCCACCACCAATTGTGCCAGTCCCAGAACCCTGGAGAGGAACGTGCTAAGAAGTGACCCGGAGGTCCAGGGACACCATCCAGGCACCCAACCCCAACAGAAGCCGGACCGGAGACAACAGTCTTCCGAAGAGGGCAAAGAATCCAGGACACAGACTGAACAAGTCCAGAAGAACCGCAGATCCACAAGGCCCGTGTCTGCACTAGAACAGGTGGGAACCACGGAAAGATGGGGCGGAATGACCACATCCAAACGCACCCACACTAAGATGACATGACGGAAGCGCAGAAGCCCACCCCGCCAGCCCCGAACCCCCCAAAGGGGGAGAAGCTGCCTGATGCCACCAGAGGCCGGAAGATCTTTAGTTTTACTAATACAAATAGTCAAATTTCCCCCAAAAAATTATGCAAATATATCATGTTTATTGCTATTAATAAAATCAATAAATGAACTTAGGAAAAAATGCTTCCTTTAGATTTTAGACAAACTTTACATATAAGGTGTAAGTTTCATGTAAATTGAATAAAAATGAAAGAGTACCAACTCGTTTATGTTACTTGAAAAATAAATCATTAATAAATAAATATAGTCACAATAAAAGTGACTCAATGCTGCGTCGTTAGTAGGCGATAGTGATAATTATTAATTAATGCTGATATTTTAAATTACATGCAAGACAGACAACATATATTGCAGACAATGTAAAGAAAAATATCTCCTGGGAAAAGGAACTTTACTGGGGGTAACAATTTGCTCACAAGAGCTCTCCTAAATCTGACATATGCACATAGGCCACCTTGCAAATAAAATGCTAATACACAAAGTTCCTATTTCCACATGGTGTGTACACACAAACCATCTTCCTCCTCACCTATGATAGGCGTAGAGAGGGGCACATTCTCTATGGCAGACTGCTGAGGGACACACACTACCCAGTTGGGCTCACACCATCTTGCCATCTCCTCACCATGGTGCTCCTGGCAAAAATTGAAGTATGACAGTAATTTGCAGTTTTTGTTATGTATCAGTTTGAAATCAATTCATTCAAAGGAAAAAATAATTATTGTAATGAATTTGATATCTATGCTAAAAGATAATAAAAAATAAGTTGCTTAGGCAAAGAACTTATAACTATGCATCCAAATGGATAATGTTAAAACCCCCCAAAAATCAGCATCGAATGTAATGAAATGGCATTTTCTGGGCGAGCCCCAAAGACTGCCTGGAGCTATTAAACTGACAAGTAATTACCTAAGTGTAGTTAGAGGATGAGAGCTACGCTCATGGTGTCCCGTCTACCCAGCACCCTTGCCATATAACGCTTTGAAACTACTGACTGTTTTGGCCTCCGCCACCTTCTCACTTAAAACTTGTTCCAACCATCTACCACTTTGTTTGCCTAAGTGAATTTCTTATATTTCTTCTGCATCTTTGTTTATATCTATGACCTCTTGTTCTTGAAGTTCCAGGTCTCAGGAAATCTTCCCTATCGATTTTATCAATTCCTGCTACTATTTTGAACGTAGTGATCATATCACCTCTTTTTCTTCTATCTTCTAGTTTTTGCATATACAGTATAATGCCTCTAACCTCTCCTCGTAACTCTTGTCCTTCAGTTCTGGGAGTCACTTGGTGGCATGTCTTTGCACCTTTTCCAGTTTGTTTATGTGCTTCTTAACCCTTCCACTGCTCAGGGGTCCTGAGGACATTTACACCCCTGTGCGCAAGAAAAAAAATATTCAAAAATTTTTTCCGTCTTCTAAACAGGTTAATTTGTGTCCCCTGAGCACGGGGGGAGAGAAAAAAAAAAAAAAAAAAAAAAACGTAGGTGACATATTTTGGGCGCAATTGACCGCGGAAGTCTGGCAAAAAGTGGGCGTTGACAGAGCGGGCGTCAGAGCCGGTCAGCGTCACCCGCGCTGACAAGTGGGAGTTGCCACAAAAATATTATCACTTAATTATTTCTATGTCTGATTGATTTTTTCTTATTTTTTTACAGTAATATTATTCAATAGTGTGTATTGTAATATATTTATATAATAAAAGAGGTGAATAATTGCTATACAGTACTCAAAAGTATTGTGTGCATATTAGTGATTCAATTATTATGTTCATAAAACAATAAACAAATAGTTTTGCTGCTATTACACTCTATACACAGGTTATATATAACTGCATGTTTTGTTCACCATAACGAACCACTAAGTTGGTACTCACTGCCACTCCCTCAACACACGCACTAAACTTTCTCCCCCAACAATACCATTTGTGGTGTTATTACACTATATACAGACGTTATATACAAGTATGTATATGTTTTGTTCACCACAACTGTACAGCTAAGCTGATATAGTTAGTTCAGGCACTAAGAGTCGTCGCTATACACACAGTCAGCTGGCGGCTGCCTCCCTCACTCATTCAAGGTCAGGTGCACTAAAATTTCTCCCCCAACAATACAGTTTGGGGTGTTATTACACATATAAACATATTATATATAAGTATATACATGTTGTATGCACCATAACTGTACACCTAAGCTTGTAGTGCGCCCAAAGAGCATAGTGGCCACCCTCTAAACAGCTAGACAAATCATGCAGACGACGTCACCTCTGTCACCCAAATGGCTCCTCCCAGCATAATCCTTTTGCTGTTATTACACTAATACACACATTATATATAAGTAACTACATTTGTGTTCACCATAGAGAACCACTGAGCTGGTACGGTGAAAGCAAACAATAACAGGTGACCACACAGTCAGTAAAGATGCTATCTCCCTCCGTCTCTCAGCATCACTCCTCCCACAGCACTAATTATTACAACAATCCTGCTATTATCACAACCCTGGTTATTTATATCACAGTCAGGGGTCATCTGTAATATTGTCATCGCTAAATAATAACAATTATATATTTATTTTGACATTTTTCGGCGATGCTGTGGTCACAAGCTGAACAGCAACGGTGTTCGCTCATGCTGCGTGCGCCAGCTTTGGTTGCTTCAACAGTACTGTGCCTCTCACACCTGAGAATATTGCCCACGATTTAAAAAAAAATGGCGTCTGTTTACAAGAGCCCTGAGGAAGCTAATGTGAACCCCGTGTAGCCGCGGGCCATTTGAATCGGGCCTGGCACCCTTGGGTGTATATATACGCCATGCGCACGGTGGGGCATGTTACTCAGAGCGCATATATACGCCATGCGCAGTTTAAGGGGTAAGACATGGGTACCACAAAACCACTGCATATTCTAGCTTTGGACTAACAAAAGTCGTGAACAATTTTTTTAGTATTTCACCATTCATGTATTTAAAAGCAATTCTGAAGTTAGAAAGTGTAGCATGGGCTCCTCGCACAATATTCTTAATGTGGTTCTCGGGTGACAGTTTTCTATCTAGAACCACCCCTAGATCCCTTTCTTTGTCAGAATTCTTTAAAGATTTCTCACATAATTTATAGGTTGTGTGGGGTCTATGTTCTCCTATTCCACATTCTATAACATGGCATTTATTAACATTAAATTCCATTTGCCAATGGTGCTCCATATACACGTATTTTGTCCAGGTCTTCTTGAATGGCATCACAATCATCTAAGTTTCTTATCCTTCCAATTATCTTAGCATCATCAGCAAACATGTTCATATAATTCTGTATTCCATCTGGTAGATCATTTATGTAGACAATGAACATTACCGGTGCAAGAACTGAACCCTGTGGAACTCCACTTGTGACATTTCTCCAGTCCGATATATTGCCTCTGATTACGGGCCTCATTTTTCTATCAGTTGGGAAATTTTTCATCCATGTTCCATCCCATTTTCCATCTATTTCAGCTTACCTGTCACCCCTCCAATATGTTCCAGTTTCCAGAACAACCTCTTATGTGGAACTCTGTCAAAAGCCTTTTTTAGGTCCAGATAGATGCAGTCAACCCAACCAACTTTTTCCTGTAAAATCTCTGTGGCTCGATCATAGAAACTGAGTAAATTCGATACACAGGATCTTCCAGATCAAAAACCATACTGTCTGTCTGATATTATATTTCTTTGCAGGTGTTCTACCCATTTAGGTTTAATTATTTTTTCCAATATTTTGACTATTACACTTGTCAATGATACAGGTCTATAATTAAGGGGGTTTTTCCCTGTTTCCACTTTTGTAGATTGGAACTATGTTAGCCTTTTTCCACACATCAGCTACAACTCCTGTAAACAGAGATGCCTTCTCCCCGGCCAAAATAAGAATCCAGGACAAATCGCTCACAAAGTGCGTGGGGCGAATGTGTTACCACTGTACCATGGGGACTGCCAGACGTGGTCAGAAGACTGAAAATACTTTTTAATATAAAAAATTGCACGACCTTGCATGTGGAGCATAACATGTATCAACTACCAAATCAACTACAAAATTCAAATGTTTATTCAGGTAAAAGAACATACATAGATGAGTTACAAACAATGTTGGATTTATAGATAAAGCTAGTACATACAATACCTAAAGCCACTAACACGCATAGCGTTTCGGGCAAGAAGAATTACCTTGCAGCAGATTGATGAAGATAAGGACTTTGGAGTCTGAATCCACTAATCACTGAAAATTGCACAAGTGGGAGCTGAAATGAGAGAAAAATAAAAAACCCTAAGAAGTTAAATGAACCTTTGAATTCAAGAAAAAGAAGGTAGTTATTTAACTTTAAATATCTCTGGAGAGCCCCTGCTTGAACTATTGTAGCCAAGTATGGAGATCACATCTTCAGAAAGACACAGCTGCTTTTGAGAAAGTTCAACACCAGGCAACAAAAATCATTCCAGAACCAAGTTGACTCGTATCTTTTTTTTTTTTTTTTGAGATATATACTGTACAAGAGTTGTTACATTCTTGTACAGCCACTAGTACGCATAGCGTTTCGGGCAGGTCCCTGGAATACGATCCCCTGCCGCGAAGAATCATCGTTACAACCAAGTACACATTTTACTGTTGCGTTAAACAAAGGCTACAGTTAAGGATTTGCACCCAGTAAATCCTCCCCGGCCAGGATACGAACCCATGACAAACCGCTCGCGGAACACCAGGCGAGTGTCTTGCCACTACACCACGGAGACTGTTAAATCAGGATCAGGAACGGCTGAGGTCCACAGGGCTAACAACACTACAAACCAGACACGACAGGACTGATCTCATTGAAAAACTGAACAACTTGGGTCCTGCTGGTACAGTTGGCTTTATTCTAGACTCACAATTGGGAATTCCAGGCTCGAGTCCCGGCCAAGACAGAAATGGTTGGGCAAGTTTCCTATCACCTAGTGCTCCTGTCCACCTAGCAGTAAATAGGTACCCAGAAGTTAGTCAGTTTATTGTGGGGTTGCATCCTGGGGAGGATCAATTGTTCAGCCCTGGCATGGGGGTGGGGGAGAACCTAAATATAAACCTAACATGTATATATACACTGGCTGCTTGTCCCCCCCAAGACAATGAATTATTATTAGTGCTCTATTGATCCAGACCACTTGGTTAAACAGATAAAGTTAGATGTAACACGAACCAGGAGCAACGGGTTGAAGCTCAACAAGACACAATGTAGGACTGAAAACAGGAGATGCTTTTTCACCCATAGAGCTATACACCCATGGAACCGCCTACCCGCCCAACCCGTAAATGCCAACCATTACTGCACACCAAAATCTGGCTGGATAAAAATCAAGACAAATTAGGGAAGTTTTGACCTGCCGTCGGCTTCCTGTCCTCGTCGAGGCCACTAGAGAGGGTGACCGTCAGATAAACAGTATGCCCCGTCAATACACTCACCTGTGTGACTCCCTACACACTCACCCGAGTACCCCCCCCCCCCCCAACACACAGAGTAAACACTCACCTTAACGTGTCTGTAGAAGACATTGTTCTCGAGTGCGTCATCGGTCATGCTTGCAGGGGTGTGGAGTGTGAGGTGTGGAGGTGGTGGTGATGGAGGTGCCAGCATGCAGGAGGGGGCAGCATGTGGCCTCACAGCCCCGTCTAGAGTGCACGTGCGGCCGCCTCTCAGCTGGACAGGAATGTCACAACAACACGGCCGGGCTTCCCACACTCACCCCTTCACCTCTACCTTCATTTGTATTTATTTATTTATTTATTTATTTATTTATTTACAAGAAGGTACATTGGGTTTGTGAGAATACATAGCATAGTATTTACAATCTTGTAAAGCCACTAGTACGCGCAGCGTTTCGGGCAGGTCCTTAACCTTAATAAAATTAACAGATAATTTTAAGTAGGTAAATTCTAGCAGAATTAATAAAATGATAACAAATACATTGCAAGAAAAAAATGAGATGAGAGAGATTAGTAAGTATATTAGGTAAAGTACATACATACAAGGTAAGATACAAAAGTTGATGGCTTTATAGATAGAGCTAGTACATACAATGCCTTCATACAATGCTAGTACATACAATGTACATACAGTCTCCGTGGTGTAGTGGTAAGACACTCGCCTGGCGTTCCGCGAGCGCTATGTCATGGGTTCGTATCCTGGCCGGGGAGGATTTACTGGGCGCAATTCCTTTGTAGCCTCTGTTTAACGTTAGTTTAGTTCATTTATTATGCACCCCATACCCATTTTGCAACAGTAAAATGTGTACTTGGATGAAAAAACGATTCTTCGCGGCAGGGGATCGTATTCCAGGGACCGTAGGATTAAGGACTTGCCCGAAACGCTACGCGTACTAGTGGCTCTACAAGAATGTAACAACTCTTGTATATATCTCAAAAAAAAAAAAAAAAAAAAAAAAAAATGCCTAAAGCTACTATTACGCAAAGCGTTTCACATACTATTAATACTCTATTATAATATACTTGCTACAATTTATTTAATATTTATAACCTCATACTTCATAAGAATACTTATACGTATTTGTTAATGAAGTACATTTTTTTTATCGTGGTCGGCAGTTGGTTTGTTAATTTACGTGTTGGTTATTTGTGCCTAAATGATCGAGCTGTTAGCTCTTCCGCCGACTGTCTAAGCTTAGACAATATTCAACTCTAAGGTACTAACTCTCGACCTATTTTCCTCTATCAAAGATATGACATATATTTATACATATATGACATACATGGTTAAAAGAGGACACTTCTCAACTCTACAACATACCAAACTACTCAACTATTCACAACTGTCGTCCTATACAAAGAGGTTGTGGTACTTCTCTTTACTACCACCATGCACTGACTTGCTTAAAAGTAATCAAATCTAGAGACCCTTATGGAGAATATATATTTGCCTGTTTCAGAGTCAAGGGTAACGATGCTGTCTTGACTGTGGGAGCAGTCTACAGGGTTCCTAACACTGATGTGACTGAATTTAACTCTAACCTTAGAAATCTCATACTAGAGAACCGACTGAACAAAAACCACTTAATTATTTCTGGTGACTTTAACGTTGACCTCTGCGAGCCTGATAACTCTCCTGCTGCAAGTTTCCTCAAATGTATGAATTCCTGCTTCCTCATACCCGTAATCACTAGACCTACTAGAAACACTGACAGTACTGCCACGGCTCTTGATCACATCTGGACCAACATAACCTCTCCGCTTACTTCAGGGATAATCATCGATAGCATTACAGACCATTACCCCACATTTCTCCTAACCAACATTAACAAACCACCTCTAGAGAAAAGGGAGATAAGCTTTAGGCTGCACAATGAAACTGCTATAGGCAATTTTATAGCTGCTGCAGCTAATATCAACTGGGAATCTGAATTAGGTACCATAGGGAACTTCAACCTAGAAGTGCAATCATTTCTTCAAAAAACTCCCAGCCTTTATAACACCCACTGTCCTATGCTAACGAAACAAGTCACAACTAAAAGGCTTAATAATCCTTGGCTTATAAAGGGGATATTAAATCCATTAATAAAAAACATGACCTTGAGAAGAAGCAAAGGTTAGGAATCGTCTCCAAAGAATTCTCAAAGAATTACTCATCATTGTTATCTAAAATAATTAGAAGAGCCACAACTAAATACTACGAAGATAAATTTACCCACACAAAGAGCAATATAGAGAAATAAATACAGTTTTGATATTCCTAGAGTACGTCTTAATCAAACTAGAAATGCTCTGCAAATCAAGGGGCCCAGAATGTGGAATGACCTTCCCAACCATGTTAAAGACTGTACCTCTCTCAACCAGTTTAAGATAAAAACTAAACACTACCTAATAAATTCCCTGTAATCTACCTCACTCCTCTATTGTCAACCCATGTCTGTTATTTTCTTTTTTTTTTCTTTTTTTTTAATCAACACTGTTTGTCAACCTATTGTATTTGTGCTGCTTTTTCAGTCATGTTCCCCCTTTTTTTTTATCTTTATTTGTATTTGTTCTCAACATCTTTTATTCTTTATGCTCAATTAGTATTAAGTTCTAGATATTAATGTTTTTCTTGCCCGAAACGCATTGCGTAATAGTGGCTTTAGGCATTGTATGTACTAGCTCTATCTATATATCAATCCATTAATGTAACATCACTTGTATGTATATACCTTACCTGAATAAACATCTGAATCTGAATCTGAATCTGAATATTAAGAAAACATGGAGCACAATTTCTCAAATATTGGGATCAAAGAAGAGTTTAAATAACAAACCAATACTCCTGTCAAATAATGATGGTCTGCTTTCAGCCTCTGACACTGCTCTTGAGTTCAAAAGGTTCTTCTCTTACACTGGGTCATCCCTTGCAAATGATATTCCATCTTCCAATACAAATATTCAGGACTATCTTACAGGTAACTATCCACAGTCTCTGTACCTAATGCCTACTAATTCCACTGATGTTACTGACATAATCCTTTCCCTTAAAACCAAGTCTAGTGCCCTTGTGGAGATACCAACTCTTATTTACAAAAAAGCCTCCGGATTTTTAGCTCCTGCTATTGCATTGCTCTTCAACAAGTCACTTTAACTCCAAACCTTTCTAAATATTCTAACAAAAAAAAAGCGAGAGTAACCCCTGTCCACAAATGTGGTGATCTCACTGATGTTAACAACTTCAGACCTATATCAATTCTGCCAAACTTGTCAAAAATATTTGAAAAACTAATCTATAAGCAGCTTTACTCTTATCTAGCCAAACTCAATATACTTAGCTCTTGTCAATATGGCTTCAGACCCCAAAAAAGCACTAACGATGCACTCATTAGTATGATTAACTTCATATATACAGCTCTTGATAAAAATGAGTTCCCTGTTGGGTTATTTGTAGACCTGCGTAAGGCTTTTGACACTGTTAACCACCAAAACCTTCTTCTTAATTACAACATTATGGAGTCAGAGGTCACTCCCTGCAGTACATTAAGTCTTATCTTACTGAGGGGCTCCAATATGTTTCTGTGAATAATTCAATTTCTCCCACCCTACCCATCAACATTGGTGTTCCCCAGGGTAGCATACTTGGCCCTCTCCTCTTTCTCATCTACATTAATGACCTTCCAAATGCCTCCCAACACCTCAAACCAATTCTATTTGCTGACGACACGACCTTCATTTACTCCAGTCCTGACCCCTTGCTTTAAATGTCACAGTGAATACTGAGCTAAATAAAGTCCATCACTTGGCTAACTGCCAACAAACTCACCCTCAATATTGACAAAACTTTCTATATTTTGTTTGTCAATAAATCCTCAAATCAAATAAATCTCAGGATTAATAATACCCAAATTTGTAACAAATTAGATGGCAAATTCCTTGGCGTTCTCATTGGCCACAAGCTGAATTTCCAGGGACACATTCTAAATATTGTCAACCAATGTCTGTTTTTTTTTAAAGAGCGCTGTTTGTCGACATAATTGTATTTGTGCTGCTTTTTCATCTATGTTTTCATTTCTTGTTTTCATTCTACTCATTATGCTCAATTAGTATTAAGCTTGTCATTTAAGTTTCTCATGCCCGAAACGCTTTGCGTAATAGTGGCTTTAGGCATTGTATGTACTAGCTCTACCTATAAGTCAACCAATCTTTGTAAAAATTTATTGTATGTATGTACCTTACCTAAATAAACATTTTATTTTATTTTATTTTATTTTTATATATCAAAAAAAGTTTCAACAACTGTTGGCATTCTTTCTAAGATCAGATATTATGTACCTCGCCCTGCCCTGGTGACACTCTATTATTCTCTCATCTATCCTTATCTCAACTATGGTATTTGTGCTTGGGGTTCTAATACCCAAAATCATTTAAGTCCACAAATTACTCAACACAAATATGGCCACCATCAATATAATAGAGAGAGCAGTTTCTGTGACTAGCAGGAACGGATCCAGACTACTAATCATGGGAAACTTCAACCATGGGAAAATAGATTGGGAGAACAGAGGCCCACATGGAAGACCAGACACATGGAGAGCTAAGCTGCTAGACGTGGCAACAAGAAACGTTCTCAGTCAACACGTCAAGGGACCGACAAAAATGAGAGGAAAGGATGAACCAGCCTTGCTTGATCTGATATTTACCCTAAATGAGTCGGATATAAGGGAAGTTAAGTTGGAAGCCCCCTTGGGAATGAGTGATCATAGTGTATTAAGCTTTGAGTACCTGGTTGAGCTAGGAATTATCTTTCCCAAAAAAGAACTGGGAAACAAAGGGCTGGCGTACCGAAAGGGAAACTCTGAGGAGATGAATAATTTCCTAAGGGATATACAATGGGACACAGAACTCAGAACCAAGTCCGTACAAAACATGATGGACTATGTCACCCAAAAGTGTCAGGAGGCTGTAAGCAGGTTTGTCCCAGCCCGACAGGAAAAAACAGAGAAGCAAAAGAAGAATCCATGGTTTAATAGGGAATGTATGAAAGCAAAGGAGCTGAACAAAAGGGCGTGGAGGAACTTCCGTAATAACAGAACACCTGAAAGTAGAGAGAGATACCAGAGAACCAGGAACGAGTATGTTAGTGTGAGAAGAGCAGCTGAGAAAAGGTAAGGCACTACGGGCTCACCATAGCCCGTGTTACTTGGAACTTTTTGTTCCAGGTAGCGAATCTTTAACAACAACATGAGAAAAGGTATGAAAATGATATAGCTAATAAAGCCAAGACCGAACCAAAGCTACTACACAGTCACATCAGGAGGAAGACAACAGTGAAGGAACAGGTGATGAAACTTAGGGTGGGCGAGGACAGGTACACAGAGAATGACAAAGAGGTGTGTGAGGAACTCAACAAAAGGTTCCAGGAGGTTGTAACGGTTCTATTGTTACGTAAAGTATGGTGACAAATAAACACAGACACTAAGATACTATATATATATTTGGTCGAATATACAGAAGTACACCGGTGATACTTTGGTGTGAGTTGAGCGCACTGAGCGTCGGTACAGTATCTCGCAAGTGTCTGCTCTAGACCACACTTGAAAGTAGACTCTGGTTAATGTTTGCTTTTCTGCTGCTTATATGCTCGGGCAACACCTCACCGTGTTGCCCGGGCAACGCCTCACCTCATTCATCTCCAAAGGTTGACAGGAATATTAACAATGCATTTGGAGCGAGTATATTATTGGGATAATCTACTCGCTACAGAACTCCCCCTCCCAGGGGATGAAAGGAAAAATACTTGATCAAGGAACTTAGCTGGTCGGTGAATTGTACGCCCTGCTCGCGTTACATAACCATCAAAGTTAACTTCCTCCTCTTCGCTGATGTCATCTAACTGGGTTCGTAGGGTGGGAAGTCGCACAGGATCGTCCGTCGTCGCAGGATCAGGTTGTGGTGCGGCTGGTAGCTGGGGTTGTAGGGTGGGAGGTCGTACAGGATCGTCCGTTGTCGTAGGTGGCGGTGCTGCTGGTAACTGTGGTCGAAAAAGTGAACTGCGTAGTCGGCGGATGTGTCTCTGGATTTAGCAGTGTCGCAGACGTTGAGACGAAGACTGGAGCAGAGCAGAGAGCTGAGTGAGGCCGGAGTCGTGGAGCTCTATGTGGGAGAGCGTGGCGGCTCGATTGAGAATTGTGAGTGTCTGAACTCGGGGAGCGAGAGCGTGGCGGCTCGATGCGGTCGTAGTCTGCTGTCTGCTGTGTCGTAGCTGTAGCGTCTTGGGTTGTTGGTGGAGCACTTATCTATCCATATCTCAACTATGGTATTTGTGCTTGGGGTTCTACTACCCAAAATCACTTACGTCCTCTAATTACCCAACACAAAGCTGCTATTAGGACAATATCCAACTCTGGCCCCAGACATCACTCGGTACCCCTACTCAAATCTCTGAATATGTTAGACATTAAGTCACTGCACATTCTCTCATGTGTATTATACATATATACAACGCTAAACTATAATGCCAATCCTGATCTCAAAAGCTTCATAGAAGGTTGTAACAGAACCCATGAGCACCACACCAGAAATAAATACAGTTTTGATATTCCTAGAGTACGACTTAATCAAACTAGAAATGCTCTACAAATCAAGGGGCCCAGAATGTGGAATGACCTTCCCAACCATGTTAAAGACTGTACCTCTCTCAACCAGTTTAAGATAAAAACTAAACACTACCTAATAAATTCCCTGTAACCTACCTCACTCCTCTATTGTCAACCCATGTCTGTTATTTTCTTTTTTTTAATCAACACTGTTTGTCAACCTATTGTATTTGTGCTGCTTTTTCAGTCATGTTCCCCCTTTTTTTTATCTTTATTTGTATTTGTTCTCAACACTTTTTATTCTTTATGCTCAATTAGTATTAAGTTCTAGATATTAATGTTTTTCTTGCCCGAAACGCATTGCGTAATAGTGGCTTTAGGCATTGTATGTACTAGCTCTATCTATATATCAATCCATTAATGTAACATCACTTGTATGTATATACCTTACCTGAATAAACATATTTATTATTTATTTATTTATTTATAGATCCGGGGCGGATGGGCTCGGGCACCAGGACAATAGGAGGTAATGTAGGCACGTAGTTAGGACAACGAGGGAATCACTGCTAGAGCTGAATTGTCCTGGAGGCGACGAAGAGTCGGAAACGCAAGCTGTAAGTCCTGTACTGCGCAAAGTGCTTGAGTCGGCAGAGTATGAGAATGCAGTGAACGTGTAGATGAATCTGACGAAAGAGCAGCTTTCGTGGGCGCCCCTGTAGAACAAGCAGTGCCCTGGCAGCGACGGAGAGTCGGCAGGACAGGCTGTAGATCACACATTATGTAGTTACTGATGAAGCTGCCAGATTCAGATTCAGATGTTTATTCAGGTAAGGTATATACATACAAGTGATGTTACATTAATGGATTGATATATAGATAGAGCTAGTACATACAATGCCTAAAGCCACTATTACGCAATGCGTTTCGGGCAATAACAGACTATAGATGAGTGAGTAGTGATCGTGGAGCAGCAAGCCGTAGTAGATGAAAATGCAGAGATGATCGCGATGAAAATCATAGCTGTGGCAAGGGTGTTGGCAACGTTCCATGACAGGTGGCTGCGGTCCACAGCAAGCAGCAGCAGTGGAGGTCCAGTGAGAGTCCATGTTGTAGTCCATCGTGGCTGGGTATCGTCGAAACTCTCTGGGGTCACCAATGTAACGGTTCTATTGTTACGTAAAGTATGGTGACAAATAAACACAGACACTAAGATACTATATATATATTTGGTCGAATATACAGAAGTACACCGGTGATACTTTGGTGTGAGTTGAGCGCACTGAGCGTCGGTACAGTATCTCGCAAGTGTCTGCTCTAGACCACACTTGAAAGTAGAAAAGTAGAAAGTAGAAAGTAGAAAGTAGTAAAACCAAGTCTGGTGCCCTTGAGGAGATACCAACTTTAATTTACAAAAAAGCCTCCAGATCTTTAGCCCCTGCTATTGCTTTGCTCTTCAACAAGTCACTTGAACTCCAAACCTTTCCAGATATTCTAAAAAAAGCGAGAGTAACGCCTGTCCACAAATGTGGTGACCCCACAGATGTTAACAACTACAGACCTATATCAATCCTGCCAAACTTGTCAAAAATTTTTGAAAAACTTATATACAAGCAGCTTTACTCATATCTAGCCAAACTCAATATACTTAGCCCTTGCCAATATGGCTTCAGACCCAAAAAAAGCACTAACGATGCACTTATTAGTATGCTTAACTCGATTCATACAGCTCTTGATAAAAAGGAGTTCTCTGTTGGGTTATTTGTGGACCTGCGTAAAGCTTTTGATACTGTCAACCACCATAACCTTCTTCTTAAATTACATCATTATGGAGTCAGAGGACACTCCCTACAATACCTCGAGTCCTACCTTACTGACAGGCTCCAATATGTTTCTGTGAATAATACAATTTCTCCCACCCTACCCATCAACATTGGTGTTCCTCAGGGCAGCATACTTGGCCCTCTCCTCTTTCTCATCTACATTAATGACCTTCCAAATGCCTCCCAACACCTCAAACCAATTCTATTTGCTGACGACACAACCTTCATTTACTCCAGTCCTGACCCTCTTGCTCTAAATGCCACAGTAAATACTGAGCTAAATAAAGTCCATCTTTGGCTAACTGCCAACAAACTCACCCTTAACATTGACAAAACCTTCTATATTCTGTTTGGCAATAAATCCTCTAGTCTTATAAATCTCAAAATAAACAATACCCAAATTTGTAACAAATTAGATGGCAAATTCCTTGGCATTCACATTGACCACAAGCTGAATTTCCAGGGACACATTCTAAATATATCAAAAAAAGTTTCAAAAACTGTGGGCATTCTTTCTAAGATCAGATATTATGTACCACGCCCTGCCCTGGTGACTCTCTATTACTCCCTTATCTATCCTTATCTCAACTATGGTATTTGTGCTTGGGGTTCTACTACCCAAAATCACTTACGTCCTCTAATTACCCAACACAAAGCCGCTATTAGAACAATATCCAACTCTGGCCCCAGACATCACTCGGTACCCCTACTCAAATCTCTTAATATGTTAGATATTAAGTCACTGCACATTCTCTCATGTGTATTATACATATATAAAACGCTAAACTATAATGCCAATCCTGATCTTAAAAGCTTCATAGAAGGTTGTAACAGAACCCATGAGCACCACACCAGAAATAAATACAGTTTTGATATTCCTAGAGTACGTCTTAATCAAACTAGAAATGCTCTGCAAATCAAGGGGCCCAGAATGTGGAATGACCTTCCCAACCATGTTAAAGACTGTACCTCTCTCAACCAGTTTAAGATAAAAACTAAACACTACCTAATAAATTCCCTGTAATCTACCTCACTCCTCTATTGTCAACCCATGTCTGTTATTTTCTTTTTTTTTTTTTTTTTTTTTTTAATCAACACTGTTTGTCAACCTATTGTATTTGTGCTGCTTTTTCAGTCATGTTCCCCCTTTTTTTTATCTTTATTTGTATTTGTTCTCAACACCTTTTATTCTTTATGCTCAATTAGTATTAAGTTCTAGATATTAATGTTTTTCTTGCCCGAAACGCATTGCGTAATAGTGGCTTTAGGCATTGTATGTACTAGCTCTATCTATATATCAATCCATTAATGTAACATCACTTGTATGTATATACCTTACCTGAATAAACATCTGAATCTGAATCTGAATCTGAATCTGACTCTGGTTAATGTTTGCTATTCTGCTGCTTATATGCTCGGGCAACACCTCACCGTGTTGCCCGGGCAACGCCTCACCTCATTCATCTCCAAAGGTTGACAGGAATATTAACAATGCATTTGGAGCGATTATATTATTGGGATAATCTACTCGCTACAAGGTCTTTACAATAGAACAAGGAGAAGTCACGGCGCTAGGAGAGGTGGCAGCAAACCAGGCGACCTTGGAAAGGTTCGAAATTACAAGAGATGAGGTCAAGAAGCACCTATTGGAGCTGGACGTGAGAAAAGCTGTTGGGCCGGACGGAATCTCACCATGGATATTGAAAGAGTGTGCAGGAGCACTTTGTTTGCCTGTTACGGACCCGAGCCCAGCGTCCGAGCACGGAACAGTGACGAGCGCGCCATCTGTGGGTCAGCTCCCGAAACCCTCTCCAAATGGACGACGCCATCTATTGAGGACAGGAAATACCGGCCACAAGGGCTGGTTTCCCGTCCTGATCAGCTCATAACACAGCCGCTGCTGACCTCTGGTGAGGTGACGCTTAGACAGCAACGCCATCTATGGAGTGGATAGGTGGGCGTTTGTGTCTAAGCCTGTAAGTGAGGTGCCCTAGAGTGTAACTAGTACTGATGACGTGTCTGATTACAGAGTCGACCTGGGACTGCTGTAATGAACGTTGGATCAGTCTACCCAAGGCAGCCGTAGAATCTCCAAGTGTTAGCTGCAGAAGAGTTGAGTCACCCCCCGGATGAACACTGTTGTGTTAGCCTGCCTGTGACGTGGCAGTTGAGGATTTGTCGTACCCGGGGCTGACTGGAGGAGAAGACTCCTCCAGTCAGCCAGTTCAAAGGCTTTTTCGAGGTCCAGGAATATCAGCATTCCTGGTCTGTCATTCTAGTGGGCTAACAGAGTTGTAATACATTCCACTGTGCCAACCCCTCTTCTATAGGCATACATATCATGGTGCAGTTTAGGCATTTTCCACTCCAGTCTGTTGAGTGCCATTCTGTCAGCTGTCTTGGCTGCACAGCTTTGGAGAGAAATGGGGTCTGGGATTAGCTGGATCTTTGGGTTTTGGGATCTGCACTATGTCTGCTTTATTCCAAGCTGAAGGTCTAGTTTGAGAAGTCCAGGCTAAATTAATTAACCTTAGGTATGCAGCGTCTCCCTCTGGGCCGAGGTTTCTAATCATTTTATAGGTTATTTTGTCGTCTCCAGGGGATGTATCCTTGGAGTTTTTCTTAGCCCGATTGAGCTCATCCAGTGTGACGGGGGCATTAGTGTCAGACTTCTGCACATGCTGTAAGGATTCTGTGCCACCTTTCTTCCTCTAGTCCGGTCTGTACTGCTAATACATCTGGTGGAAGCTGATTGCTGGCTGCTCTTCCTGCAAACCTGGTTGCCAGTACTTCGGCTTCCTGTTGAGGATCCTTGGGGTGTGGAGCTTTAGGTGTTTTATTCCCTTTGGCTCGGTGAATTTGCTGCCACATCTCTCAGAGAGAGGTGTGTTCATTCAGATGTGAACACCATTCCAGCCACTTTTGTTCTTTTATTTGTCTGGTCTCTCGATGCACATGTTCCTTGACCTCACAAAGTAAGATCCTGTTGCGGTCACTTGGCTGCTTTTTTGTATAGCTTTCTTGTTCTGTTGAGTCTATGGTTGAGTTCTTTGACACGTTCGCAACCACCCAAGAAGCATACGCATATGAGTAGGATTGGGTGGTTATAGATAGGAGCTGCCTCGTATGGGCCAGTAGGCCTTCTGCAGTTACCTTTGTTCTGCCCGAAACGCTGCGCGTGCTAGTGGCTTTACAACACTGTAATTACCATATTTGTATCCTCACATTCCTTATGTACATTCTTGTATATGCATAAATAAATAAAATAAATATGTTCTTTAGTCTAACTGTTTTTTCCCCAAACCTTGCCCGATACGCTGTGCGTATTAGTGGCTTTAGGTATTGTATATACTAGCTCTATCTATAAATCCAACATCATGTTTGTAACTTATCTTCTATGTATGTACTTTTACCTGAATAAGCATTTTGATTTTGAAAAATATCTTTACATATATGACTTTGAAGTTTCGATGCTCGTAAACTGTTTAGTAAATATAACCAAAGCCGCCAAAGATTGAGGAAAACATGTACAGGCGTAAGTTCTTGCGCAAATGCTTGCTCAATCCTGGCCCAGAGATTTATTCAATTGTATAACTACCTTCTTTTCCATGAAAACAAAATTTTGGCTGTTCGCAGGCTACAGCTCATTTTAAAGAAATACACCAACCCAAAGATAAAAGTTCAAGAAACAAAATATTTGTAGTCTATCCTGTACAAAAAGGCATGTGAAAGAAGCTGGTTTTCTCAAACAAGCTGTAAGACTGATCAATGGTTGACCTATTTTATATGTACCCTGTACAAGAAGGGACTTTAGAAACGTCACCCGAAGATCTTACATTTTCGCGGATATTTTTTCATCTACACTGAAAATAAATACAAATGCAATCAATATATATTTTTAAGTTTTTACCATATCTGAAATTTGACTTGACATTATTTGATACATAGTTTTTAAGCTCAAAGAAGATGGGTTGTCAGTTGACTGTGGACTCTGGCTGAGCGTTTGATGTGCCGACCCAGATGTAAACACAGCAGTTCCTCGGTGGGTACCGGTCACTCATTTTCCTTCTATTTCCTCTTTTGTTTGATTGTGAGACGCTGGCGAAACATAAAACGTCTCCAGAATTGACTTATCGGCCGAGAACAGATGATAAAGAAAGCGTTTCCATTGAGTTTTAGGACGTTTGTCGCAGATTTACAAGTTCTCAGTCTTCCGACTCCTGCAGATAGGTAGCCTTAATTGAAGTAATAAAGAAAATTGTGTGGATAAAACATTATTAAAAGTGCTGCAAAACTTTAAAATATTTATTGGCTTGCATGTCCTATTGCTGCAAACTGCGGAAAGGTATATATATATGGATATGTACAAGCAACTGGGATTTTACAAGGACTATTAAATTAACTTTAGTTTTCAGAATTGGTTTCTAATCATGTTAGGCGAGTCAAAATTGTATTTGGTTTAATAAGTAAGATATTCTTATGATAACCTGTTTTGTTTAATATATTAAGTAGTTAATGTTTACAATATATGTACTACTGAATAGAAATTTAAAATGTTAATATTTAAGGTCCTTTAATTATGAAGAGCATTTCAGGCCTAACCTTGCATAACTTTTTAAAATTTCATTTGCTCTAGTTAGGGTTAGTCAATAAATCTCAATCAAACCCCTCAACTCGCGTTCTACATTGGGGTGGTACGCGAACAAGGGACAGGTGAAAACTGAGTACCCAAATGAACCACAGGGATGTTAGAAAGAACTTTTTCAGTGTCAGAATAGTTAACATATGGAATGCATTAGGAAATGATGTGGTGGAGGCTGACTCCATACACAGTTTCAAATGTAAATATGATTTACAGTGGACAAAGTTATAGTGGACAAAGAGCATAGTGGTCACCCTTACACAGCATGACAAGTCAAGAAGATGATGCCACCTCCTTCACCAAAATGGCTTCTCCCAACACTCCTTTTGCTGGTATTACACTATATATATACACATTATATATAAGTATCTACATTTGTGTTCACCATAGTGAACCACTAATCTTATATGGTGACAAACAGTAACAGGTGGCGACACAACTCTTGCTCCCTCCCTCCTTCCCATCCTCACTGGTTCAAGGCCAGATGCACTAACATTCCTCCTTCAAGTATACTGTTTGTGGTGTTATTACCCTCTATACACACATTATATATATAAGTATCTACATGTTTTGTTCACCATAACTCTTCAACTAAGCCGGATTGTGCCCAAAGAGCATAGTGGCCACCCTTACCCAGCATGACAAGTCATGCAGATGTCACCATCTCCCTCAGCAAAATGGCTTCTCCCAACACTCTTTTTGCTGTCATTACACTATATATATGCATTATGTATAAGTATCTATATTTGTGTTCACCATAAGGAACCACTAAGTTGGTATGCAGAGTCAAACAGCAGCAAGGAGTGACCACCAAACACGAGCTAGCCCGCCACTGGCTTCCACTCCCTCCCCTCCCCTCATCTCATCTCACCTCACCTGACTCACCAACATTCTCCTCCCATCATACTGTTTTTTGCATTTATTCACTATATACAGACATTATTTAAGTATATATAAGTATCTGAATGTTTTGTTCACCATAGCGAACGACTATGGTGAACATAGTCGTTCGCTATGTAAAACGACTATGCAAAAATATGTAATATCATTACATATTAAAGAAATACTGACCTAATAATAATTTAATATACATTACTAGGGTGCAACAATTTACAGATGTTAAGAATTTTTAAACCTGGTTTGTTTTAAAGCATCATTTCTGAACCACTTGGACTGAATGATAGAGCAACGATCTTGCCTATTGCAGGTCAGTGTTCAATCCCCAACCGTTTAAGTTGTTGGGCATCATTCCTTCACTCCATCCTATCCTAAATCCTTATCCTCATATCCTTTCCAAGTGTTATTTAGACATAATGGTTTAGTGTTTTCTCCTGGTAATTACCCCTTATCCTTCTCTATAGCACGTTATAAAGAAGGCTGTTTATTTTTCAGCATCTGTAGTTATGTGGAACTGCATGTGTGAGGTGATGGCTAATGGCAGTGACTGGAGCTGAGTCACAAAGATGAGAAGCCGGTTCCACGCTGTGAGGAGTGGGCGGTCGACAGCGGCCTTGCTCACAACACTCTTTCCTCTGGCTGTCTCTTTACTGCTGTGGGTTTCACAGTCAGTAGCACAAGAGAACAGTAGTGATGTCAACAATAATAGCAGCAGCTCTGGTATAAGTTTGGACAAGAGTGAGAGTGCACATGTTGAGGGTGATGAAGCTAAACCAGTAATTTATGTTAATAACCCACAGCTTTTGAGAGAAATGCAGGAACAAAGCTTCCTTCGTCATACTTTTAGGTAAGATCCTATAAATGGAATGTGTGATCATGGTTTTAGAGCACAGTAACTGTCTCTTGGAGGTTGCTTAATCACATGGTTAATTAAATTTTTTTAAGTGTTTCAATATAGCCATCATTGCCAATATTATATTTTCTGATTGGGCTTGTTGGCTCCCTGCAGCTAACTGACTGATATCTACCATGTTAGTCTAGAGCATCAGTTACTGAAGTCCTTATTCCTACCGGAAACCACGAGCCAGTACTTGGTTCCCTCAGAGAGGCGAAGGGAGCAATGGCTCATGAACACTCCACTGTTTGAGAGTATAATCGTGTCTGCCATCAACCAGGGGTATCTCCCAAAAAGGTAGGCGAATCATTACAAGCCCCAACTGGTAAAACATTGTAACTCAAGACCAAACAGAGGCTAAGAACTCCCCTCCCCTAGAGAAAACAACAAACAAGCAAATGTCCATTCAACCAGCGTGCCCGCTCGTTGGCAATCCCCTTTCCCTCCCAGGCAGCCCCAAGCGCTGACGCCGGAAGTTTGTCGACTGATGCCGTATAGATCTGCCGTTACCTCTGATCTCATTCTCTTGCTGGATTTTACCCTGTGCGGTTGTGCCGGTTGTGTGTGTATATTGTGCGGTCGCCAGGTGTTCCTCTGTCTGGCCCTGGGTAGGGAGTGTTGTTGTTGCTGGCTGGGGCGCACAGTGTTTTGCGCAGCTTGCATAATTGCAGTGGCTGTGTGTCTCTAGCCTCTGGTTGTTTGTGGTGTATTTTTGAGGGTTTCAGGTTTTTATTTTATTTCCTGGAGGAGGTGTGCCTAGGTGTGTGCCTCCACAGGGCACCTGAGAGCTTAGTGGACAGTCTTCGGATTCGTAGTCCTGAGGTTCCGGGTTCAATCCCCGGTGGAGGCGGAGACAAATGGGCAAAAATTGACCAGACCACACTAGAAGGTGAAGAGACGACGACGTTTTGGTCTGTCCTGGACCATTCTCACAATCGACTTGAGAATGGTCCAGGACGGACCGAAACGTTGTCGTCTCTTCACCTAGTGTGTGGTCTGGTGAAAACTACTTCAGCCACGTTATTGTGACTCATCGCCTGCAAATGGGCAAAAAGTTTCTTTTATCTTGATGCTCTTGTTACCTAGCAGTAAATAGGTACCTGAGAGTTAGACAGCTGCTATGGGCTGCTTCCTGGGGATGTGTAACAAAAAGGAGGCCTGATCGAGGACCGCGCTGCGGGGATGCTAAACCCCGAAATCATCTCAAGATAACCTCAAGATAGCTTCTGATTAGGTTAGCCTAGGTTGTATTTGGTGCTCCTCCTCTGGGGCCCTCAAGGCTGCATGCATGGCTTCCTGGGTTCAGTTTGCCTGGTATTAGATGCAGTTCAACTGGCTTCAGCTACACAAGTGCCTGGCCTTTTTGTCAGGTTTTCTCCTGCGATGCCTGGTAAACCCCGTAGGGCTTGGTGTGGTTATGCATGTGTCTTCGGAGTCCCCACTCACTTTGGTGAGTTTGAGGGCTGTTCATTGCTCTTGTCTCAGGGTGATGATCATCTATTCTGCCTCCGCCATGCTGCTTGATGGGTCAGTGACACCTACGACCCGGAGTCGTGCGGGACTTATTTCCCGCTCATCATCCACATTGCCCATTCTTATTCGGAAGAACATTAGGGGTCAAGCAGCAGCTGTGTTGCATGGTAGGTTCTTGTTGTTGCAACTCAACTGGTTTGTTTCCCGCTTGGATGCCCCAGAGTTGCCCCGTTTTGGTTTTTAGGGACTCGGAATTGGGGGTGTTGGTTACTTCGACTTTGATTTTTTCCACTCCCCTGATTCTTTCTCCAGTGGGCCTGGTTAGCCCTGCTGCTCCCCCCTCCCCTGTTCCCAGCTCAGAAAGGTCTGAGGGTTTTGGAATCGGGGCAGGGTTTTGGAATTGGGGCAGGGTTTAGCTTGGGACAAGAATTGGACGGATTACAGTTTTATGTCGTTTTTTTTGGCCATTTGAGCATAAAAGTAGTTGTTATATATTTTGCCATGGGTCTCAAGAAAGCCATTGATAAGGTTCAACCTAAGAAAATAGCTGTGAGTAGAGGTAGTAGAGGATGTCCCTTCTTGATTAAGAAAGTGTGTGAAGTATGGGAAGAACTGCAAAGTTGAAAATCGAGCAGTGAGCCTCATCCAGGACCTAGTGGCACTCAGAAAAAAACGTGCCAGGGAGAGCACACCAGAAAGGTCTTCACTGCCTGATATGATAATGGAAGGGGACTCCCCTTCCAAACAGTAACTCCTCTCCTCCTCCCCCCTCCTCACCATCTTAAATACGCCTACAGCATTCAACAGCAAGGTAAGTAATAACTTGAACATAGTTTTGTAGGTTTATTTAGATGAATTACGTATAAAAATTTAGTTTGATGTGGGGTTTTTGAGGTAGTCAGGAACGGATTAATTCATTTCCCATTATTTCTTATGGGGAAATTAGCTTCGGAATACGAGCCGTCTCCAGGAACGAATTAAACTCTTAAACTGAGGTACCCCTGTATTTCATACCCGAGTCACCCCGCTCCAGTTTTGAATCTTCCGCTATATCTATGAGTGCCCTGAGGTGCTCTGTGCAGTGCGGTGGTTAAACCACCTTATTTATTGTGTATTTTTAAGGAAATTTAATCCAAATGAAGCTTGTTTATATAAAACATACAAAAAAAAGCTATTGTGGGAGATTTACTGCATTTTATGGTGAATTCGTAAGGTTCAAAGTTGGATGTCATATAGAAGTTATATTCATTGCTATCTGGAGCATACCTGGAGAAGGTTTCGAGAGTTCTTCTACTCCCTGAGCCTGGAACCCAGGTCAGGCTTTGCTTTGATCTTATCACCAAATTATGTTGATTAACTTTATACAAGTGTCTTTGATAGCTGATATCTTGACATGGAGAATTTGTGCAGTGAATTTGTACATTGTATAATGTATAATTAGATGTTATACGGTGGCCCCTCCATTTACGAATTAACAGTTATCTTTTCCGTTCCCAGAGTTTTATTCGAATTTTATCCGAAAATTCGTAACACGAAACAAATTTTCCCATAAGAAATAATGTAAATTGAATAAATCCGTTCCACACTCCCCAAAATATTAACTTCAAAATACATTTTATACATAATAAACACAAATATTTTGCACTATAGTATGTACAAGTTATAGCTTACCTTTATTGATGACTTGTTAGCATATGGAAGACAGTAAGGACCCCCTCCTTACTGGAGGAGGAGCGGTGTTAGTGTTTGGAAGGGGGAGTCCCCTTGCATTATAACATCAGGCAGTGATGACTTCTCTGGGGTACACTCTGCTACGTTTTGCCTACATACCACTAGGTCCTGGTTGTGGCTCACTGCTTGTTTGTTTCACTAAGAACCTTTCCATAGAGACTTGTTTTTCCCTACATTTTAACATTTGTCTGTAGTGAGGCATCACAGTGTCATTGAAAAGGTAAAGGCAATGGTCTACTACAGTTTGATTTGGGCGAGTCGTTTCAACAAAACTTTACATTTCTTCCCATACTGCACACCACGTCTTAGTTGTTGAGGAACTCATGGCATGGTATATATATTAATTACTTTTATGTTTAGATAGCAAAAAAGCTGAAAAACAATGAAATTCTTTGCAAGGAATTCAAGCACGATCATCACTAAGCAGGCAGTCTGGTAAACTGAAGCAGGGTTGTCCATGCCACCAGGAACCACATGCTCTGTCGACCCATACATCTATCAACCACGTCGAAGTCGAGGTAAAGGTCGTAAGTTGAGTAAAATTTTCAGATGAAATTGGGGTCATAACTCAAAAAATTCATAAGTAGGGGCATTTGTAAGTCGAGGTTCCACTGCATAAGAAAGTGATTGCTTATCCATCTTCATGGAAAGTGTATGTATTTGCACAGATTGTCACCTGGAGGAAGTGTTGATGGGAAGGCAGCTAGTGTACTAGGCGGTGGTGTTCCACTACTGGAGCGTGCAGCGACTCTTGGATCACAGCTCAGGCACATAGCTAATAATGAACTCGGAGTTACACATATGCAGGTATAGTAATAGCTGTAGATTAAGTATTCTGTATAGTGCTGAGTATCATGTTGTATAAATGACAGTTTAGAATGAAAAAAGTGAGTTTACTGGGGTACTTCCCAAATAATAACAGCAGCAAGATGACAGATTTTTTTTGGTGTAATTATTTTGTAATTAAATCATGCAATTTTTTCTCATCATAATTTCTCATGCCTATACAAGTACCTGTTTAGTTTGAGGAAGCCGAATTACAAAATCTTTACACCATGGAAACAGATGAGAGTTTGTGTTAATTGTTAAATATGTATTCTGAGGGGGAACCCCATCGGTTCACTGGAGCTATCGGACTGATATTAGCTATATTAGTCTAGGGCTTCAGTCATACGGAGTCCTTATGCCTACCGGGAACCATGAGCCAGAACCTGGTTCCCTCAGAGGCGAAGGGAGCAATGGCCTTTGAAAACTCAACTTTTTTTGAGAGTATATTCATGCCTCCCATCAACTGGGGCTAGGCACCCAGAAAGGTAAGCACCCACCAAACAGACCCCAACTGGTAGAAAATTGCAACCCAAGACCGAACCTAGTCTAAGAACTCCCCCCAATAAAAACAAGGTAACAAGCAAATCGTCATCAATCCGACACACCATCACTCCCCCTCCTTAGGAAGGAAGAGGGAGGCCCCCACCCAACCGAGCCGGCCACTAGACCGCCAGTTCGTTTACTAAAGCCGGCTGGAGGTGACGTCTACTCTGGCTGCCGTTTCCTGTCAGAATTTTGCCACTAGTGGTTGTACCTGCCATGTGTTGGGGGTGGTGTCCAAGAGTACCAGTACTTCGGGCTGCATGCACTTAGGTCTATTTCCCTAGGCGCCCTGTAAGTACATCCGGACCTCAGGGTTATTTTTCCGGGGGTTTTCCAGTTCTCACTCGTAGGGGTTGCTGTCGCTTGATATTGACCTCGCCCTTGTGGTCAGCAGTGGTCTTGGTGCTTTTTGTGGCCCTTGGTAGGGAGTGTTTGTAGCTGGTTGGGGCACACGGTGCTACTCAGCTCGCATACAAGCCGCGACTGTGATTCTCTCTGGACTCCTGTGGTTGTGGAGCACTTTTGGGGTTCCTTTACATTCATTTAGTTTCTTTACTGCCTGGTGGAGGGCTGTCTGGCTTCTCATTAGGCACGTCTAGGTTCCGTTTGGTAGTCCTCCACTCGGCCCCCAAAGTTGCTTCCTTCACTGGGGCCAGTTTGCCCAGTATATAGACGGGGTTCAACCGGCTTTGCAACACCAGTGCCTGGACTTTCCATAGGGACACCTCCCTCTTCGGGCCCTGGAAGCCCCCATCAGGGCTCACATGACCAAGGATATGTCTTCCAAGTCGCATCTCGCCTTGTGCGAGTTTGAGGATTGTTCGTTGCCCTTGTCTCAGGGTGACAATCATCTGTTTTGCCTCTGTCATGCTGCTTGTTGGGTTGATGACACCTTCGACCAATTGGCTTGTTATCCAATTTACCCATTCTTCGTCTGGAGATGTTAGGGGGTCAAATGGCTTTCGTGTTGCATGCTAGGTTTAGATTGTTGCAATGCACTAAGTTGGTTGCCCACTCAAATGCCCTGGAGCTGCCCTATTTTGGTTTTAGGGACCCAGACTTGGGGGCGTTGGTCACTTCGTCTTTGGTTCAGTCTGCACCCCTGAGTCCTTTCCCTGTTGGTGTGGTTCACCTTGCTCCTTCTCCCCTTTCTGCCGGTTCCCAAACATCTAAGGGTTTCGGAGTCCGGGTGGGGTTCAGGGTGGGATGAGACTCGGGCAGCTCTATGGGGTGCCTCATTTGATGTGAGGATGGAGGCTTTTGACCCTGATCCTCCCACCGAGGCTTCTAGGTCTTACTAGCAGACCCCTTTCTTTGATGCCTTTTCCCTGGACTTTGCCTTTTCTTCAAGGGGTGGAGGGCATGGAGGTCGGCTCTGCCTAGGAGCCTGGTTTTGAGGTTTTGGGGCTAGGGAGGAGTCGGCCTGGGGTGTTTGGGCCCCTTTTGATACTGCCTGGGCCTTGGTGACTTTGGGGCGGGGTTTGCTATTGCAGGGGTTCGGGTTTTCGGGTATGAGTTATCCACCTTCCCTGTACGAGTTTGATATGGGTTCGGCTCCTCCCTGGGTTCATTTCCAGGTTCCTTTGGGTTCCGCGCCTTCGTCTCTCCATTTGGTTTTCCATCTCTTGGCTCTCCACCTAAGTCCCACTTTTTCTTTATCTTTGGTTAGGTAGCTCCGGGGAACCGAAGGGGTTCTCCACAGAAAACCAGCGTTGAATGTAATGAAACGCCATTTTCTGGGTGAGACCCGGAGGTTCCCGTCATCCCTCCCTCCAGTCATTGTTTTCTTCGCATTTTTGATATTCAGCCTCTGAATTGATGTTGGGTAGCCGGTTCGGGAGGTCCGGGAATCACCCCCCCCCAGTTGTGTAGACAGCGGCATGGCGGTTGTGGAGACATGCTTGTTTGCTTGTTTTTGATTTGGGAGTTCTGTTGCTAGTTTGGCTTTCGGTTTGCAATTTTTAACCAGCTGTAATTTGTTTTGGAATTCCTACCTTTCTGCATGCCTGACCTGGTAGATGGCAGACATAGACTACTTCCAACAACTTGGGGGGTGTCTTTAGGCCATTGCTCCTCGTGCCTCTCTGAGGGGGCCAGGTTCTGACGCTGATCTTCGGTAGGCCTAGAACTCAATAGATTGACTGTTGCCACTGTCTAATATATACACATCAGCCCAGTGTAGCTCTAGGGAGTCTCCAGGTCTCACACAGAAAAATGGCATTTCATTACACTCAACGCTGTTTTCTGGGGGGGAGCCCTGTCTGCTCCCCTAAAGTATCCTGGCTGAATGGATATGTATAACTTTCTGGCATCAAAGTGCATGGAGTTCTTGCCTACCGGGAACCACGAGCCAGAACCTGGCCCCCTCAGAGAGGCACGAGGAGCAATGGCCTATAGAAACCCCCCATGTGGTTGGAAGCATTCTGTCTGCCATCGACCAGGATAGGCACTTAGAAAGGTAGGCGCCCCAAAACAAATCCCTATTCTGGTGAAAATATTGCTACCGAAAGCCAAACGAGTGGACAGAACTCCCCAAACAAAATTAGCAAACTAGCATGACGTCATCACGTCGCCGCGTCGCTGTCTGCGGAACTCATTCACCCCTCCCTGGGAGGGGAGGGGGGAAGGTGGAACCCCAGACCCTCAGCACCAGCGATCCAACCGGCAGTTCTTGGCTTATGTGATTACTGGCTGGTCGGGTGCCTTTGGCTCCGGTTTTGTTTCAGTTCTGTGACTTGTGGGATGAGCTGTTTCTACAGGTGGTGTGTGAGCCAGGCGACATATACCACCGTACTCGGGGCTGCATGAGCCTAGGGGTCACCTTCCTTAGGTTTCCACAAGTCACCTTGGGATCTACCTTCGCTGTGTCCATTACTGCTTGGTACTTGGCTGCCCTTGGAGTCAGCTGGAGTTTTGTTGCTTTTGTTTGTCTCTAAGGTAGGAGGTGGTTTTTGTCACTGGTAGGGATGCGGGGGTACTGCGTAGCTAGTTTTCACCAATAACAGCGGCCAGCTCTGTTCCGCCTGGGTACGTTGTTCTCTTGCGGGGATTTTCTTTTTGTTTTCTTGGGGGAGCCCCTTCGGCTCCCCAGAGCTTACAAGGCTGATATGCTAATGTCAGACTTTGGCATCAGTCATATCAGTCTCCGTGGTGTAGTGGTAAGACATTCGCCTGGCGTTCCGCGAGCGCTATGTCATGGGTTCGTATCCTGGCCGGGGAGGATTTACTGGGCGCAATTCCTTAACTGTAGCCTCTGTTTAACGCAACAGTAAAATGTGTACTTGGATGAAAAAAACGATTCTTCGCGGCAAGGGATTGTATTCCAGGGACCTGTCCGAAACGCTACGCGTACTAGTGGCTGTACAAGAATGTAACAACTCTTGTATATATCTCAAAAAAAAAAAAAAAAAATATGTATGGAGTTCTGTGGGCCTACCGGGGACCACGAGCCAGAACCTGGCCCCCTCAGAGAGGCATGGGGAGCAATGGCCTATAGACACCCCCGTGTGGTTGGAAGCATTCTATGTCTGCCATCGACCGGGTCAGGCACCCAGAAAGGTAAGCATCCCAAAACAAATCCCTATTCTCGTAAAATTATTGCTACCAAAAGCCGAATAAGTGGATAGAACTCCCTTAAAAGAAACACACAAATGAGCATGACATCACACGTCGCCGCGGCGCTGTCTGAGCAGCTTCCCTCTCCCCGGGAGGGGGAAGGGGGAGCCCCAGACCCCCCCATGCCAGCTATCCACCCATCAGTTCTAAGGCTGATGCTAGAGACGGAGGTCGTGTGCTTGGCCCCAGTGTGTCCAGCACTGTGCTTTGCGTGTGGTGGCTGTTTTCCAGTGGTGCAAGAGCCAGGAGTCATTCTACAGTACTCGGGCTGCATGTGCTTAGGATTATCATCTCTAGGTGCCCTGTTAGTACTGCCCTTGGAGCTTGGGGTTGCCTTCCACAAGTTCCTTGGAACCTGCCTCTGCTGGGCCGTTTTACTGCTCGGTTTTTTGGCTGCCCTTTGGATACTTGTTTTTTTTTTCTTCCTTGTTCACCTTAGGGTAAGAGGCAGTTTTGCACTGGTTTAGGCCACAGGGTATTGCGCAGCTATTTGTCACCATTCACAGCGGCTGGCTCTGTTCCTTGGGGTGCGTTGTCCTCTTGCATTTTTTTGTTTTTTGTTTTTTTTTTGCCTTGTGGGGGGTCTGCCTTGTTTTCCCCTTTTTTGTGCCTGACCTGCGCACGGATTTCTTCGGGTGGAGCCCCTTGCTAGGTCCTCGTGAGTGTACATATCCCTGAGGTTCAGCTTTAGAAAGTTGCTCGGTAGTTGTGGGCGCCGGTTAGCAGTACCCAGTTTGGGAGCCGGTCGGCCGAGTGGACAGCACGCTAGACTTGTGATCCTGTGGTCCTGGGTTCGATCCCAGGCGCCGGCGAGAAACAATGGGCAGAGTTTCTTTCACCCTATGCCCCTGTTACCTAGCAGTAAAATAGGTACCTGGTTGCAGGCGATGAGTCACAATAACGTGGCTGAAGTATGTTGACCAGACCACACACTAGAAATTGAAGGGACGACGACGTTTCGGTCCGTCCTGGACCATTCTCAAGTCGATAGACTTGAGAATGGTCCAGGACGGACCGAAACGTCGTCGTCCCTTCAATTTCTAGTGTGTGGTCTGGTCAAGGTACCTGGTTGTTAGTCAGCTGTCACAAGCTGCTTTCTGGGGGTGGAGGCCTGGTCGAGGACCGGGCCGCGGGGACACTAAAAAAGCCCCGAAATCATCTAAAGATAACCTCAAGATAACCCTGCCTGGGTTTACCTGGGAGTGAGTTACGTTAAGTGCTCAGGACCTTGGAGATCCATTTGGAGGTGCGTGGGTCCGATGGATGTGTCCTCAGAGCTCCCCCCCCCCCTCACTTTGTGCGAGTTTGAGGGGTTTCCTTGGTCCCCTTGACTCAGGGTGACCCCTCACAGGTTTTGCCTCTGTCACTCTG